>NW_027517312.1:0-343755 GCF_048772815.1 Callospermophilus lateralis
ATAAGAATGAGAGTGTTGTCCTACGAGTACATTCAGGGTGGTTGGATGTCCTAATCTTTTGTTTTTTCATTTTTTTATTGGTCTTTTTGAGTTATACATAACAACAGGATTCATTTTGATAGACTTATAAAAGCATGGAGCATACTTTATTTGAATCCAGTCCCCAGAACTCCCCCCCATCCCTTCCCTCTGTTGATTTTTAAGCTATTAACTTCTATATTATTTTTTTAGATTAGTGTCTTGGGGATGTACAGGATGGTGAGATTCAGTGTGGCCTATTCATACGTGAACATAGGAAATTTAGGTCCATCCTGTCTTCTGTCTTTCCCTGTCTCACTTCTTCACCTCCTCTTGAATCCCCTTGGTCTGCTCCACTGATCATTCTTCTGTTTTTTTTTTTTTTAATACCCTCCTCTTGTTTTGGATGAGCTTCTGCATATAAGAAAAAAAAAAAAAAAACAATGGACCTTTGACTTTTGGGGTCCTAATCCTAATCTTATTTTGGGGGGAGTTAGTACCAGGGATTGAACTCAGGGGCATTTGACCACTGAGCCACCTCCCCAGCCCTGTTTTGTATTTAATTTAGAGACAGGGTCTCACTGAGTTGCTTAGAGCCTCCTAAGTTGCTGAGGCTGGCTTTGAACTCGCGATCCTCCTGCCTCAGCCTCCTGAGCCACTGGGCTAACAGGCATGTACCCCTGCACCCAGCGCCTAATCCTAATCTTATAATTAGTGCTTTGTCTTGATGGCATCCTCGGACAGACCTTCGTGGTTCACAATATCAGGAATGTACTCACCTGTATTCTCTTCTGTTGTTTTTGTGGTTTCTTTGTTTAACTGAGTTACGTTGGTATAAAGTGTGAGGCAGGTGATTCTTGTGTTTCTTTCCAAATGATCCACCACTTAGTTCACACTGCTATTTTAATCCCGTCTTTCTTCCCTGGCTTCATGTTTTATATTTTTTGGTCAAAAAAATTTAGTCCCCTCTGTCCATTTTCTACTCTTGCTTATAGTGGGAGAGATAATGAAGTGTTATTTTATTTTATCAAATGTTTTGGGAGAAAAAAATCTTATTTCACTCTTCCTTTGAAGTCCTTCATCGTAATTGTTGTTCTCTACATAAACTTTAGTGCTGTTTTGGCCTACGGTCAGTCCTCAATCTTTGTGGCTGTGTAGTATGGAGTCCCCTTGGGTGACTCTCTTTCTTAGGATCCCACATTCACCAAGACCAGGAAATGACCCAAATGCCATTTTTCAAAAATTTACGTTCTGAGATACTATCCCATACCCTTCAATCAGTGCATGCTCTTCCCGTTTTAAGTCACATACTTATTTCCCGCTGAGAGACTCTCACCCGAATGACTCAGACTCCACTGACCTTATTCTCTCCTTCATAATCATCCTACACAAGAAGGTAAACTGCAATTGGAGATTTTTTCGAGCAGGCAGATAATTAGAAGATGATGTAAATACATAAAATCAGAGAGACCCTGCTGCATCCGTGATGAAACCTAGATGGTCTCAGCAGAGGACCAGCATACTTGGAGAGTGTGTGATGGCTTGAACTGCGTGGTGGGTGGTGCCTGGATGGGAACTCTTAGTGGACAACAGGTAGTGATGTCAGCTGCACTAACACACCTGGTTACACTAACACACCTGGTTACAATGGTGCAGCCTTGCCTAACGAGCATCATCCTGATAGATCTAGGCAGTCCCCTGCCACTCAAGCAGATCTACTGACCATCATCATCAGCAACCCAACTAGAAGTTTGTCATTCAACTCCCAGATGCCACCCCAGACTGATTGGATCCCAATCTACATCCTCTGAAGATTCTTTAGCCTTTGGGTTTAGAGAAGCATACCTATCCCATAATGAATGGATCCTATAGTTCGACATTCAAAATATTGATCATGAAGCACTTTACTTTGAGCTTCGTTATGGACAATGCTAACAACCTTCTCATATGTACCATTAACAAATAAGAAATAGCAGTACCTCATTAAAAATCAAAATGCAAATGGCCATCTCAAGGTGTGGTGCAGAAAGCCCTGTAGATGTCGAGAAAATAAAGAAAACCCACTCAAAATCGCTTTCTACTTGTAAATATTCTTTTTCTTCTTTCTGCTGAAATAGCTTAAGGAGAATCTTGCATTTTTCTATCGCATGTCAAACCCTGAAGTTGTCATATTTTACTGGACAGCTTTTCTGAGCTTTTGTGTGACTGATCCAACATGTGTGACAACACGGGCCTTCCATTTTAATAAGTTCTTAAGTTCTTGCAAAAGAAAAAAAAATAGAGAGAGAAAATGCCTTCAGAAAGTGAGCTGTCTAGAGGGGAAAATAACATGATTCTGAAACAAAGTCTTCATCCAGAAAGCTCTGTGTTCTATGGTGGGCCAGGGACTGTGAGATTCTACTAAGGAATTCTTTGTATCTTTAATCCACTTGGTAGGTTTTTCAGAAATGCTAAAAGTTACTGACTAGATGTTCACAGCGTGTCAATCTTCCCAAATGAGGGAAATGGAGAGAAGGGCAGCTGAATGTGTTCTTTGCCCAGGGATGACCAGTGATTGACCCGTTATGTCGTTCATCGCTTTTTGTTTCAACTAAGTCCTTCCATGGTGTGTGTATGAGCTTGGACCAAAGTTACTTAAAAGCACTCTGAGTTAAATAAATAAATAAATAGAGGGGAAAATGCCTAGAGGTGGTCCACAGTTCAAGCTATTTCTGTCCTTCCCAAGTGAACCATATTATTTCACAGAGTTCAGAGAATATATGTACCACAAATTATCTTTCTCTTTTCTCTTTCCTTTTTTTTTTTGCAAAAATACACAGAAATCAGATACTTTTGCAAACACAACTCTTTGACCTGCCAAACCCCAAAATAGCCATATGGCAGCAATTTCACCATGGCTAGTGACTCCAGGACTGAAGGGACATGCTAAGGGTCTTCATCCATTTGGTGTGACTGTAACAGAATAGCATAGACTGGGTGATTTGTAATGAGCAGAAATGTATTTGGCTCATGTTTCTGGCTGTTGGGAAACCCAAGGGCTTGGTGCCTGCAGGTGATGCGCCACTTCATGGTGGAAGGAGGACAGGAGAGCCCAAGGGGACCCCGGCTCATGCTAGGGACAAAGCCACTCTCACAACAACCTTCCCACCTAGCAATGGTGGCATTCATCCATGCACAAGCATTCTGCTCCTATTAGGGTCCCCTAATAATTCTGTTGCATTGGGAATTGGGCTTCTCACACATTAACCGTTGGGGGCACATTCAAATCATAGCATCAAATCCCCAGGGGCATCTGCAAATCACAACAGGGCTTTTTTGTAGAAGGTACACCGCATCCTCATGCAAGCAAGGTCCTTACTTAGCTTCCTATGCATGAGCAGCCACGTCGAACCCAACATCATCCAACTCCACAGAAGAGCAACCGTGACTTGTATATAGCCCATGAAATTTAAATAGTATTTCTGACCTTCCCTGACTATCTAAAACACTGTCAATCCTCCCAGTTGTTCACAGTTAGGACACAGTGTTGACGGAGAAACGTATGGAGATTTACATCATGAGGCTCACTGAGGTTCAGGTTCCAATGAAAGAAAGAAACATCTCAAAGCAACTTCATAGAGCAAAGTGATTTTAAAAATTACAGACGTAGAGATCTCTCTAATCACATGCACAGTCACCTTCAAGTCCTACACACAACCTCCCGTCCTCCTGTCTCCATCAGTAAGGGTGCAATCCTGGGATACAGAAGCAACCTGACTGCAAATGTGTACTTTCTGATGAGGAATATTTTTCCGAAGGTTTAACCTGACAGCCTGATCTTCATTTTGTGAATTCTTTGCATTTTTTACATCACCCGGAACCTTCCAATTAAGGCTGAGAACACCCCCCCCAGAGAAAAATGGGACACTCTCTTGCTTAGAATCTTGAAGAATTACATCACGTTCTCCTCCCTACCCTCACACCGACCGTGAAAAGTTGAATATATTTCAAAATTAAATAAAGGAAGCCTACATGTACCATAGTAGGAAATAAAAGACACCGCTCTAGGGGATGCTAATAATCATGAAGAAGACAACTTGAACATTGTAACGCTTTAGGAAATTATCTATAACCCGTCAAGTGACAAATAAGAAAGAGACTGACCTGAACTGAGCTAGAGGAAATAAAAAAAAATGTATTTGCGTTCTTGGTCTGACCATCCTCCGACTTTGCATACCTCAAGGCTTTGACCTGCCAACAACACTAGCTATCACCAATATTCTCAGCTCCAAGTTTTTGGAAATATTTCTCCCTAAATTTTTGCAGGGACTATTTTAAAAAAAAAATTGACTGGGAATGTCAATATGTAAATACCCAGTATGTGTCTCTCCTGGGTGCTCGACCCCTGCCTCATCTAAATGTGACAGCTTCATGAAAAAACACAGATGCCACTAACCTGGGATGCTGAATACCACCTGGCTGAAAGATTCTTCAGTGTCTCTAGACTGTTCCTTCAAAGAATCACCCTGACCCCTGACTTCAAAAAAGATCCGATTGTGCTGAGCCAGAGATTTGGGTGATTGTCACTCCAGCGCATCCTAGATGTCCCTAAAACACAGCAATACTGATGTTTTCATTTACTATGTTGGGTTTTCATACAAAACCCCATACCGACAGACTTTTGCAAAATAACTGGCTGAGATTTCGAGAAAAGTCTTCCATGATAGACCATAATTTTCCTTGAGTATTAGGACAACTTTCATCCTTGACCACTTTATTACACTTTTGCCAATTGAGTTAGCTTGTCCAAGCTGAAGAATATTACATTCGGAAGGGGTCAGGGCCTGGGGGGGGGGGGGAGACACACAGTGACCCCGTGACGTGAAGATTTCAATACTGTCTGGAGACACTGAAGGATCTTTCAGCCAACAGAGTTTCACAAGTTTTCTCTTTCCCTCCTCCAGGTAGGACTGTTCGGTTCAATATCCCACGGACATTGTTCTAGCAAAATTTGCTCAGCCTCCTGCTGCAGAAATTGGTCACTCCCTGGGAGCTCCATGCAGGACCCTTTTTTGCAGCTTTTGATATGAGCAATTGGCTTCTTCTCTGCGGCTGTGATCGACCGTGTGACAAGTTTATTCTGGGATGATAAATTGAAGAGGTCTGTTCGTATTCCACACCCAAACCCCTGAAATGTAAAGGTTAGGGCTTCTTTTTTTTGGAATGGAAGATGGCTTGGAGACAGAAAACAGGGGTGTGCTCTCCATAGTGCCTCGTCCCCATAGGTCCCCCGGAGGACATTCTAATCCGGATGTCAGGGTGGCATCTGTGAGCTCCTTGGGTGGTGGTTGTTGTTATTTAGTTGTAGCTTAAAAATAAAGGGGGAGTCAGGTAGATTCTATGAGCCTTTTGTAATGATAATACTCTTTCTCTTCTCTTTCTCTTCTTTTTCTTTTTTTCCCCCAAAGTTAAATTGATGCTTCCTTCCTTTCTTCTGTGGGAATGCAGAGGTAAACTGGAAGAGGCATTCTTTGAAGAAGAATATGATGCCTACAATTGATCTGAACAGACAAAATCATCCATAGAATCTTGCTCCCTCGAAACTCTGAAAGGCCATTGATTCCAAGGATAGATCAGCTGACCAGGACTTTGATCCCTCCAGGACCAACCAGCTTCACAGCCCAAAGAGAGAATTGTTCAGGATCTGGGAAAAACGAGTCCCACGGTGTGTCTTTGAGTCCCTCTGTTCCAACTTCTAACATGGCTGGTGCCTCACAGGAGAGAATAAAAAAGAAGATGTGATCAGACTCCAGGGGAGAGGAATATCTCACAGCTGGAAGATGAGAAAGATGGGCCAGTTTGAAAACTCATCCCTTTCATGTTTAGAAAATCATCTTGCTGTGACATTGACCTTTAGCATGTTTTCTTGTATTTATCATCCACTCTTGTACTTGATCTCAGGCTGTGTTTACTAGGAACCTCGCTTTAGGCACTGTGGGAGGAAGAATAATGATCCCCAGAGATGCCCAGGCCCGAAGGCCGGAACCTAGGAATGGGTTATGGTATCCTGCAGGAAGGACCTAGAAGACATGATGTGGTTAACGAGCTTCATAGGGGGAGATAGTGCAGGATTATCCATTTGGGTCTAACATACTCTCATGAGTCTTTAAAAATCATGAAACTGTTCCTGGAGAAGGTCAAAGGGAAATATGATTCTGGTGGGTAGGGTGGAAGAAGAATACAACACTCCTGTTTTTGAAGATGGGGGGTTGAGGGCTAGCCACAATCCAAGAACTTTTGAAGGTCTCTAGGAGGTGACCCAGTCAGGGAATGAATTTTTCTCCCAGGAGCTCCCCAAATGAACTTTCCCGGGGCCATCTTGGTTTTACCCCAGTGAGACCTCTATCGCACTTTGAAATACAGAACCCTAAGATAACATTGTGCTGTGGTAAGTCCCTGCCTTAGTGATGGAAAGCTAATCTGTACACCAAAACTGTGGCAGACTTCAGGAGTTGTTATTCTGCTCTGAGTACATGGTCCTTCAGATTTTTTCTTTGAGGAAGTTTCTAATTTCTAGATAGATTTTTAAAATATTCTTTCAGATTCCAATCTGTCTTTTTTTTTCCTTTTTTCTCTCTTTCTGTATTTAGTCTTCTCATGTATTTATTTTGTCTTGTTTTTCGACTTCACCATGCTGGGTCTGACTTGATACACAAAACGAAGCTTGTATGGGTTCCAAGCAATGCTGTGTCACTATTCAGACGTTAGGCATTGGAAAAGATAGACGGGTAGAATAAGGAGTGTTAGGGCTCACCCAGAAGCTTTTGAAATGTGGCAGAGCTGGCTCTTCCACTTACCATGTATATGTTGGTGTGCAATTTCATTTACGTTTTCTAAACTTGGCTTTTCTTATAGGTGCAATCAGGATACTATGCATAGTTGTTTCATGGAGTTGGAGTGAGAAGGAAAGCATTAATAAATTCCTAGAAATCTTAGCAGATGGCACTCAATAGTGTGTCTCAGTCAGCTGTTCATTGCTATAACAAAAGAACCCGATGAGGATAATTTAGAGAAGCAGGAGTTTATTTTGGCTCATGGGGTCAGGATTTCTGTCCACGGTTGGCAGACTCCATTGCTATGGGCCAGAGGAGAGGTAGCACCTCATGGTGGAAGGGAATAGCAGAAGAAATAAGCTCAGGACATGCCAATTGGTTCACGTTCCATGAACCTTCCTGTCCAACCTTTGTGGGCCCATAAGCTGTTTGACATTTTCCTTTTATACCTTTCCCAGGATACCTTCCAGTCCTGATTCCTGAAAAAGAGTCCGCGCTTCACTCTGAGGATCTGATCTAGGAGTGGCCAAAAGCCACGACTTTTGGGTGTGTCTCCACCCACATGGGGACACCCACGCTCCTTCATGAACATTAAAATTCTGATGTCTTTCTTTCATTTTTCTCAATTATCCAGACCACAATCAGTATCCATGGCTCTCAAAACATACACCAAATACACCCATCCAAGGCTCTCAAAACATACACCAAATACACCCATCCATACACCTATGGATACACAAATGGCAGACCCTCCATCTCTTGTGTCTTTGATCAGGATGGGGAATTTGCATGATGGAAAGGTCAGATGACATTTCTATGAGGAGTTAGAGACTCTTTCAACCTGACTTCCATTTTAAAATTATATTAATAGACTCTTACACACAGCCCCAGGACATGACCCATATATTATAAATCAGTTATTACTGTGGAGTGCAGTGATTAGCAGACTCTTTGCAGCTATCAAGAGATAGAAGATATCAGTGTGATGGCCATTTAAGGGAGTGTACTCACTCTCCGATCCCTTGGGACAGAGGTTGGGAGCGCTTGTTCTTGACCCTACTATTTTGTTTCATCTGTCTCACACAGATTTTGCAATTTGTACAGAAGAACAATTAAACTTTTGCTGGATAGATCAGGTTATATTTTGAATATATAGCTACATGTAATGATTTCATTTATAGTATGATAGAAGGTTGAGCTTTAATAACGATGACACAAAAAAAAGAAAAAGAAAAAAGAAATAAGAACACAAGTAAATGTGTCAGCTTTCTGTTACTCTAACAAAATCTGAGGTAATCAGTTTATAAAGAAAAAAGGTTTATGCCAGCTTACGGTTTTTGAAGGTTTCAATCCATAATCAGTTAACCTCATTAACTGTGCCTCTGGCTGCACTTCTTGGCAAGGAGTTCATGGAAAAGTGAAACCCCTCACATCATGGCCAGGGAAGAAACGAGAAAGAGGAAGGGACTGTATTTTACCATTCTGACTTAAAAAAATATGTTCCTAATGACCTAGGTGCCACCACCCAAGGCTCCACTCCCACCCCAATCGCACCATTCTGGAGACTAAGGCTATTTAATTTTTAGCACATAGAATGTGGGAAGAAATCTGAAGATCCAAATGAAAGCAACATGTTTCTGAGAAAATCCTCTTCTTTTCATGAAACTGAATCGCAGGGAACTTCTCTTCTGTTTTGGCTTCTAGATACAGAGCAAATTTCTAAGCCAGGGGAAGATCAAACTTTGAAAGAGTGAGTCAGGAGGATGAAGTTTTGATTAACACGAGAAACCTAGACTTTTGCAAAAAAAAAAAAAAAGAAAATATTTAGCCTGCTGGGTCAAAGGATTGGAATTTGAATGCTAAAAGAGCCACCCAGGGATGGTATGATCTTGGAGAACTTAAATAATGGGAATTTCCTGTATGGAGACAAAAAGGCCTGCCTGTTGGCCAGCAGCCACAGGGGTGGGCACATGGACTCATGCCATGGTCCATGTTGGCGTTGGATGACACATTGACAGCCGTTGATTCATTTGAGGTTGTGTTGCTCCATGTTGAAATGGATCTCTCTTTTTTTCTTTTCTGGGACTGACAGGGTTATTTTTATTCCCCTGGACTGAACCTTTTAGTTCAGACCAGGGTCAGAGAAGCAGTGAGAGGCAGGATGAGATAAGCATGTTTACATTTGCAACTAGGAGAGAAGACCTCTGTCATGTATTAGAACCCAAAACAATACATCTCCATTTTATTTATGAGTCCAGCCTTCTCCCCAATAATAAAATATAAAATTACAAGACAGCTTTAGATTAATATCTGTACTGAAAACTGACAAAAATCCTGAACAAAATATGATCAAATCAAGCCCCCCAAATAACATAAAAAGAAACAACTGAGTGCAGTTGTATGAAGTTAGTTCAACATTTAAAATCAGCTGAAACAGTTCATCGTGTCATTTCAATTCATCACATACTTTCTTCTTTATTATTTTTGAATTAATTTATTTTACAGTAGAATGCATCTTCACGTCATTTTGATGGTAAGTGTTGGCCTAAGCAATCCATGACCCAAGTAAGACCCATTTGTGGCTGGACAGGACCATGATGCCATGATATTTAGTTAGACCTTATTCTAGATGTTTTCCAGGGAGGTGTTTATCGGGTGAAATTGAGATCTAAAGAGTTAGAGGAAAGCAAATTGTCTTCCATCAGGGATCATGGCCTCATCTACTGTTGAAGGCCTTAATAGAATAAAGACCAAACTCCCCGAAACAGGCAGGGATTCTATCAATGGAAGGTCCTTGGACTTGAACCATGAGTTTTTACCTGAGTCTCCAGTCTGTAAGTCAACCTGCCGACTTTGTATTAACTCCCTAGAATTGCCTGAACCGATTCCTTAAAATAAATATCTGTATCACATTCTTCTTGCCCACCCCACAAACATGCTGTTGGTTTTATTTCTCTCCCTGATGAACACAAAGGGAATGTCTTTAAACTAGTCAAGGCTAGGTATGAAAACCTGAGGGAGCTGGGTGCAGTGGTGCAGCTGCCTGTCATCCCAGCGGCTTGGGAGCCTGAGGCAGGAGGATCTCAAGTTCAAAGTCAGCCTCAGCGAAAGCAAGAGGCTAAGCCACTCAGTGAGACCCTGTCTCTCAATAAAATACAAAATAGGGCTGGGGAGGTGGCTCAGTGGTCGAGTGCCCCTGAGTTCAATCCCTAGTACCAAAACAAAACAAAAACGATGGCATCATCCTCAGTGTGTGGACATGATGGACACTTCTTGGACACGTTTTCCGTTACTGGGAACAAGGTAACTCTTCTCTTTCACCCATCTTAACCAGCATCACACTGATCCATCCTAGACAGACTCACACAAAAGAAAAAAATAAACTATGTTACACAAATTGGGAAGATATAAAAAAAATTCTCTGTCTGCAGAGAGCATGGTGATCCATGTATCTACAAACATGGAAGAAAAACTGGTTCTGATTTTTTTTTTTCTCTTTTTAAATTCATTTTGTATGTTGACAAAAGAAATGATTAAAAAAATCAGACATCACAGTGGAACAGCAGAAATGCTTCATACATATACACACGCATATATATTTGTAAAGGGGTTCCCTACCTGGCTTAGTTCACTGTCCCTAATGAATTCCGGTTCCATCCACATGACCAAAGACAACACGACTTCATTCTTCTCATGACTGAGTATCATCCTTTGCGTATCTGTCCCGCATTTCCGTTATCCCCTCTTCGGTGGACGGACACCTCTGTTCGTCACATTTCTTGGCTCCTGTGGACACTGGCAAGGAGCAAGGGTAGGCCCATGTCCCTCTCTGTGACATACTCATCTTATTTCCTCTGGATAGGTACCCCCTAGTGGGATCATTAGACCTTATGGTAGATCTTGTTTGAAATTTTGAGGAAGCTCCATGTCCTTTTACATAATTGCTGAGCTAATTTTCACTTGTTTCCGCAGAATAATAGATTTCCATTTTTCCCCCCATCCTTACCCTATTGGTTGCTTTAGGTCTTTTGATAGTAGCCATTCTGACCGGGGTGAAGTCAGACCTCACTGTGGTTTTGATTGGCATTTCCCTGATAATTAACTTTATCAAACATTTTTTTTCATGTACCTGTTAGCCTTTTTTATGTCTGTCTTTGAAAAGGGGTCCATTTAGATCCATTGTCCATTGCTTAGTTGGGTTATTGGGTGTTTTTTGTTCTTGCTGTTGTTTGCTTTTTTTTTTTCTATTGATTATTTGGAATTTCTTACATATTCTAGATAGCAACCCCTTTTCAGTTGTATGTTCATTTTCTCCCATTCTGTAAGTCGTCTCTTCACTCTACTGATTATTTCTATCACTGTTCAGATGATTTTTAGTTTCATGCAATTTCCTTTGTCTATTTTTTGCTTCTGGTGTCTTGTCCAAAAAAAAAAAAAATCCTTCCCGTTTTCAATATCCTGATGACTAGAATATATCTGGAAAGACAAAGAATTTAGGACACACAGTACCGCACAGTTCTGAGGAACAAGAAAGACAGAAGATTCATGTACCCTCTTTCATCCTCTAACATAAAGCTGCATTAATAGTCAAATAATGCTGTTAGTGAAGGGATAAATAGATAAAGGTGAGAGAGTCAGGAGAGCCCAGAAACACACCCACATAAAACAGCAAATGGCTGTTGGACCAAGGCACACAGGGAATTGGATGGAGGTATTTTTTTTTAACAAATGTTGCTAAAACTACTGCATGTTTAAAAATAAGTAAGAAACATAGAAATAAATAGATAGATAAATGAATTAAAAAAACAGTGACCTTAGACACAGAGCTCACACCTTTTACAGAAACTTAATTAAAAGTGAATCAGAAGTAAAATGGCAGAGGAGAAAGTGAGTTCACTCAGCAGATCCTCAACACCAACGTTGCAAAGTAGGAAGACTGTGTCTCTGCCAGGTAAGAGACCAAGGAACCTCACTCAACCATAGTACTGAATGGTTGAAAAAAAATCAAAGAGCTACAGAGAGTTGGTCACTTAAGCATCAGAAATAACCCCTCAGAACCACCAGCTCCAGCCAAGAGATGTGACGAACTGAGGTGAAAAACAGAAACAAAGATAAACCTGGGGAAATCTGGGGTCCACAGAGGAAGGCTGATGTCCACGGACCTGGAGTTCACGGGCAAGCAAGAGACAATAGGCCCAAAGTGGTCCAAGGGTCAAAACCTTAGGAGGGGGCTGAGGATGTGGCTCAAGTGGTGGAGCACCAGCCTGGCATGCACGAGGCACTGCGTTGCATCCTCAGCACCACATAAAAATAAAATAAAGATGTTGTGTCCACCGAAAACTGAAAAATAAATATTAATAATAATAAAAAAACTTAGGAGGGGAGCGAGTCCAATGATGCATGATGGGCAGAGCTCTCTGCAAGCACAGAACACACCAGCAGGTGACAAAAAGGTTCCTGGGCACAGAGATCTGTCCCCACGCTGCTTGCACAGCTATTTTTTTTAACTCTTTTTAAATTTTATCTTATTTTTCTATCTTTTTCAAGCATCATTTTATTGCATGACTTTTCACTTAAAGTGAAAAGTGCCGAGAATCGACCCCAGTACCTCACACATGCCAGGCAAGTTCTCTACCACTGAGCCACAACCTCAGCCCAACTTCTGTATGTAGTTACATTGTTATAAACGTAGTTATGGATAGTTACACAGGGCTGAAGGTAACTGAATGCAGTTGTATGTGGTTAAATAAAGTTTTAAATGTAGTCATACAGGGTTGGATGTAGTTGGTTATAGCTGTTTAATAGTTGTTTATAGCTGGGTCATAGGTGGTTATAGGTGGGTCATAGGTGGTTATACGTGGTCATAGCTGGTTATATGTGGTCATAGCTGGTTATACGTGGTCATAGCTGGTTATATGTGGTCATAGATGGTTATAGCTTAGTTATGGCTGGTTATAGCTGCATGTGGTTAGGTATAGCTGGTTTTGGTTAGTTATAGCTAGTTGTGATTAGTTGTACATAGTTATGGTTAGTTGTACATAGTTATGGTTAGTTGTACATAGTTAGGGTTAGTGTTGTATAGTTAGGGTTAGTTGTAGTTTGTTGAGGTTAGTTTTATAGTGTTATGGTTAGTCATCACTAGTCATGTTTACTTATAGCTAGTTATGGTTAGTTATAGCTAGTTATGGTTAGTTATTTGTAGTCATAGCAAATTGTGCTCTATATGTGTAATAAGAATTATAATGCATTCCGCTTGTCATATATAAATTTAAAAAAAATAAACAAAGTGAAATTTGTGAAACTTCAAAAGAAGGTGTATAAAGCCTTAATGAATTTTGGTTGGGTGACGACTATTTCGATGAATAGAAAAGTCATGACCCCTGAAAGAAACGCTTGATGAGACCTGGTATTTACTTACTTATTTACAATATGCTTTATTTCCACTGGATATACGACGTGGGCATGTTTTCACATCATCGCGTAGAGAGCTTTGTCTTGACTTGAGACACACATTGTTTCTTGGCTCTCACGAGTGGTACTGCCAAGGGCATGCCGGTCCGTACCTTTGCCCACACGGGAGTTTCTGCAGTCACACTGCGTGGGGATCCCAGCAGCTACCTGATTGTCTGAGGCCCTTTCCTGTACCTCTCCCTGATTCCATTTTCCCTGTGGGCCACCCCTCCAGTGACCCACTATCTCTGAAGCATGGGTATCCTTTCTACCCATTAAGTTCTCTGCACTATTTTTAACCACAAGGAGCACATTGCATGGTCCTGAATGTTTCTAGCCTGGAATGTATTTTCTCCATTGTGCTGGGTCTTGCTTTTCCCAGGCGACAGGTGCCGCAGTCCGGCTGCAGCAAAATAACCAGGGGTGATGAACAACTTGTGTACCTTGATACAGCAGGAGTAGGAGCCATTTTTTGTAAGACAACAGAGGTATTCATACATTCCACACAGCTTATCTTAATTAGCATAAACTAGATACAGCAGTCAACCAATAAGAAATCTCCACACTTAATGGCTCGCAGGCTCCACCTCACAAACCACTCCCCCTGGCAAAATACCAGGTGCCATCCAGACTTGTTTACAAACTCTAACATTTGCCAGGCGCCATCCTGACTTGTTTACAGACTCTAACAGACAGGATGTTTTTCAATTTCCTCCATGTCCACTTGGGTAGCTCAACTGCGTTGGTTGATCTGTTGTCCATGATGGTCCATCCATGCTCCCGTGAAATTGCTCTGGAGAGAGCCAGGTATCCGGATGTGTGCCCTCCGCCCCCCAGCAGAACAGGCTGCTAACTGCATGTCCCACAGGAGGACCTGTGCACACCTGGCCCACAGCAGCCCAGCAGGTGGTTGCTATCAGGGGGTCTGCATGTTCCTGAGCACCCCCTACCACCTCCTTTACCGTAATCACTGTTTGTTTGGGTGTTCAGCCGTGTTCACTCTGTAATGCCCGCACGCTTGGGAGGTTGATCTGCTGATGGCCTATCCTTACCAACATTCGTTTGGGCTGTTTCCTTCAAAGAACAAGACAATTCTTTGAAAGTTCATGCCGTGAAGACCTCCAGGTAGCAGATTCGTTCTGCTTGTCGAAAATTCCTTATCTCCCTTCTTCAGTGAGCTTAGCCTGAAGAGAACTGGAGGTTCTCAGTTAAGATAAGAGACATCTCAACAGGCAACTCTGAAGAAGGGTTGAGAGAGAAAAATCGAGGGGGGGCCAGGTCCAGGGTCAGAGGTCACGAGCAAAGTGGAATCTCCATCTGTAGGTGGCCAGTCTCCTTCTCCTAGCACCTGGGCAGGGCCTTCTGCCTCAGAGGGTGTAAGGCCAGTGTCCCATCCCACCTCCTGCATGCCCATTCCTAGGCTTAGGCAGTAGCGGGAGCTCTCTTGCAAAGCCCTTGCTATTTGACTCTTGCTCCTTCTGTGTTCAGCTAAATGAAGTTTTGTGTGTGACATCTGGATAGCAGTTCGGACCTCTTGCAGGCCTACCGTAGGCATGAGTAGAACTTGACTGCATTGGAGAAAAAGGCTCCCAAAAGGTTCCTGCATGAAGATCTGTCCTAGATCCAACCTGGTGAGATGATGCCCCTGGACCCCCAGCCCCTGGACCCCCAGGCCCCAGACCCTGCTGCGGCAGCAATACCATGCTCAGGTCTGGGGACTTGTGAAGTGATCCGAGCTCCCTAGAGCAGCCCCAGGGTCTGTCTCGATCACACTTCACTAGAATTTAAACTTTTTAATCCCCGGAGAACAACGTTAAAGCAACTAAAACGCAAGTCGGAAAAACTGTGAGGAATATTTAAAAGTCACGTATCTGATAAAAGAAAAACTTATACCCAAAATATAAAAAAAGAAATATTATAAAACTCAACAGTTAAAAACAATGTGGGGTGGGTGGGTAGGTGGGTGGAGGGAGTGTTAGGAATGAAATAGAAATATGCTTATTATCACTTGTCATTGGGGGAATGCAAATTAATTCCACAATGAAATAGCACTCCATACCTATTAGAATGGCTGAAATCCAAAAAAAAAAAAAAAATTACATTACAGATTGTTGACGGTGGTTCAGAGCCACAGAAATTCTCAGTCATCGCTAGCAGGATGTAAATGGTATAGCCAATTTTGAAGATGGTTTGACATTTTCTTACAAAGCTAAATTCGCCTTCCTGCACAATCCAATCATCTCACTCTGGAGCATTCACCCAAATGATGTGAAAACTCAGTTACACCAAAAAATAAAATAAAATAAAATAAAATCTTGAATGCAATATTTATAGCAGCTTTATTTCTAATCACCATAAGCTAGACGAAACCAAGATGCCCTTCAATAGGATAATGAACAGGACCACTGTGGTGACATGCAGTGGAATGACCTCATAAACAGCCATATTGGGAAGTGACTAGTATTGAGGTCTATAGATGCTCCCTTCCAAAAATCTAAAGGTATTAAAAATACATATGGTGGCTTCGCTGACGCGGGAGAGAAGGAGGTGCTGACCTAGGTAAATCTGCACATAAATGGAGCCTATAGGAGTGAAAACAGAAAGAACTGTGCATGGGCCGCGTACTCCAGGTGAGAAGAGCATTTCCCTTGAGTGTGCTGGTGGGAAATTCTGTAATGGCTATCCATGTACATGGAATGGAACCCTTAAGTAGGCTGATGGTGAATAATTAAGTGAACTAAGGGGCTGGTGTCCCACTATTGGAGGAGCTGGTGACTGATAAAAGGGGAAGGTTTGATCCAGGTGGTGTAGAACAGAGTCTGAGACATCAGAATGGATTCACATTAACTCAATATAGGTAGAGAAGGAATCCACACACACACACACACAGTAAAAAAAAAATTACATCAGAGATTCCCAGGAACCAACTAGAAGAGATACCAGTAGCCCAAGATTCCCAGGAACCAACTAGAAGAGATACCAGTAGCCCAAAGTGGCATAATTTGAGCATTGGAACAAATAATTTAGCATTGTTTTAAAGACCAGAAGTATAAAATTAATCGTGATACGCCCTTACCTATAGAAATGGTTGCATACAGATAAATCTTTGGTGACGAATGGTGAAATCTCCCATGTAGGAGAAGTCTAGATACTTTCTGTCCCTCTCAAGAGGAGGGTGGGTGGTTTCCTGCCCCTTAGGGACACCCTGAGTACAGGAACTTCCTTCCAAAGACTACAATAGGGGAAGAGAGAGGGAAGAATGAGTTTAGTATGGAGGAAACTAACCACACTGCCTCAACCAGGTGGTCACCTTCATGTGGGTAGTGAACTTGACCATCACTAGTGATAGGTCAGGTGGGTGGTACAGACCCTAAGCTAATATAAAGATGGCACTTTAACTGGGTAGGATTTCTCTGAAAACCAACAACCTCCATCTAACCCTAAGACAATCAGAAGTATGCTCTGGCCAGATCTCCTCGTAATTGCTCAGTCCTCAGAACTAAAGACAGGTCAGAGAAACTGTCACAGTCAATAGGAATCTGATACGTGGCCTTTGCTCCTAATATGGTTCCTGGGTAGAAAAGAGACATTTGGCCAAAGAAGAAAATCAGAATAAAGTATAGACTTTACATAATAATGTACCCATATTGGTTCATTAGTCCTGACAAATGGACCATACTAATGGAAGAGAGAAGAAAGATTAATGGGGAAAAATGTACGAGATCATGTTTTCCGGGGGCACCATTATTAATTTGCTAGACACACTTATGGGGAAGCCTGGGTGTGGGGAATATGGGAATTCTCTGCATCACCTTCACGACTTTACTACAAATGGGAAACTCTCAAAAATGTAAAGCTTATTTTAAAAACAGACGTACTTGGGCTTATTAATGTACTCTTGATACTTTCAATTCTTTTCTTACCATTGTCTTGGTTTGTTAAGAGGGAAAATCTCAACCCTGCTCTGAGAATTGTAATGTGTGTTGATTCCCTAACATGATGCTTGGCACATAGTAGATGTTAACACAAGTTCTTTTTATCCTTTTTCTCCACCTTCTTTCAGGACAGGTTGTGTGAAATCGTTGGTATTTTAATAAAAATCCATTTTCCCAATAGAAGCATTTAGTATGGTATCGCAATTTGAAAGTAGTTTTCAGAAAATGCTAAAAAAAATACAAATAGCATCAATGACTACAGGGATGAAGTACAAGTCTCTCCTGTTTTCTGAGCACCTTCCCATCGTATAATATAGGCCCGTTAATTGTGCGTAGATCAAGTTGCAAACTATCAACTGAGGCCATCAGCATTAATCCTGTGGTCAATTTCTTTATTGGGGGATTGGAACAGAAAGATTTAGGGACATATATAGAGTTGACTAAAGCCAAGAAAAATAACAGGGAATTACACGGGGACCCAACATTTATAGAGAGGGCTTCAGCATAAGATAAAGAGGTATAATTTTAAGAATTACACTAGAGAATTCCAGTGTATAGGATCATGGAATATTGTGTTTCAGCAAAGAGAGCAATAACATGGTGTAGTTAAATAATAGAATACTTTAATTTGCTAGAAATAATTTTGAACTGCCCAAGGTAATATGGCCTACAAGTTCAGACCAGTGCTGGAATAATTTTTCTTTTTAAAAAGATAACCACCAGATTTGCATCATGAAAATTCAGAGTTGGGGGGAAAAAGTTGGCTGCTTGTACTCAGCAATTATAATGTGAATTTTTTTCTAACATCTGCTTTGAGTAATTGCATTTGTATCTTACGCCTGGCTGTCATAAATAACAAAAGAAGTAAAACTACCATAAAGTGACGAATGCATCACATTCAGGAGTAAAGTGTAAGTTTTAGAAACTTCTATAGAAAGTCTCAGTCTCTTCTCAACAAACATGTTAATGTCCTCTTTGTCTCCATTTCTGTCTTATAGGTAAGTGATTTGCACCCTGGGAAAATTTAGGATCCAAGGAGCGGCATTCCAAAGTATCTGTTGCAAAAGTGCCCAGAGCTCTGCAGTGTGTGGGTGTCAGATTTAAATGGCTAAATAATCATGATATGGCGCCCCCTACTGGAAAATATGGATCTAGACATCTTCATTTCATTATTAGCCGACCATGCACAGAGGCTAGATAGGGTGACCTGGTTTCCAGGAGAGGAATCTCTTCCCAAAGTCTTGGGCATATCAGCAATTGCCCTTCCAAAGAATGCAGAGTCAAATTATTTCTCACATTTACTCTCCTTTATTCTTTCTTTATTTTGCAGCATCCTGGAAATTAAAATTCAGTTTGAACAACCACAACAACAACAAAAAAATTCTTTTTTATCTTTCTGTTTTTTTTCCTATGTAAACATGGATCAAACCACCCAGATTTCTCAAATATTTAGAAACATCGTCCATTTCTCCTTCTGTACTTTAAAATTTTTCTTCTGGAATATTTTAATTTCTGGTTGGTGATTTAGATTTATTATTTGCAAAGGAGCGGCGTGACAAATGTTTGGAAAATGCAGACCGTGGCAGGTTGAAAACAGGCTGCGAAAACCTCCCTCAACCTTAAGACGAAGGAGAATAAATGCATTTATTTACGGGAGGACATTATTTATCATGGTGTTGGGAGCTCATGTTGTTCACTTGAAAGTGTAGATTAAAAGGGTAGCAAATCATTTTGGGTTTGGGATGTAAGCATTTCAGGTCCATAGATGTACACTTGATCAAGAGTTATAATACCTTTTATAGTAAATACCAGCCTATATTTGCAAAAGAATACAAGGATGATGAACAGAGTTCAGGAATTTCCCCGCCTACCATTTAGATTTAGCCTGTTTATTATTCCAAAAAACTGGTTGGATCCATTTTTTTTAAATGAGGCTGATCATTTTAGTCAAAATGGTCCAACTCTTCCTGGTGTACAAACAAGAAATAGTGTCACTGACTTATTCCAGTTCACAAGAGTATGGTAAACAATCAAAAAAAAAAATGGGCTTCCTGACCCTTTCACCAAGTAGAGAATTAAGCATCCAAATGGGAGAAGTGGTTTGAGAATCCAAGCACAGCCAAGCACAAAATGTGTTTTGATTTTTTTTTCTAAGTGCAAGGTCCAGATAGGTTTTTTTTATTTTCTCTCTAAATATTTTTTTCAGAGTTTTCTTCCTAAAACCTTCTCATCCCCTGTGGGAGCCTACTGAAGGATGTTTTGACATCTTAGTCATTTCCATAGCAACAGACTACAAAAACAAGCAATCCATCAAACAAGTAAGACGCTTTGAATGCAAGAACCCGTTACATCACTCTGAAAGGAGCCACAGAATTGTGCTTTGCTTGTGGAGGGGAGAAAAGCCCATCTTTTCTTTTTTAATATGGTTGATTACTTCTTTAAGGGAAAACCATTGAGACTTCCAGATATAATCTCACCAGGCTAAAAAAATAAATGGTTTCTTTTGTCTTGATACATTTAAAAAATTCCTTTCCTACCCCTCTGGCTCCTTGCCATACCACCTTCTTGCGCTCCCTGCTAACTTTGTGGAACGCGAAGGTGAAATTATTCGTCTTGATGTAGCAGTAAGATTGACAGAAAAAAAGGTACCAATGCATCATTCTAACATTTACCATCCCCATTAAAAAAAATCACACTTTATTGAGAACAAACGAGTTATGCAAAACATCTACTAAGAATTTAATACAACCCATCATTAGGGAAGGTAACATCTGGGGTGACATCACTGGAGAGCTCTTGGGTATCCACGGTGGCTGAGGCTGTGTGAGCAAGCTGGAAAGCTACTTCTGGACTTAACCACTTACCCACGCTGGGACGCGTGTGGGTGGAGGGTGATGGGATAAGACCCAAATTTGGACCTGAAATTTTCATACTGACTGTATGACCGTGGTAAGTTCTTTGAGTTTTAATTACCTCATTGGTTAAAAAAAAAAAAAAAGGTAAGACTGACTTTCAATCCATCAGGTGCTATGAAGTCAACAATTTATAAAGGTGATTGGTAGCTTGTTCAGTGTTCAGGGTGCAGGACCCCAAGGGGGACATTTTCAAGATACCACTGTAAAGTCAATGAATGTAGACTTGGGTAGGGGTGTGCAGAATCAGGTCTCAGGAGCCACTGTAAACCAGTTCTGAGCCCAGGTTCTTAGAACTAGCAAGATGAGATATTGCATTTTAAAAAACCCCTACCATACTAGAGACTCCATCCATAGCTCTTATGATGATGATAAGTATTAGCCAAATTAAATTCAAATTCAGCAATGGGAGTAGTGGAAGTCTCCCTCATCCAAATACCTTGTTATTGTTTGGTCTTTTGGGTAGAGTAATGAAGAAGCTGATTAAAACAACCCCATTTACATTGGATGGAATTCTATCCCATTGATTAGCTTGGTTGTGTTTTGCAACGATAATCTTCAGGAGGCGGGATGGCTATCTCTTGATATGGCCTTTCCACACTTGGAATTGCTTAGTGAGCTATAGATTTTTAGTTGCAGAAAGGAAGAGCCAACTCATCTATTATTAAATTCCATCCAGTCTATTAAATCAGCTAAAAGAGAATATTAGTAAATGGTTTGAAAAACAGTATTATTTTGGTTTTTATTTCAATTGAAGAAGAAGCCAGTACAAGAGCTTTATTTTTTTTAAGTTTCCATGTTCTATAGAAAACATGGGAGAAAAAGTTAATTCCCCAAAAAAAGAATGCATTTTTATCTTTAATCCTTTTCTTCACGTTAATAGGTCCAATGTGGGTGCTCAGAGAATAGGTTCTGAGTAGGAGATAAATGCCAAATACCCACTTTGTACTAAAGAAAAAAAAATCTTCTCTTGAGGAAATGTGGATAAGACATAATCCCAGTGTTCAAAGAGGTCAGGTGAGGGAATAGGAAGGGTACTTAAAACAAAAAGGAAGAGAAGTGTTAGAAGAAATCTAAGAACAGTGCTATGTGATTGGTGACTGGGACTACAAATTATCCTGGGGAGTCTGGTTAGGCTTTTATAAGAGGTGTCTGTTGCTGTGTAATTAAAAAGAATTTTTCCAGGCACTATGGCACATTCCTGAATCCCAGTCACTCAGGAGGCTGAGGTGGGAGGATCTCAAGTTCAAGGCCAGCCTCAGCAACTTAGAGAGACCCTGTCTCAAAATTTTTACAAATGTTTAAAAAGGGCTGGGGATATTGTTCAGCGCTAGATCACCCCTTGGTTTTAATTCCTGATACCCCCAAAACAAAAATAAATAAATAAATGAAATTTGAAAAGATAGAATTTCTAACCGATAGAAATAGAGTAGGAGAGGCTCCTTACAGGTTGAGGGCACACTTGTAATCTCAGTGGTTTAGAAGGCAGAGGCAGGAGGTTTGAAAGTTCAAAGCCAGCCTCAGCAATTTAGTGAGATCCTAAAGCAACTCAGTGAGACCCTGACTCTATATAAAATATTAAAAAAGAACAGGGGATATGGCTTACTGGTTAAGCACCACTGGGTTCAATCCCTGGGAAGGAAGGAAGGAAGAAAGGAAGAAAGGAAGGAAGGAAGGAAGGAAGGATGGAAGGAAGGAAGGAAAGTCTCTGCGAGATTGTAGGAACATGGTAACTCAAAGGAAAGACAACTGTTCCCCCCACTTCTAAATAGCAACTTCAGGGGTGCAACCCCCATGGTAGGTGCTGCAAACAATGAGTCCTCCAGGGGCAAATGCTTCACTTCTTTCTGGAGAGCAGAGAAGCATCCAATTATGAAGCATCCCTGGGCAGCAGTCACCTTAGTGACATCTTCATTCCTCTGTAGCAGGGAGAATGATGAACCTTACAGATGACAGTGCCTTGAGTGGCATTGACACTTGTGATTTCTGGACCCGCAGCCATGACAGAGTTCTGGAACCTTTCCTTACTCCAGGCTCTACTCCTGGTCCCATCTGGTATTTCTGGGGAAATGTTGACTACATTAAGAAAAAGTCTTAATTACTTAACATATGCTATTTAAGACATCAGGTGTTACATGATACATCCGAGCAGAGCAGTGTTTTCATCAAGATGGTTCATTTCTGTGAAGCTTTTGCACTAGAGGGGGTATGCTTCAGTTATCTGTGAGATCCACTTATGCAGAACGGCTCATTCTCTGACGGAGTCAGGTAAATAAGTTGTGGCTGTGATCACAGAGTGGTAAGCTCAATATTAAAGATTAAATATGGGCTCAAGAAAAACTTGTATTTAGAACAACTGGCCCAAGTAGGAACAAAGGGACTTCTGTTTTCAGTGATTATCTATCAGAGTCGGACCAGATTTTGAAGTATTGATTTTATTACCTGGTGCCTCTTTTAAAATTATTCTTCCTACTATCCACTCCTAATATAGCTTTGCTGTTAAAAATGTAAATGTGTGTCTGGTTTCCTTAGAAGCATAAATATTCAAGTTCTGAAGTCGGTAGTTAGTTGCCTCTGAAAGCCTCTTTACTGAGGGAAGCAAGCATTTAACCACTTCACAGCTGGCTGTATTCTCCTGCTTGTGGGCTGCCTCTGCCAATCTTGGATGCCACCATGGACTATAAAGTTAACAACTGAGTATTACAGCACTCGGCAGGGCATCATGCATCTGGCCCAAGGATGCATGTTGGGCAGCAGTGACATGGATAAGTAACTGCAAATAGAGATCAGATTCCTAAATTAGATTGGTTTTTTTTCTTGTAAAAGAAGCTCTCCTATCCAATTTGCATATTATACATTATCAACCGAAATGCTAATAAAATGTGCCCTAAGCAAAATGAAGTCTAAGAGAACAGGGAAAGTAGCAGTGGGAAGAATGTAAATGTACATGTGTCATGTAATGAATATTTTTGCATTCTTTCCCATTAAAATATCAGGTATTCTTTGTTCAGGATTTGTTGCTAGAAATCTGAATTGAAGACTAGTTCTCTCACTTCCGAGGTCACACCAGAAGGTAGAAATTTTTCTGGCTGTGAACCAACATAAGGTTCAAGCTGGATAAGATCATTGATGCGTCTTATTGAAAAATCATGAAGAAAGACACCATTCTACATTTTAAGACAAGTAGCATATCATTTCTAAAATGACATGGACCTCAGAAAGTAGGCTAAGATTGCTATAATTGACAAGTGTTTCCCAAAGACCCATGTGTTAAAGGCTTTTTCACCTATCTGAGGTGGGAGTTGCTGGAAACTTTTAAAGGCAAAGCCAAGTGGGAGAAGTTAGGTCACTGGCAATGTGTCCTTGAGGGAACATGGTACTCCTGTGCCTTTCTCTTTTGCTTGCATCCCAGATGTGGTAAAGGAGGCAGTTTTCCCGTCTGTGGGCTCCCTGCCATGACATGCCAAATCTGTACACACCCACACAAAAGGTCCAGCCAACCATGGACTGAAACTTCCAAAATAGTGAGTCAAGATAAATCATTCCTCTTTTTAAAAGTTGATTATCTCATGTATTTTATTACACGAGTGGAAAACTGACCAATAGGATAAAATTAAATGTACATATTTATTCATATATGAAAAATGCAGTGGTTAGATGGTACACGCTTGAGGTAGATATTCAGTCAATGTATCATTTGTTTATTTTATAGGGAACAAAAGGCAGCAATAAACAGAATTTCTGGAAAGTTTCTATATTCTACACAATTTTTGTTCTTTGTCATCTTCCCCCTGCCCCCAAGAAATGGAGTCTAACCTTAGTATAAAAGTGCATTTTAAAAACCCTTATTTTATAGAAGAGAGAACAGTACAGGAAGAGGACAAGGGGGGGAGAGTAGAGAAAGGAAAGGGAGCCAGTATGGAATAAAATTGACTCGATTATGTTGTTCTATGGTGTGCATGTACAAATATGCAAAAACAAATCCCACTATTATGTATAATTAAATGCACTATAAAAAATGTTTAACCCTATTTTAGGCTCAGATACTTTCTGAGATCAAAGAGCCTAAGCAATAAGAATTGGCCTTTTAAATAGTTCCCCATTCTGATTTCTAGAGTTGACAAATGTAACATGTTTTGCAGAGGATAGTCCAACAGAAGAAACAAAGCTCAAAAACATGCATGTCACCTTCTTACCTTCATCAATGACTGCCCCAGTGCACAGACCTGTATTGGCTCTTTTTCTGGGACTCTTCTATACATGGAAGGGTCCTCTAAAGCCTGATGAAGGGGTGACTATTTACTGAGATTTCTCTAGAGATCTAAGGGAATAAAGAATGAAGAGAAAACAAAGAAGGTGAAGCCATCTTTTCTGTTTGGTGGGATGGGGACCAACTCCCAAAATGGCTCCAAACAATTCCAGCATATGCTTTATCCAACTCTAATTTTACTTAAGTTACAAATGTTTTCAAAAATGAAATAAATAAATATCAAGTATATATTTAACTCATTAATGAGAACATCAGTAGGATGGTAGAGCTGACTCAAAGTTAAATTCAAAATCCTGTATATATGTATAAACAGTGAAAAAGCACATGCTAGTGTAAGTTGGTAGGATATATTATTTCCAGGCACAAAAGTTGTAGCTTGGAATCTCCTTTCTACAAAGAGATGTTCTTCTTCTCTACAGGATACAATCTGCATGCTCACAACATGTAATTTCATACAGTTTTTACCTTAATAGATAGTAAATAGTAAGTCAAAACAAAAGTATCTCCCCCAGAAGAATTAAATAAGACAATCTTCTGTTACAACAAGGAGAAAACAAGAAGTCATCCTGGGCCTTATTTTCCAATTCTAGATCATTGTACTTAGCATCTAAGTGATCCAGATGACTTGAATTGCTTCTCAAGAAAGCAATTTAAAAACATTGAAGTGATTTCAATGCCATTCACCATCTGAAAGTTGCCTCTCATCTTGAATACCCAGCTCAGCCATACGAGTAAGCCCACACTAGAATTAATTGATATCCTCTTTGTGCTCGATGCACATTTCATTGTGACAGTGGTTACCACAACTCTCTTCTGAGTCTTTTGTCTCCCAACATGATTGTGAGTGCTCTGATAAGATGACATCTTCATAATTTTAGTATCCTGAAAGTTCCTCTTAACACAGGACATCAAACAAGATACTCCCCAAAACCACCATCCTTGCATGTGAACAAGGACCAGATTTACATAGGATCTTATATAGTAGTTCTTCATTGGGGTTTAGACTAACTTGTCCTAAAGACGATTAGTTATTGGCACAGTTTGCAGTCAGGGGAGGGGGAGGGGGAGAATGATCAGCAAAGAGTTACAGAGAATTAATGAAATATAATTCTAACACATGTTCCACTGTACAATCCAGAGTCACCTCATTTCATTTACAATATTAATAATTACACATACAGTATCTTAATTGGTTTAGATTTATTTTTCATTTTCTACAAAGGACTGTTGTCAGCTACAACTGTATATGGCAAATACGCTCTTATCCAGGATTTACGAGGCACTCATACCTTAATTAGCAGACCTTATATCCAGTGAGCACTAAACTCATTTAAATTTCAATAAAATTAAATGTCCATGTTTATGCAGTCCTTTATCTGAATGATGGCATTTGAACTGAAACAACTATTTCATTTTTCTCTAGGTTTCCCTGATTAAACTTATAATAGATAGTATTGAGGATGAATTATTCAAAAAAGAATTCTAAAGTTAAGTTCTTGGCATTTACTCCATGTAGCAGGAGGGAAATACTAACGTTTTTGTGGTAATGACATCTTAGTTTCTGCAATGCTGCAGATTTTCCCAAAAGATTGGAAAAGAGAATCAGTTAAACTAAACTCTGGTTAAACAAGATTCTATACAATTAAAAACTTGGTGATATTTTTGTCAAATTGCATGAATACATAATATAAATTTTTAGATCCAAGCCATGTACAAATTCTGACTTCAAATGGAGTATTTAATCAATATCTAGTATTAATAAGGATACTTATAGATTAATGATCTGGTGTTATTCCTTAGATAAATATCCAACATTTTGGAGAAAGCAAAGAAGAAAAAAGTATGTTGAAGAACACTCCAGTGTGCTTTTATATACATGTCTAGAAAATCATTTCATAGCCACAAGTGAATGCTAGTATGTGAGAAAAAGGAAGGTGCTACCTTTTGGGGTCAAGGAAATATAGTAAAATAAGCAGGTGACCTTGACTCTGATCTAGATGCTACCTCTAAATAACTAGCTACTTGGAAAGAGACAACTCCTTTTTCTAAACTGGACTATATCTTCTTGTCTATAACTGAAGAGAAATTTGTATAGCTCTTCCCCAGTAATCTTTTACATTCTAGTATTCAATTAACATTCAAGTAAAAATGTTGTGAGGACATTTTTTCTTTTTATACATTCCTCTTTGACCTCCATCAAATCACCAGGACTCAAGAATCTTTTTCTTTCTGGGTATTTATCTCTTTATATAGTCCCTTCTTTCCAACTACAGCTTTCTTGTGATCTAGCTACCATCTATCACTTCCTGTAAGTAGTAGCAAACCCCAATGAGATTAATTTATCTTAGCTTACATACTCATCTACCGACCCGCCCAACCCTTTTGTGCCTATTGTAACCAAATTACACTTTTTTGAAAGATGTTTTTTTCAAATGTAAATTAACTGGGGTCATTACTTCTTTGGCTTTCCATTTCCTTTGGATAAACCCAAAAGTTCTTAACATAACCTTAAAGCCATATGTCACAGACTTTCTCTCCTACTCCAACAACCTGTGTCTTCTTTTAAATCCTCAGGATCTGCAACATGAACTGCTCTGTCCATCTCTCGTTACCAAACTAACCCCATCTCCTGCCTTCCTCAGGAAGACTTTCTCTGCCTCACATGCCAGGACAGATCCCACTATTACACAGTTACACCACAACCCATACTTTTCTTCCTAGTATTTAATACAAATATAATTCTTAAATTCTTTTATACCTCTAGGTTACACAGTGACCTAAGCCAAATTTCTTCCAACAACTGGCAGGAGATTTTGTTAAACAGGAGTCACATTTAGTCACTTTTAGAGAGGAGCTAGATGACTCCTTATATAGAAGCTGGTACACAAGCTGGGTGAGATAAAGCTAACCTGCAGGAAATTCTACACTGTGAACATTATTGGCTAGAATTAGAAAGATTCCCCCCTCAGGCTCCACCTTCTGAGGACATCCCACTCTCTGCACAAGGACATTCTGACAAGCACTTTGATGAAAAGTTTCCTTCCCTGCACATGAAATGATAGTTATTCTGCAGACCCGCCCAACTTCCCACCAGATCTGATGCTGGCCTTCTACTAATTGGAAGAAAAAGGACCAGAGTTTCAAGTGTATAGCCCGAGGCTGCTAAGCTTGCTGGTGTCCTACACCTCCTTCACTTGCAAGGTTAAGCTAGGTAGACTTAATTTCTCCTGGTTTCTAGAGCCCCTCACCCCTTGTCAGGGGCAGCTCTGCAGGGGCTTCTGCCCTCTTGAGCACAGAGCTGGGATGCTGAGGCACGGGTACCAGCAGAGGCTTTCTCCAGGGCTTCACACACTTTCCTCAGAATCAGCCTCAGGCTGAAACATCTATTCATCAGTAGCTAAGCGCAATGAATCTCAAAAAAGGAAGACAGGAGGGCTCAATTCTTTCTTTTAAGAGCAAATTGGCTTACTTTTTCCCAGAGGAGAAGCTTTAAATGCATAGGGCTATTGGGAGGAGCAGTCAGTTTCAAGTAAAACTTAGAGTAAGGCAATATTATAAAATTCTCCCAAAGCAGGAAGTCATTCTTTCCTGGCATTTGCATAACTAAGACAGGCCATTCAAGGAACAAAGAAATTATAGTCTGTAATGACTTCTGCCTTCTAATAGAGGAAACAGCAACAATAATGGCAAAAATAAATGTAAATACTACGTAAACCACTACACCTACCTACAAACCCTCCTAATAGACTTTTTTAGGAATTATCACTGGTGTTAAAGATATTAAAAATGCCCTAATTTTACAAAAAATAAATAAATAAATAAATAAATAAGGATTATGCGCAGGGAAAATGTGCATGTATTCTTTTAGGAACGAAAATTTCAAGAATGACTCCAGGGAATGAAACAGAGATCCAGAGTCAAATGTTGTCCTTTCTCCCCATGTAGTTCTTAAATATTCTCTAAAAGAAAATAAGATTCTTGTTTATTTATTCATTCCTTCAGCAATACCACTATGTACCTACTCATTTGAAGGCACTGCACCAGGTCTTGATTCAAGAATAATACATGTGAAGTATTTTGTGAAGTATATACAAGTGTGGAAAAAAGTTACTAAAAACTAGTAGAATGTATGTTCTTTTGCAGTAAAGTCTATTGTTAAGAAAACAGAAGGATGGGGACATTTGGCTCCACAATGACATCATAAACACCTCACTCTTCAGCCTGAATAGCTACCTAGAGCCCATGCAACATAAAAGTCTACAGCTTCAGGCTACTTCCCGCTCTGAAGGCTGCAGGGGGCAGAGACATGGAGCAACACAGATGGGCCTCTGCGGGAGGCAAGCTGCTGCAGCAGGCAGAGCCCCTCACAGTGAGCCAACTTGTTCACAGTGACTGCGGGGAGGACTCAAAAACCCTTGTGCTGCTGTTTTGATAGAACTTTTTACATATATTCAGATCTCTACAAGTTGGGAATAGGTGTTTGCTGCCAAGGAGGACCTTTAGTTTGGAATGTGAAATAATCCTGGATGTTTATCTGTGGTTCCTTCACAAATGTAAGGTTGGCTGTGGCCCATTCTAAACCCCTCTGCCTATGGTGAGAGGATAGTAGTTTACCTCCCATGCAGGAAAGAGAGGAAGAGAGGTAAAATTGCCTGAGTCCTCCCTCATGACCTGAGTCCCATCTCAAATATCCTAATCCTCTCCTGAAGATCTCACTTAATCACATGACTACAGGAGCCAGGAGGGAAAGAGATGCTGAGAGATTGTCAGAGCAAAGAAGAAAAATGCAAAACTCACCTTCTTCCAGTTCATTCATCCGCTGTATAAATATGTATTATCCACCGTGTGCCAGATACTAATCTAGGCATGTAGGAAAAAGCAATAAACATAAGAGACCAAAAAAAAAAATTCCTCATAATGATACTTATATTTTAGCTGGGATGAACAATAAAAATAAGCCTAGATGTTCTAGAATTGCTTTAATATGAGTAATTAATGCTACTTGTTGCAAAATAAATTCCTCAATACTTCACTAACTTAAAAAATAAAGCTATATTTTCCCTTATATCATAGTCTGTTATGTGCTGTGAGCCCCCATTTATCTTGTGGTTAAATAACCCAGAGAATGGCATCTAAAGTTACCAGGACAAGAAGCCAAAGATAAAACTACACTAGGCAAAGACCCCCTCCACTAACCAATGACACAGGTTACTTCTTCCTATATTTGATTTGTCAAAATTGGTCACATGTTCCTATGCAAGTCAGATTGGAGGCTGGGAAATAAAGAGTAGCATATAGATATTAGATGAGCATTCGGGGTCTCTGCCACAGTATGTTTGAAGGTAAAACATGTAATGATAAAATAAGGAATAGTAGAAGGGGACCTTAGGGGTATAGAGGTACTCCATGGGGGCCAGGCAGTTCTGAAGCCTCTTGTGATTTACAAAAACAGATTTGAAACTCAGGGAATTATCTACGGAGATATTTTTGAGAAGAGAATTGTTTTAGACAGAAGAAGTAGGCAAAGCAAAAGAACATAAGGCAAGATTGTGCTTTTCTTGTTTGGGGTGAGTCCAAGGATGCCCTGGCGCCAGAGCAGGCTGAGTGGAAGAAGAGAGGAGAAGACCAGGTCAGAGGCACCACAGGTCCCTCGGGGAGGGGCTTATTGCTCACTCTAAGAATTACTGCTTTTACTCTGAAATGGGGAGCCTTTCCTGAATTTTGAACAAAGGAATAACATGATTAAATTTTAAAAACTCACTGTGGAGGAGGGTGTATTTAGAATACACTAAAGTATTCAAAAGAGGAAAGCAGAAGCAGGAGTAGGGAGACTACTGCAGTAACCCAAGATATGGTGATGGTAGCACCCCTAGGGTGTAGCAATGGGAATGCTGAGACGGCTGACTCTATGTTTCTATTGGGGGTAGAGCCAACAGAAATTTCTGGCAAAAGTTACTTTGTGTGCAAGAGAAAAAGGGGTCACAGGCTCATACCCAGGCTTTGGTGTGAGCTTCTGGATGGGCAGAGCTGCCTTCACATGAGGAGAACCTGTGGATGGAGCAGATTTTGAAGTTCATCTAATGAGACAAAAGGTGATACTGGTGTTGAAAATCAGGTCCCAGTCCTCCAGTCCTGTTCCCCTGGTGTCGAAGACTGAACACCCAAGGAATGCTGAGGCAAGCACAAAAAGTTTTATTTAAGGACAGAAAAGAGAGAGAGAGAGAGAGAGAGAGAGAGAGAGAGAGAGAGAGAGAGAGAGAGAGAGACTGCTCCCCAGAGGAGGGGGGGTCCAAAGCTGGGGTCTGAGGGAATGGGGGTGTCCTGCCCCCTTTTTCCTTTCTTCTTATATTCCACAGGGCCAAAAGGTAGGACAGAAAACTTCCGGGTGCCTCTCCAGATCTACCCAGAAAGGCAGGAAGGGAGCCGCCCAGGGGAGCTTCATTAAAAACTGCTTGCTGAGAGAAAAGATTCCCTGGGATGGAGGTATTAGCATTTGATTTCCTTTGAATCAGCCCCCATCTTCCTGACCCAATCTTTCATTACCTACCCTGACTGTCCTTTTGCTCCTTTTGTCACCAATGGAGACACTAAGCTTAGATACTCAAATTCAGATACACAAATATTGAGTTAATTACAGAGGTCCCGATTTAAAATGTAATTTAGAGAGTTACTGTCATACAATTGGCATTTAAGCAATGAAACTGGAGGAGCTCACCCAAGCAGTGAGGATAGGAAACAGAACAGGATTAGTGATTAAATCCAGAGGTAGTGAGCAGGTCAGAAAGGGAAGCTGCAACAACAAAAGTCAGAGAAGGAGCAGCCAGCGAGGAAGAGAGGAAAACAAGGGTGTGGTGTCCTGGACACCCAGAGCAAAAAAAGTGCTTTCAAGGAAGATGAGTAACCACCTGAGTCAAAGGTCAAATGCTGCAGACAAAGCAAAGTAGGAGCTAACCTCTGAGGAATGGATTTATTAAGAAAGTCAGTGGTAATATTGGAAAGAGGTTTTTCCAGGGAAAAGAAAGAATTTCATTGGTGATGTGGGGTCAACACCTAATCTGAGTTAAGAGAAAATGAAGGGGAGAGGAATTAGATACACAGAAAATAAAGAACTTTGGAGAAATTTTGCTGAAATTTGCAGCAAAGGCATGGAACATTGGCAAGAAAAAATGAGGGCTAAGAAAAGGATTCTCAAACATAGAAAGTTAATCTCACATTTGTCTTTTGATTTGAATGTTCCAATAATGAAAAAATATATTTTTTTTACAAAAGCAAGAGAGAAAGAAAAGTGCCAAGTCTATGCAGAGACAAGGAGAAATGGGATCTGGATGAGAAGTAGAGAGACCAGTCTTAGAAGGGAATCCAGATTGGGGCGGGTTGATCTAAAATAGCTATTTAGGAAAGAACCATAAAAACAAAATTATAAAACTCACTGACACAGGAAACAGAGGGCATGCCACAGTAAACAAGACAATAGGATTAGGAGATGTTTTTTTGTTCAAGGCAGCATTTTAAACATTCAATGTGCTGCCATTTAATGTATAAGGACCAGGCTAGGAACAGAAGGTGGCTTCAGAAACATTCAGGTGTGTTAGAGGAACTTCAAGACCAGAAGGCTTTTTCTTTGATCCATTTGAGTACTTTAAATTCACATATGTCAAGGGTTCTTGCTCTCCAGACCTCAGAAAATGTTCCCAGTGCCATGGAAGCTGAAGTGGTGCTCAGTCAACTGAGGACCACTGCTTTTTTGAGGAATCCATGGGAAAAACATCCTAATACCTCATCAGCAGAAAACCCAGGGATAAATAAAATCCTTAATGATAACAATTCTGTATTTGGCTTTTGGTATCCAATTATTCCAACGTCATGGTATCATATAAGCTTCTGATCTAGACTTTTCAATAAATCCATATACAAAATGCCATGTTTGGAGCTGAAGAATGGGTGTAAGAATCTGTGAGCCTAATTGTTTTTATCTGAAGACAGTGAAAACCTTACATATAAGACACGTGCTCAGCAGTAGAGAGCCAGCCACTCTTCTGTGGTTCAAGGAGACCCTCTGATTAGTTGTTGTCTGTGCTATAATAATCATTAAATATTTTGAATCTGTCTCTCAAAGGTACCTTCTAAATGACTACACCAAAATAAGTTTCAAACCTATTGAACTAAAAACTGTTTTTTTTTTTTTCTCATTCTCAGAGGGTAAACCATCATGAAGAAGACCGAATTAGTAGATAAGTTGGAAACAAAGTAAATGAGCTACATTTCCTCTACATTACATTATATTTAAAGGGTGGATATACATCACCTCACTGCAAGTCCTGCTGGCCTAGGAAGAGTGTGGATACCAAGAGAGGGTTACAAGGAAAAAGAAGAAATAATTTTCTTCATTGTTCATTCAATACACATCTACTGGGTGTCTTCTAGGTATACATGAGGCATGGTTTACAGATAAGAAGAATGTCTAGAATTCTAGAGTTCCTGGAGTCACAGAATGTTTTAGTAAGTTTTTTCAGTTCTGTGACCAAAAGACCTCACAGGAACCGTTTTAGAGGAGAAAAAGTTTTATTTGGGGATTCATAGTTTCAGAGATCTCAGTTCATAGATAGCTGGATTGAGGTGAGGCAGAACATCATGATGCAATAGTTTGAAAGAGAAAGTGGCTCAGGACATGGCCAGGAAACATCTGGTGAGAAACACTCACCAGTTACCAAATATATGTCCCACAAGCATACCCCACTGGGTGAATCCCCTTCAAGTGACCCAATCATTTTACCTCTAAACCTTCTTGTATTGTCTCACACATGAGTTTTGGGGGGACACCCCACATCCTAACCATAACAGAAAACACTAGGAAATATAGATAGGTAAGAGTAAATTTATTAAGGGGATTTGTTCATTCTATTATGAAAGCCAAGAAACCCCACACTATTCCATCCTCAAGTGAAGAGAGAGTCAGGAAAGCCATTGGTATAATTCACCATGAGTCCGAAGGCCTGAAAATAGGCAGGCCTTTGTACTTATTCTAGTGGGTATTTAATGGTATGCAAATTAAGCACCTTTTAGTGGTATGCAAATTAAGTACCTTTTCATATGCTTTTTGCTTATTGGCAATTCATATATGTCTTTGTAAAGTGTCTGTTCATGTCCTTGTTTATTTTTAAAATTATTTTGCTTGCCCTTTGAACATTCATTGTAGGAATTAATTTCATACCCTGGATATAAGCCTTTGTTGTAATACAAGACTTTGAATATTTTCTCTCAGTTTATGGCTCCCCTGTTCATTCTGAAAATATTTATCTCACTTGGGAGCTGACAGTGTAACTTTCAGTCTGAGACCAGAAAAGGAAGGGATGAAGGGATATACTGGTGTCCATTTCAGAGTTCAAAGACCTGAGAAGAAGGATCTCAGAAATCTAAGAGCAGAAGTTAGAAGTCCCAGGTAAAGCAAAGAGCTAGTTCACTCTTGCTCGGTACATTTGTCCTCTCTAGGTCCTCAACAAATTGGAGAGTGCCCAGTCCAATGGTGAGGGTGGATCTTCTATATTCAGTCCATGGTTCGAATTCTAATTTCTGTAAATCTGATCACAAAGACACCCAAAAGTAGTGTTTTTCCAGCTATCTGGGCAGCCCTTACTTCAGTCCAGTTGAGACATGAATTGCCCATCACAAAGACCATACCAAAAGGTACCAAGGTATGGTTCATGTATATGTAGTATAAGTATATGTAATTGCTAGTTTGTAGTAAGTTTGCTACCAGTATCAAACAAACAGGAAACTTGAGTAACAGATAAATGAGGTATTCCATTGGGCAATATGAAATAAACAATATAAAAGTACTCAAAGTAATTAAAAGCAGGATCCTTTCATGGTCATCTTTATCCTCTCTGTAACACTTGTATTTGGAGGTTATAGTCCTTAACTAATGCACTCATTTTAGCTACTTTCCTTCCTTTAATATCAGATCTGTAGACTTTTTATGATTACATATTGGGCAATGGTTTGGAGAAAACTATAAAATGTACTGCACATTTTTAAACAATTTGGAAATTTTCACTTCATAAATAGAGATTATTTTTATAAAAACAAATAGGGAAACACTGAATATATATTTAACATGTACTGTTATGGCATTTTATATGACAAATAATGTGGTTTCAGGAAAAAAGATAGAGGCTTTATATTTTATTGGGAATCAGTCTAATCATAAATAAAAACAATAGCATAGTGAAAGAATGAATGAGCAAGGAAATGTATTTTGAGAGAAAAGAACAAATTTAGAATAATCTTAAGAAAATCAAAGTGACATTCTCTTCAGGATTTTAAGCATTTCTTCATTGTGCCAAGTTCCTGACTATAGAGAGCAGAAACCATCTAACTTGTATATTTCTCTTTTTGCAATATACTTTTTATTGAGGATTATTTACAATCACTGAGGAGCTTAGATCCTAAGAGTATAGTTTGGTGAGTTTTGATGAATTTATATAATCATATAACCAAGGCACCTGTCAGGAAATGGAATATTCCCATTACTCCAAAATGCCTATTGGATCATTTTCTACTCAGTCTCTGCTACTAGAGGAAGCCGTTGCTTGGATTGCTATTTTCATCTGTTAGTTTTACCTGTTCTAGAATTTCATGTAAATTAATTGGCACATTCTGGACTCCTTTTTTCAACATAACCTTTGAATGATTTCTTTGCGGCTACATAGGTTAGCAGTCTGACTCTCTTGAATGCTAAGTTTCCAAGGACTGTACCATTTTCCATTTCCACCAGTGACATCTGAGAGTCTCAGAAATACATCATGGCTTCAGTGACACTTAGTCCTTTCAATTGTAGTTATTAGTGGGTATTTTGTGGTATGCAAATTAAGTACCTTTTCATATGTATTTTGCTTGTTGGCCATTCATACATATCTTTGTAAAGTGTCTTTTCATGTCCTTGCTTATTTTTAAAATTGTTTTGCTTGCCCTTTGAACATTCATTGTAGGAATTATTTTCTTATCCTGGATATAAGGCTTAGTTGTAATACAAGACTTTGAATATTTTCTCTGTGTCCATGGCTCCCCTGTTCATTTTGAAAATATTTTCTCTCACTTGGGATTTTGTCTGGTTTACTACAAGCAGGACATAGCAAGGTATGTACTGAGCTTGGATGGAGGATCAGGCATACTTTATTTGAGATTCAAAGTCCTCGCATGAGGTGAAGTTCCTCACTTCCAGGTAAACATTTGAACTAAGAGAGGTTAAAGAAGCTGTCTAAATTTGGACCCAACATTTTATCAATGTATATCCTAATTCAAAGTTTAAGTTTTTTCTATAATAAAACATAGATTCTTATTGAGAAAGAGAAAAGTTTGGTTTCACTTAGACTTTGATACAATTAACCCTGACATTGTATTTTTTAGTTTCCAACACCTGTTGCCAGAAAAGCTACAAAAGTACTCAGCCACATTTTCTGAAATATAAAGTAAATTTTCCCCTAAAATTATCCCCTGAAAAGGGGTCATCTTATATTTGGGCTTTAACAGAATCTATTACATTACAAGGGACACTGCCATTTACCTTCTTTTGGAGAGTAGAAGTACTATTTGGAGAAAATATATTTGTCTGAAAGAACTTTTTAGTTTTGAATAATTTAATCTGCCCCCCCCCAAATAGTTGTTTTCTAAAAAGCTAACAAAAAAAATATAATTCACATGAAGTAATCCAACTCTCCTGTTGGATTCGTTATCAGGGGACTGCTAAACAGTACAAAATTCACAATTCCCCCAATTTTCACTATTTAACACAATGAAAGTTTAGGCCTTACCAAATTAATAACAAACTGAGGTTCTTCCTCGATGTCCAGAGATGTTCCTCCAGTGCGACTCAGGTCCCAGATTGTTTCTAGTTGGTGCCACCATGAATCCCTAGAGAATGGATCAGCAAAGTACAGCTACCGAGCACAGCTCTGCCCATTTCTTCATGTATTGTTCTGTGTTCATAATACCACAGCAGACTATAGTGGGTGGGACAGAAATCATATAGCTGGCATTTCCTATATGGCCCTGTACAGGAAAAGTTTGCTGACTAGCGCTCGAATGTGGAAAAATAATGTGGTCAAGGTGCACCCTTGTTCATGTCCCCTCCAGAAGTGATGTGTGGTGTTTCTCCTGGTCTCACACTGGCAAAACTAGTCACATGGCACCCACAACCTGCTTAGAAGAGGCTTGGAAATGTGTTTTGGCTCTGGAAGTCACTGGCCAGTGATTATTGTGAGCAATGTAAGATAGAGAACAAATTTTTGGTGTACACTGGCTGATTCTGCTGCAGTTGTCATGTTAAACAAGCCTTTTAAAGATCTATTTAAAAAGCAATAGAGATCACATATATGCACACTCAGGATGAATAAAAATCCAAATGTCCTAAAGCTGGGGCTTGAGATAAAATTTCCAGTGACAGCTCCATACACAGATATAAAAATTGCAATATCTCACACAAGACAGCAAGATAAAGTGACATGAAAAAAATACTTGGTAGGTTGCTCAAAATGCTTCTGCAGGGATAGCAGGGCACTGGTATAAAGAAGATGTAAGTTTGGAGTTTGATTAAAACTACATTAAAATAGTAGGGTAAAACAGCAACATTTCTCAATTAATATATGTCCTGTGCCTTAAAATGTGTTATTTAATTTAAAAATTAAATATAAGTGGACATTTGACCATATCATCTATGCGCCTAATATTGTGTCTATTTGTCATGCAAAGTGCCTGGTGACCCCCAGTATAAATGTCACAAGGGTTTGTAATGAGATCTATTGATGACAATGTACAGATGAAAGACAGCATGCCCAACCCCCTTTATAACATCATGAGAGGCAGAGGTGTACCTGCATGCACGAGCTTAGTGGTTGGGAAGGGCCCCCCAAGGGCAGGAGCCCTAGCACCACTGAGCTAGACCAAAAGCAGGATCATATGGCCTCCTGTGAAGCAATATGGGAACACCTCAGGCCAAGTAATAATCCCTTAGCCCATCTGAAGAGGATAATACATATCATTGTTGATCAAACCAAAGTTTGATATAAGACTATAAAAAGAAAAATGAAGAGAAATTCCCAGGGTCAAATCTCAGAGCCCAAAGGCTTTCCTCTCCTAAAGCTCAGGGTAGCCAGGAAACTTGAGGGCCAATATTGTCATTGCAAAGATAGGAGGATTAGGGTAGTATGAGTTCACATGGTCTAGGTGCAGTGGAGATTGTCCACTCACTAACACACAGGTGAAAATTAAAGTGTTTTTACTTAAATTGAGATCCGAATTTTGGTGAAAGAATTACAGAGTCATATTCTACTAAAAGTTCTGACCTTTGTCTCCACCACCTTACATTAATTTGCTTTCCCTTCACTCCAGATTCAGGTTAGAGCAGTTGCTAGATTTTATTACCCTTCCCTTTTACTATTTCTGCCATAATTCTGTGTCCACATGACTTCTTTCTCCAGTGATGCTGACTCCACTTTCAGAATTAATAGGAAAAGAGGACAGTGCAATGTTTAGCAACCTCAGTGTTTATATTCCCTAGGCCTTAAATCCTAGAGCAGGTGCTCAGATATTTGTGTTTAACTGAAATAAATTAAAGATACAGTCATTTCCCACTGGATTCTGAAACCAACACAAACACTATCAATTTTTGTGCTACTTTAAAGCATACAACAAATAGATACCCTAAGGCTTTTTATATCTAAGAACAGTTCTTCCTCCCACCCATTGAGTCCCATCTTTGAGTACAAAATAAAGGTAATGCAGCTACTAAAACTCTTTGCTACGTTTCACTTTTCTTTTACTATTATATAAAAAAAAAAAATTCTTGTTGGTCTTTAGAGAACCTAACAAAGAGCCAAAATGCCAGTGTGGTTTCACAGACTTTTGGAATTACTATTCTTAAAAGAGAATAGATTGAAAGAAGACTAAGACTCACTGAGCCCTGCCTCCGTCATTCACCCAACTGATCATTTATACAGGTTGCGTTACATTTTGTCATGATGAAATCGTGGAGGATAGAATGTTGCTGCCCTGTATAAATAGGAAAAATGAGACTCTTGGTAGATCTTATTTCCCAGTATGTACTAGAGTTAATACTTCAGCCCAGGACTCTCTAAAGAGAATTCTTCAAGACACCATCATAGGTAGATGGTTTTTGTCCTGGCAATCACACAGATTCAATCTCCATGTTTTTAAGAAAGTAAATCTGGTTGACCCCTGATGGTCAGAAATCCACACCTGGATCAGTGAGCCATGATCAAGAGGACAAGACTCAGGAAAATCACAGTAGCTGAGGATGCCTCCTACACACCCTGCACAGGTCAGGAAAGGGGTGAGGATATGAATGATCCATGATTTAGGCAAACACCAAGGGAGAGGGGCTACATGGGAGACTGTTGTGCTATGTCTTTCACATCAGTAGACACACCCTACAACTTTTTTTTTCAAACATTGAAAATAGCTTTACTTGAGGTACTAATGGATATATAAGCAATCTATTTTAGTTTTTCCAAAACCTGTTTCTCATTAACTAAAAACATCATAAAATAAAGTATGTATGCATAAAGTTAGTATTTGACTAATGCTTCTAAATCTAACAGAATCATCACTGAACATAGTATCTCTATTAAGCAGATTTTTTAATAGTACTCCACTCAATAAATACTTGCTTAAATTTAATTTCTGAAAGTGTAAGGTAAATCTCAAGCTTTCTTTTTTTTCCAAAAATATATATAGGATACATATAATATAGATATGTATATAAAGATTTGATACAGATTTGATGATTAATTTTATTCCTCAACTTGAGTACACAACAGGACATCCAGAGATTTGGCCAACCACTATTCTGCATGTGTTTGTATAAATGGGATCTTTTTAAAATTTTTTTTTTACTAATTTGTTATATATGACAGCTGAGTGCATTTCAGTTAATATTACACATGTAGAGCACAATTTTTTATATCTGTGGTTGTATACAAAGTAAAGTCACTCCATTCATGTCTTCATATATGTACTGAAGGTAATGATATCCGTCTCATTCCATGATCTTTCCTACCCCCCATTCCTCCTCCCTCCCCTTTGCGCTATCGAGAATTCATCTAATCCTTCCATTGCCCCCCCAACACCATTATGAATCAGAGTGCTTAAATCAGAGAAAACATTTAGCATTTGCTTTTTGGGGATTGGATAACTTTACTTAGCATTATATTCTCCAACTCCATCCATTTACCTGCAAATGCCATGATTCTATTCTCTTTTATTGCAGAGTAATATTCCATTGTGTAGGTATACCACATTTTCTTTATCCATTCATCTACTGAAGGGCATCTAGGTTGGTTCCACAGTTTAGATATTGTGAATTGTGCTACTATAAACATTGATGTGGCTGTGTCCCTGTAGTATGTTGTTTTTAATTCCTTCGGGAATAGATCGAGTGGGATAGCTGGGTCAAATGGTGGTTCCATTCCACGTTTTCCAAGGATTCTCCATATTGCTTTCCATATTGTCTGCACAAATTTGCAGTCCCACCAGCAATGTATGAGTGTATTTTTTTCCTCACATCCTCGCCAACATTTATTGTTGTTTGTTTTTTTTAATAGCTGCCATTCTGACCAGAGTGAGATAAAATCTTAAGTAGTTTGATTTGCATTTCTCTAATTCCTACAGATGTTGAACATTTTTTCATGTATTTGTGAATTGAATGTATATCATCTTCTGAGAAGTTTCTTTTCAGTTCCTTGGCCTATTTATTGATTTGGTTATTTTGGTTTTTTGGGCAACTTAACCACCCTGATTCAAAGTTTCTCTTTCCACCAATTCTTAGTACATTATCCTTTGCTTTCTGATCCCAGGCTGCTTCTTCAATCAGATGAGCTCTGTTTTAGCAACTGCATCACCCCTGGATCAACTGTGAAACACTGTTACTCTGGAGACTGGCAGGAAAGGAGAGTTCCTCTGGCCTTGGTTTTTACCAAATCTTATACTCTATTTCTTAAACTTTGCCAGGCTTCCACTGAGCCACATTGTTAGCATTTTTATTGGTGATCTCCTAAAGCAGACATCAATTTTGTTTCTCTTAGATGAGCTGGGAAGTTGACACTTGTTTACTCATTAAAAACTTCTTCCTCAAGTACTATCTCCTTAACCATAATAAACCATGCATAGCATGAGTCTACTGTACATGCTTGCCATACAATATTCATGAGTAGCATTCCATTTGCCATGTATTTTCCAAATACAAAGTGCTGAAATATAGCATAGATGGCCAGCTAATTCCATGTAACCCTGTACAATCTCCCATAATGATGTACAATGTCAGTGCCCCTCAGAGAGTCCTGTGGGTAAGGCACTGAAAAAAAATTTGTAGATTTGATGCGAGTTCCTCGAAAGGAAATAATGTATTACTGAGAATCACAGCATGAATTACTATTGCTTAAGAATGGTATAACTTCTTTCCAAGGTATTCTTTCCAATTATATTTTAATTATATATCATGTATATTATTATTGGTTTATCTCTATGCACACACATTGATATACATATGTACATATACACATTCAAATATATGAAGTTCTTTTACGTGTATATGCATGTATAATATTTATAGCATTTCTTTTCTAGCCTTATGTAAAACTAATCCATACATTTCACTTTTAACCAATTGATTAGGTATTCACATTCACATTACTTATGTTAATGTCCTATAAATCTTCTGTTATTCCAAGTAACTCTGAAACCCATTTTACTTCAAAATAACAAAGTAGTTTTCTTTTGGAACTCAAACATCACAAACACAGACATGCAAATTTCAAGTTAAACATAAATTAAACCAATCTTCCACTCCATGTCGCTGATTTATGGAATGACAAAAACAATATGGTGTGTTAGGAGAGCGTATAGGAAGAAATTATTCACTAACTTTGAAATATAGCTCCCTAAACTTATGCTCATAAAAACCCAAGACAGAAAAAAATCCTTGGACTTCTGAAAAAAACAAAAAAACAAAGACAAAAACAAAAACAAAACTGGGCTGGCAGGAGAAAGACTTAGAATACATTCTTGATATAGAATAGTCTACCATTCCTACAATACTGCCATTACTATCAAGGTCCTGAAATGTCACAGCCTGACCCTAGGACTTTGGGGAGAATTTAACTTGTCCATTGCAACTTAGAAAAATAACAAACCTGAGCTAAGCCTATACATTTTACCTTAATATTAAAGCATTTTCTGCTGCAAGCTCTTAGCCAGAAAGCTGGCTTATAACTACTATTGGTTTCTAATCTTATTAAGTTGAGCTCTTCAAATTTGCTTCCTATATCTTTCAGCTTTGTCTTGAAGGCCACATAACATAAGTATACAAGACAAAGGTTCAGGCAAAAATGGCAAAAGAAGAGGCCATAGAAGTGCTTAAGAATATAAAGTGAAATCTACCGAGAAATGTGGAGAGAAGAGTTTCTCCCATCATCCCTGACTTTAATTAACCCTTACACTCTTGGCTCTCCAGTGAGTATGAAAAAGTGCATTTTTCGTATACTCAATTTAAACATAGAAATTAGTAAGTCTTTAATGAAAGGGATTTTCATTTTTGAATTTCAAATATTAAAACGAGGAAGAAAAAAGACACAGACCTACCCCTGTCTATTCCCTTCCCAGACATCCTCCAGCCCCAGGGGCTAGCCAGGATCTATCCCAGCCTTCCTCAATCCTACTTGGACTTCTCTCTGTTCTATTGCATTACTCCTGGTGGCTGTTAATATCTTTTGCCCTTCCAGCTACTACCTGCCCCCACACTCCTCTATTAGTATGCCATAGCAAATGAACCAATTATCTAAGATGTAAAATCAATTCCTTTTCCTTTATTTTTTTTCATCCGTTTCTGTTATTTTTCCTCTCTCATCAGACATGTCTTATGAGTTGTCACAATAAATTTGTTCGCAGAATTTGTTACCTCTGCCCAGAATGCTCTTTCCCTGCCTAGGTTTCCTATCTAAGTCTCACATATTTTCCAAAATTTGGTTCACTTACCATTCATTCTAAAAATTCTTATCCTAATTTATTGGATGTTTCCAGTTCCCCAGACACTAGACTAACTTAGACATAGGCAAGGAAATCCTTGCTTGGAACTCTGAGCTTCAGAAGGACCCTATGTTTCTCTGTTCTCCACCCCCAGAGTCCCCCACCACACACACTCCACTCACAAAAGAGCACAAGATTTATGATTCAGATCCAGTAGACAGCACTGGCTACCTATAACTTAAATATCCATTTTTGTGACTAGAACTGTTCTGGCCCTAGAGAAATTACTGTCCACCTTTTTTTACCCCATAAAGTATATGACTACAGGTAACTCCATCAAGGTTTTAAGCTGTGGTACTACCACCGTGTGGTAAGAACACTACCTTTGAGCACAAGGGCATTTCAGCACAGATGTGCTTTAGTAAGAGACAAGATAAATTAATGTGTCAAAATCTTCTTCTCCATTTGCATGATTGCAATGGAATCTTGCATAAGAAAGTATCATTTCCACCCACCAACTGCCCAGAGTACCTTTTCTTACTTCAATTACTGAACTGACTGGTAGTTTGTCAAGTAATCATAATTTTGCATGGCATTTGCAAAAGTTAATAGTGACTACAAGCTTTTTGCAATGTTAAAAAGCTCGTATTCTTAAATTTATTTACAATAATTGCATTGTAGAGGATATAGCAGGCAAGCAGAAAGATGCACACTGTTTACATGGGCTACTAGGTGGACAATGTATGCTAAATTGTAAATATTTAATTAGACTTAAATACCACTTTTAAAATAAATTAAATTGTAACTTTAAATGTTGACCTAAGTTTTTGACATTTATTAATTATAAATTATGGACGTTCAGCTAGCCATTTGTTAATTTTGAACATTCGAGTATAAAATAATTTTTTAAAAATTGATTCATATTTTAACCAAATTCTTTCAAATTCAGTTTATTAATTTAATTGTGTTCATTATTTTAATCATTATTGTAACTACAAAGTATGTGAAGATCTTTATTTCGATGACTTAATTAATGGTTTAGCTAAAGTGAATAACATACAGTCAAATATGATGGGATATATGATTGATGATTAGTTATATATGTATTTGTTGTATTTATTTTCTTATCATCTAAACGCTAATCAGACTCTTGGAAGAACATCAGGCACACTCAGTAATAAATAAAATCAGTTATCACTGGTATTCTATCAACTTTCAGTTATTTGAGAATGAAAGCTTTGGACAAGCTTCTTTTTATTCCATCGTTATAAAATACCCTTTGTCAATGAAAGTGGGAAAATATGTTCTACTAACAGTTTGCTGGCTTTTCTATAATTTTTAAAAAGTAACATATTGTAGGTGGACCTTCATTTGTACTCCTCCCTCACAACTCTCAATTATTGAGCCTGGCCATAAAAATATTAACCTAACCAACCTATTACCTTTTCTACTATTGTTGCCCCTGGGGTGTATGTCAGCTTCATCTCCTCATTAAATGGTGACTTATAGGGCAGCGACCATGCCTTTTACCTCTTTTCCGTATCTCATGGTAGCCATCATTATTGTGAGCAATTTGTGGCTCCTTCGGCAGCTAATAATTGATTAGAAAAGAGATGAGTGAATTTAGAAATTAATTATGAATAACAATGGTTTCCAAGATGAGCTTGAATGCAGGTTGATTATGGTGGGAAGGAGATTGCATCCAGCTTTAAGGATGACAGCATCCCACGAGGGATTTAAAAATAGCCCTGGGAACAAGAGAAGGCTGCTTGACTGAGGCTTTACATAGCTGTGGCCTGACAGAAAACTGGTGAGCAAGTCTTCCTGATAGAAGAGCAGGGTTTTACAGCTGCACAGCGCTGCTCAATGTGTTTAATTTGAAAATGAGGGGAATAAGAAGTGGGTTCTTAGAAAGCAAATTTGCAGTTAATCTTTTTAGTTGCTCTACTTTACAACCATGTCAAACCCTTTCATTTGCAGACCTTCAATGAGTTTGCTTAGAATTGATTCTGGTGTGAGCAGAAATGAAAAGCTACCCCCACCTATCTTCACTGAAGAGAAAAAGTATGATATTTAAATTGAAGCTGACATTTAATGACTGCCAGTTTGCTGTTAAGTAATAGCTTTCTTTAAAAAAAAATTAACCAAATACCAAAACCATTATTTTACAAAGACATTTAGATTTTGCTGGTTTTCAAAGCCATTGTGGAACAGCTGTGAAACACTTCAGTTAAAGAGATTTCTTGTGTGCAGAGACCCTAAAACTGCAAAATACGAGTTGTAAAATTTCTAAATTAAAACTGGCTTATTGCTCCCATTTTAGGTGTTTTGGTAAATATTTGTAAGGTTGTGCTCAAGATAGTTTTTACTTCTGATATAAAATTCACAGTATTCCTCAATGAACAATCATGTGATTTTTCTAGAGTTTATGTTTTCTCAATACCTATTCCAAAATACATGTGCATATATTGCATGTTCACAAATACAAAAACAGCAATTCAGAAGGGAAGTTATTTGAAGGTCCTTGCAGAAAACAATTTCTCATATGTAACTATTATTAATAAGCTCTATTTAACATTACTTATTTTCTTATAATTTGAATCAAAAAATACAAACTGAGTTTATTCAGATTTTAACATGTATATACATTTAAAGTTATATTATTGTGAGATCTAATTTACACAAGTTTAAGATTCAAATTAGATACCAATTACAGGAAACTCTGAACCACAGTCAAACATGGTTAAACACTGAGCTCTTTTTCTTCTTCCACTTCCTCTTCTGTTCTTTTCTTTTTTTTCTAATACAAAAGTCATCTGATGGGACCAAGCAAGGTGGGTGTTTGTGCAGGAATGGAGGAAGCAATGGGCAGGTCATCATGGCAACCAAAAGGAATATCAGGGGCCTCCAAGAGTGAGGAGGAGCCCTACAGGAAGAGTACCCTGGTTTGGCTTATTGGAGCCCAATCACAGTGAAAGAGTGTCCAGAGGGCAGTCCAGTGAAGACTGTCAGTACTCAAGCCAGATGAGGATCATACCCATATTTGTGGGGTGACCAGAGTAGGATGACCAGGCATATGCACAGGTAGAGGGTGGTCCTGCACAGCGTATCAGAGCAATTAGGATGGATGGAAGTCCACATGGGGGAAGAGGCAGAAGCTGTGACAAACTGTTAGATACAAGGCCAAGGGCAAGGGGCATGAGGAATTTGACTAAATGAGTATGTTTGGTGTGATAAGAATTTTTTCACATCTGGAGAGAGGAGTACACAATGAAAAGGGAATAAACCCTGAGATGTGGAGTTGAAATTGAAGGTATTTCCTGAGCATATGCACATACATTTACATATACAGATGTCTATAGAAATAAATATGGACATAAATGTTCACATACATGGCAGGTATACATTCATCCACATATTCCTTTGCTCTGTTGAGAGAGAGAGGGGGTCAGGGAGTTGCACACTTCAACAGCGAGAAGCACACCTGGTGCCAGAGCCTGGATTCTCAACTCCATTCTCCCATTCTCTGCTCAAAGGATCCAGATCTTGGAGAAAGGGCTGAGTGCAGGGCTTCTGCCGGCCAAGTGTAGGATAAGCCCTTCGACATCCTGTGCCAACCATTGAGGAGGAACTCAGAGAAAGGGGAACACATGTCAAAACACAGGGAGGCTATTTGAAGAGGCACCCATTTTGAGCATCAAAATAAATGACAATGAAGTATGATTACTATGGATTATAAACTACTGACTAAAATAGGAAGCTCTGAGTCCCATACTGATATATAAACTGCAAGTTTTGTGAGGGACAGAATATTTACTTATCTCAAAATAATAGTTACAAAATATTTAACCAGAACAAAGGAGAGTTTTTTTTTTCCAGAGAATCTTAATTGATGCCACCCTAAGTGATCAAACATATCCCCAGAAGCGTGACAAATCAAAATCATGTTCTATGTAGAATAAGAGCACACCACCGCTTTCATACTATCCCTGGACAAAGAGGCACCAGCTACATTTAATCATGAGGAAGCATGGGGAAAACCCAAATGTAGGTTGATCTTATAATTTTCCTTTAATTTTGCAAACTGTCAGGATATGAAAATTAATGATAGGCTAAAGAGCATTTTCAGATTGAAGGAGACCCATGAAACACTCTAACAAATACTGAACTATTATCCACACTCTTTTTACAGAGGACAATATTGGAACAGCTGGCAAAAGTTAAATGTAGCCTGAGACACGGTGGCAATAGTGCTTCTCGGTAACTTCAGAGAGAGCTCTGATGTTTGCACCATGGCTGTGCAGGAGAACATTGCACTCTGTAGGAAAAAATACACTAAAATTTCCAGGAGTGGCAGGTAATCAATCCAACAACTTACTCTCAAATGGCTTAGAACAAAACCCAGAATTCCTTGCAATTTTTCTGTTAGCCTGAGTTTATCCAAAAAATAAAAAATAAATAAAATCTAAGATTGAACAGATGCAGAAGTTCTCTTAAGTGATAGTACAAAATAATCTGAGAGAAGCTTTAAACTAATTTAGCATAGTTCTGTTTCCTCAACTGATTTTGTATTCCCATTTTTCATTTAGGTAATATGATCAGAGCCCACCTTGTGAACCTATGTAGTAAGTTATTACTATAACAATATGGAAACTCCAGGAAGACTCACTCATGCCAACCTTCTAGCTTGCCTAAATTTTCATAACTAGAGTCTTTCCCAAGGGCTAAGAAGATTCTTTTGGACATAATTTCTTGAATGGCAGGTGAAGAACTAGTAACAAGAGAGGGTATGTTACAAAGCACATGTGCAAAGTAGGATCACCTGATCCTTTTCTAAACTTATTTTGAAAACATGGAGAGGGCTATCAGAAAATGTCAGTCCTAAATTAAAAAAAAAATGAGTGACAGTGTGGCTAAATCGGTATGAAGACCAGCATAGCCATCCATGGAGCAGAGCCCCAGGAAGTCACCTTGACCAGGGAGAAAGTTGTTCTAGGTGGGTAATTGATCTGGGGAAGGGTGGGCCAAGAGAACAAGTAGACATATTTGATTATACCTAAAAGATAAAATAAGCCTGGAGATGGATGATAAGAATGGATTGTTTACCTATATAGTGAGCTGCCGCAGTCTCTGGCTGGGCACAAATCACGAGTCTCCACACAGCTTGTAGATTCAAACAGCAATTCTTTATTCTGGAACTCACACCGGCCCTCTACAAACACGTTCTGGGGAAATCCACGTTCTCTGCCCAAATCCACTTCTCCCAAATCCACTACTCTGCCCAAATCCACTACTCTGCCCAAATCCACTCCGCATGGGCTTCTGTCTCCTAAAATATACTGTCTGACCCTAAGCACTCAAGAGGAACTCAGCAGCAGGATACGCCCTATTCTAAAGGGGGAACACCCTAATCTCCTATTATGCTAAACTGCCCTATTCTAAAGGGGGAACACCCTAATCTCCTATTATGCTAAACCGCCCTATTCTAAAGGGGGAACACCCTAAACACGGATCCTGCCCTGGTCCTTGAGCAAGGCCACCTTTCAGAAGTCCTTCCACTAGACAGCATGGGAGTAAGCTGGCAAGGAATTTGTCATACCTACTTGGCTGATGGCTCCCAGCAGTGAGCAGAATCTTCTATCTTGCCAAGTGCTGGAGTATGCAAGTTAGGTGATCCAAGATCCCATTCATGTCAGCAAGTGTTCCTGGCCCAGAGCTCCACTTCAGCACAGGTAGGTGGGATTCCATTTTATGATCCACATACAAGTTCAGCTGACTCTTGTGTGCCTTCTGTGCTCTTTAACTCCTCTGGTCATCCCAACTCCTTGATTCCAGAGGCTCATGAACTGACCCACTGACAATAGTGGTCAATGTCCCTTCTGGAAAACTCCTCCAATCAGTGGCCATCTTCAGTTCCTAGTTCCAAACAAGTAAAATGCTCAGAGGAGATTCAGGGAGTACTATGAACTTCCCTCTGCACAGTGTCACTAGCAGGCACATCTTACAATGAAGGTGAGTCTAATGATGGAACTTCAAGAGAACACCAGCACTGCTACCCTAGGCCCATTGGACCTTCATTACTATTAGATTGTTTTTGGCATACATCAGTACCCTCCTTGGGAATTCTAGCATTTTATTCCTGAACACTGAAATTCCCCAAAGCTGACTCTTTAGACTGCCCACCATCCCTCCTATCAAATACGGTACAGACTATTGGACCTAGCCTCGTTCCTTGGGATTTCAGAGTTGCACTGTTAAAATGAGGCCTTCTTATACATTTGCCTCAATTAATTCAGTGCCTTGTTCCCAATAACATGTTATTTCAGCTGTAATTCCTGCCCACCTCAGGAACAGAAAGGGGTCTCAATTACCACCTAACAATAGTGGGTAATACAATTGAAACTGACAGATAAACCATTCAACTCAGTTATACCTAAGTATAAACTTCCGAATTCTTCTTTCTTAAGGGAATTATTTTCTTTACTTTGGCATACCAATACATTAATAGGCATAAATTGTTCATAAGAAATATGTGTATTCTGTTTGAGTAAAGCCCTTTGAGATCTTTAGATTACATAGTCAAGCTCTCTGATGTTGGGCTTGACTTTTGACAAACATCACTACACCTCCCACTTGATTTGTCATAGTGGATACGTAATAAAATGCCACATTGTACATCCAATGTTCCCTTAATAGCTACCAGAAATATAATAATAATTTTGTTCTCATCTGGAAAAAAAGTGAACAAAACAATTGGAACTGTTAACTATTATTATTCCCAAGTAAGTTACATTAAAATCTGTGTGTACTCTTCTCAGAAAGTTAAATTGCATATTGTTATATTTTAACAAAATGAAAATGCATATTTAACCTTAAAATGCATGTTTTTGCAAGAGCATTTGATGCTTGCAAAGTTTCTAACATAATGTTGGTAATAAAGAATGGAAAAGGCCCTCAAACCTTCCTCCAATAGAGTAATGGAGCAATGCTTTGCCATCACCCTGCTAATGGTTGGTATAATAAAAGAGGTCATAAACCTCTCCTCCTTGAGAAAGACTCTTGTAATGGACAAAATTCTCTGTGTCTGCCTTGGGAAACTGATTCTGCATAGATGTGAGGAAAAGAGTCTGTTGAGAAAGGGGAGAGCTGAAACAGCAGAGAATTTAAATGTTTTACATTAATGTTTTGTGGAAATTAAGGAGATCACAGCCTCCTAATTTTCTTCATTTTATGAATTCTCTGCCTTTTACTTAAAAAAGCCCAAAGTTAGATTGATGAAAAAACAAGGACAAATACTTTAATTTTGGAAAATGTTTAAGAGGGTGTCACATTCATTCTGGCTACTAAATAGCTGTGCATTTGAGAACTGGCAAAACCATTCATCAGTTAGAAACAGAATAGTAAAGTGATAAATACAGGGCAGTATGTTTGCTTGCACTGAAAAGTGCCTATGTGACTGCCTACCATGTCTAGATGCATGGTTTTACCTACCCCAGGTCCAAAATACCTCCCCAAACTTCAAGCTAGCTTGAAATCATTGATGGTTGACAAAAATACAGTAAAATGGGAGATATATTGTTTGGCTCTGGTCAAAATGAATCCTCAGTAGGAGGAAAGAGGAACAATGTCACTCATGGTGTATTAAGATAATTGTATAAATCTGAATATGAACACTTGGATTTTTTCTAAACAAGTTGAACTTTCAATCTCCAACATTGCCATCATAAGTAGCCACTGTGATTTGCAGGAAATCAAATATCATACAATTCATTTTGGGGAACTTATATTCATCAACAGTGGACTTTTGACAGCAGCTCACAGAATCAGCTAATAGTAGCTGTTTGTATGAGAAAGCTGACCAGGTAGAATTAAAAAGCTATGTATATAAAATGCTTCAAATCTCTGGAGTCAGACAAAACTGAAGTAGATTGCCTGTGTGGTTGGAGAAAGAACATTTAAACACCCCAAAAGTTGAAGAGAGTACTTGAAGAAATCAATGGAGAAAAGGCACCAAACTTTAGGAAATATCCATTGAAGATTTCTGAGCAAAAACTCAAAAAAATTTCTAATAATTTATCTTTTCTTTTTCTTAGGGATTTAATTTTTTTGCTATTTGTTTTGATTAGTTATACATGATAGTAGAATGCATTTATGCACTTTGATATATCATACATAAATGAGATATAATTTCTCATTTTTCTGAGTGTACATGATGCAGAATCATATTGGTCATGTAGTTACATATACACATAAAGTAATAATGTCTGTTTCATTCGACTATCTTTCCTGTTCCCACATCCCCTCCCCTCCTCTCCCATCACTTCCCTCTACCTAATTCAAGGTAGGGCTATTCTTCCCTAGTGCCCCCCCACCTTAATGTAAATCAGCATCTGAATATTGGAGAAAACATTTGGCCTTTGGTTTTGTGGGATTGACTTAGCATGATATTCTCCAACTTCAACCATTTACTGGCAAATGCCATAATTTTACTCTTATTTAAAGCTGAGTAATATTCCACTGAGTATATGTACCACATTTTCTTTATCCATTCATCTATTGAGGGACACCAAGGTTGGTTCTATAATCTAGCTATACACATTGACGTGACTACATTACTGGAATATGCTGATTTTAAGTCTTTGGGCTAATGTGTTGCAGAATCATATTGGTCATATTGCAGAACACCTCCTCATACAGATCTCAAAGCCTGCTGCAAAAAAGACATAGAAAGCTAAGTCCCAAACCATGGACTTAATAGTCAAGTAACTAAGCTCCAGGAATTGTTAAGTTCCAACAAATGTGGGTCTGATGTGACAAGCTCAGAGCTCTAGCTGGGGGAAAATTGGACTCCAACAAGTGAGATTGGCGAATGTAAATCTTGAATTTTAAGAAGCCCCTAAACCTTCAGGACTGCAAAAGCAGTCCACTTCTCCCTCAGTCCTCCCTTTTAAAGGAGAAGCAAGCCTTCCTCCCTTCTCAAAGAAGTTGCCTAAAGCTATCCTCCCAAAGTGACATTTACTCTCCCCAGGATCTGTCTCCCTCTTACCTCCTGGGCAAAAGGCCAACAAGTAGCAGTAGATTATAACATAACCTGCTCAGAGGAGATTATGTCATTGAGGAAAAGCCCCCAGAACAGAGAGATCATCAAATGGACAATTTTAAGATTTGGACTCTCATTCTAGCTCTGCCAAGGCTCCTCTGTGTGACCTTGGCTAGGTGACCTCACTGTGCTGTACTCTTTTCATGTATGAAAGAAGGTAAAACGTCTGCGCTTGGTTCATAGATGCCCCATCCAGATAGGTGAGTGCACATCTTTTCAGAGTCGTTATTGAAAAACAGTTCTGTGGAAATCTTCCAGAGGGCACAGTTTCATGTACATGTTCACCCATTCTGTGTGAGAAGTGGCCAAAAATGTATTAGTATACGTGTGTGTGTTTGTGTGTGTATACATATTTATATATACTATATTTTATAATATACACTCTACATATGCAAATACCTATTTATGCCATGGCAAGGAGGTCTGAGCTGCAGGCATGTAAAAAGACAAATGGGGGTGAGCAATAAACATGAACACCTTCGTGTCATATGTTATGGAAAAGCACATACCATCAGACCAAGGAAAGGCTAACCAAACGACTCAGCCACTTGCCACCAGTCTCTGTCATCAGCTACCCAAACCCTGGCTAAGGCACACATGAAGATAGTAGGCAGTGGCAGGGGCAGAAGCCATGCATGGACTAACAGGCTCCAACATTCAGACTGATCCAAGGTCTCCCTCTACCCAGCATCCCATTCACCATCAACAGAGGGCCCTAACAGAGCATTATCAGTAAAGACCAAGCATTAGTGACCAGTTTACTACACACTGAATGCCTTACCACCAGGAAGAGAAGAAGATTCATTTTGATAGGATAGACCTATATTTGGATATGGGTTATGTTCCCTGCTCATATAGCTTCTGAAGCATGGGAACCAACATAATAACCCACATTACATAAAGAAAGTGCAGGATGTGGTGTAATTTGGGGGAACCTCTGTTGCTATCACTCAGAAGCTTCCAATATGACAGAGCATAGAACAGCCTATCAAAAGTATGACTGAAATTCACTCAGAGGCCCTGTTTTACAAGAATGAGACCTATTTTGATAATGCAATGTACATACTAAATGAACAATCTGTATTTGTGGCTACATCTTCAATTTATAAGCCCAAGATGAACTGGTATGTGGTATGCAGAATTCTCACTTGGCCTCCATAATTTCTTAACATCCACCCACCCCTGCCAGTTCATACACCCTGCATAATTCCGAAGATCATGGATATATTTTACTTCTGTGATTACACAGCACAGTTGACTATAAACTGGGGAGATTATTCTAGATGGTCTGGCCTAATCACATGAGCTCTTTAAAAATCAGATAATATTCTCCAGCTTGTGGTAGAAGAGGTTTTAAGCACTAGAAGGATTTGATATGCAGTTGCTGCCTTATGGACAGAAAAGGCCATGCAGCAAGAGATACAGGTGGCATCCAGGAATTGAGACCTGTCCCCACCTGACAACTAGCAAGGTAAACAGCACTTCAGTCTTAAAACCATAAGGACTTGAGCTGGGGATGTGGCTCAAGTGGTAGTGCGCTTGCCTGGCATGCGTGCAGCCCCGGTTCAATCCTCAGCACCACATACAAACAAAGATGTTGTGTCCGCCAAAAACTAAAAAATAAATATTAAAAATTCTCTCTCTCTCTCTCTCTCAAAAAAAATTTTAAAAAAAATCATAAGGACTAAATTCTGCCAAAATAGAGAGAGAGAGAGAGAGAGAGAGAGAGAGAGAGAGAGAAAGAGAGAGAATAAGTCCAAAAGCAGACTTTTCCGTAGAGCATCCTGGCACAAACTGAGCCTCATCAATACTCCAGAATTTGGACTCACAGAACTGCCAGCCATAGATGATGCTTTAAGCCCCAAGTTCATGTTGGTTTCTTATGATGCAGTAGAAAATGAATAAAGGGAAAAACTAGAAATGACCTCAATTACCATTTTTCTCATAAAACCATTTAAGGAATTTGTGCTTCTCACTTCTGCAAATCTGTACTCTATGTATTTAGAGGTACTGGTCTACAAAAGGAGAATGTTTCATCATCTTAAGAGCTTTATCATACACTGAGGAACGGATGTCAGTCTGCCATGAGCTCCTATGTCAAGAGACCAGCAAGAAGTGCAAACATTACCTTTTTAGGAGAAGTTGACCCTGATCATCAAAGATAGAGTGCAAATCTTACCCACTGTGGTCAGGAAGAAATGAGCAAGCCACTTCCCTGTCACCTGCTACTCCCTTCTTGAATTGCAAATGACAAATGTGGTAACCCATGCAAGGTCTCCTGGGAGTGGGCCAGGAGTGGGCCCAAGGGTACAGAGCCTTTGAGGATGAGTGTCAGTGTTGAAAGCCAGAAACAGGTGTGGCATGTTCTCTTTTTCTCCTGAACGACAATCCTATAATGCCTAAGGTTCAGCACTGGAAAGCAGTTGCCTCACATATTTTGAAAAGTTGTTTAGATGATTGAAGCATGTTTTAAGTAGCTTTTTCACTGCTGTGACCAAAATATCTGACAGGAACAATTTTAGAGGAGGAGAACTTTATTTGGTGCTCACAGTTTCAGAGGTCTCAGTCCATAGACAGCCGGCTCCATTGCTCTGGGCACGAGGTAAGGCAGAATAACATGGCAGAGGGCTGTAGAGAAGGAAAGCAGCACAGTACATGGCTACCAGGAAGAGGGGAGAGAGTTCTGCTTACCAGTGGCAAAGTATAAACCCTAAAGTCACCCTTCCCAGGGTCCCACCTCCTCCAGTCTCACCCTATCTGCCTACAGTTACCACCAGTTAATCTATTCAAGGGGATAAAGCTGATGATTAGGTTACCCCTTGCCATAACCTGATTTTTCACCTCTGAACATTCTTGCATTGTCTCACACGTGACCTTTGGGGGACACCTCATATCTGAGTCATAACAAAACAGGAGAGTAAGTTGGATATGAGCTACATGATCATGCTTGAAGCAGAAGTTAAAAGAAATTTCTGTTTTTAATTTTGTTTTTTACTGTTACATAAAAGCAGAAAAATTAGAATATTAATGGGGTACCATGTGATCTCTTAGTACCATGCACACATTTTATGATGTTTAAATCAGGTTAAACATATCTATCTCCTCAAACACTGATCACTTCCAAATGTTAGAAATATACTGTACATTATCACTATATACACCCTAGTATGCAATAGCAAACCAAAAATTCTAACTCAAATCTAAATATAAGTTAATACCCATGGATCAGTATCTCCCCCATTCCTACTGCTCACCCACTAGCAGCTGGTAATGACCATTCTACTCTCAAATTATAGAAGATCAACTTTTAGATTCCACATATGAGTGAGATCCACAAGACTTGTTTTCCTGTGCCTGACTTTTTTCATTTAGCATGCTTTCCAGTTCTATCCATATTGTTGCAAATGGGAGCATTTTATTTGATTTGTGGTTAAAAATGTTTGCATTGTTTTTACGCACCACATTTGCTGTACCCACTCATCAGCCGATGGACACTTGGGGTGCTTCCATTTCCTGGCTATTATGGCTCATGCAATACACAGGAGTGCAGAACTCTCTGACATACTGACTTCATTTCCTTTGGGAATATAGCAAGTAGTGGGATTGCTGGCTCATAGGGTAGTTCTAATTTTAATTTTTTGAGGAAACTCCATGCTGTCTATCCTGGTTGTACTAATGATCACTTCCACCAGCAGTGTCAACGGTTCCCTTTTCTCCACATCCTTGCCAACACTCCTTATTATCATTTTAATTACAGCCACTTTTCCTGGATGAAGCAAAATATCATTGCAGTTTCCATTAAATAAATTGCCCTAATGATTTGCCATGTTGAACACCTTTCCACACACCTGTTAGCAGTTTTCATGTCTGTTACCTTTTCATTGGGTTGTTTTTTTGCTATTTAATTATTCTTTAGTTCCTTCCACATGCTGAATATTAATCCCTTGTCACATGTATGATTTGCAATACTTTCTACAGATATGCAGATTGTTTCCTCGCTCTGGTTTCTTTCTCATACCAAAAATTTTTAGTTTGATGTAATTCCATATGTCTATTTTCCTTTCATTTTCTGTGCTTTTGGATTTTCATCCAAAAAAATTTTGCCCTTTCCACTGTCTTGAAGTTTTTCCCTCATGTTTTTCTTTTGTTTGTTTGTTTGTTTTGTTTTGTGTTTTTGTTTTGCTGGAAGTTTTAAAATCTCAGGTCTTACACTGAATCTTGAATCCATTTTGAGCTGATTTTTGTAGTAGTGAGAGATGGGGTCCAGTTTCATTCTGCATGCGGACAGCCCTTTCTCCAGCACCATTTACTGAACTGATTGTCCTTTCTGCAGTCATATTCTTAGCCCCTTAGTCAAACATCAGATGCAACATACGTATGAGTTGAATTCCAGTTTGACTTCTCCATGCTGTTCTCTGGTCTGTGTATCTGTACTTTGCCAATGCTGTGCTATTGAGATTACTATGGCTTTATGGCTTATTCTGAAGGCAGGAACTCTAATGCCTCCTTCTTTGTTCCTTTTCCTCAGGATTTTTTGGGCTGTTCCAGAGTAGAGTTGGGTTTTTTTTGTTTGTTTGTTTGTTTTGTTGTTGTTGTTGTTGTTTGGGGGGTGTCCTATACAAATTATAGGGTTTTTTTCTAATTCTATGAAGAATAGTATCAGTACTTTGATAGGAATTAAATGGAATCTATAGCTTTCTTTGGGTGGTACAGACATTTTAACAATACTGATAATTTCAATCCATGAACACAGATGTCTTTACTTTTCTCTCTTAAATATGCACATTATGGGAGACTCAAGTCAGGCATAAAATTGGTCATTACCATCTACCTGGATCTAGTTTTTGTTATTGAATAACCAATTGAGTTCTTAAATAAGACAGCAGAAAATGGAAATTATTAAGTAAAGCAAACACCATTCTAGATACAATATACATTAGTATTCTTTGCATGGTTAACTGAGTTAAGGGTATACACAGAGTGATTCTAGTTTTAAAATCTCATGATAATCAGCATGGCAGGTAACCTGCTGACAATCCCAGGGAACTACAGTCATGTTTTTAATCTTGCCCGTCCTCCTCACTAGACTCTTCTCGGCACTTTCCTGGTTCCCTTTTATTGAGTTCCACCCTGGCTTTGCTCCATCTGCCGGATCATGGCCCCTATCATGGGTTATCAGATTTGTCAGATCCCTTGTGTTTATATCCAAGTCCTGTCATTAAGATTCATACTTTATCCCTTCCAACACCCGAAAACCTAATGCTTATCTTTCTTATTTTCCCCTTTGATGTCCATTTCTTTTTCTCTTTAAAATCTATATCAAAACACCTCTGTATGAAAAGAAGAAGATTTATTCTCTCTAAAAATGGGAGAGGTTACAAAGCATGCCCATTGTGGAAATTACAATGCATAAAACTAGCCTCCAAAGAACCCAGGCACATAAACTGTGCACCTGAGGAAAGAAAAGGGGACATAATCATGGTCAGCATGTTCTATATTAAGATAAAGCCTAATAGTTGCATTGTCTTTTTAAGGCAAAGAAAACCCAGATTCTGTGAGGATTTAATGAGTTATCTCATTGTCCTTTTCCACTGTTCGCAATTAGAAATAATTATACATATATACAAATGAACAAATGCTAAAACATACCCCTCTGGTATGGTCAGGGCATCAACTCAAAAGTTTTTCTTAAAATACCCAAACCAGAGGGGTTATATCATGAGATGGACCTCCTGATGTACTAAGAACATTTCTGGCAAAATTTTTTAAGCTCCAGGGGCTATCAGAGAAAAATCTTTTTTATTCTGACATTTAAAAAAAATGTTCTCTTGAGACTCAAAAAGAGTCAATGTCAACCTGACATCACAGAGTTGAATTTCTCCCTCAGCAAACCTGTCCCCTGTGAGAAGTCAACCTTAAGATTCAGGGAAGGACCCATAAAAAGTGGTGATTATATATAACACTGTATTTTCCCTGCAATAATAGAACTCGTTTTTCTTTCCTTTTTATTTCTTTATACACTTTTAGAATTCCATAAATGATCACATAATTGTAGATTTATGATACAGGTTTCAGAGTGTTGTGACTTCTCATGTTGCCTTTATATAAGGATGTTGCTTTAATATTTTTATTTAATTGTAATCCAATTATATAAATTTGAAAGTCTGTACGAGTTCAAAACAAGGACAAAATGTTCCCAACTCAGAGGAAAGGCAAAACTCCATTTCAGCAGATGCAAAGAACTTTTATAAAATTGAAGGTTCCCTAAGCCTTACCTTAGCTCCCTGCCACCTCCCCCATCAAGGGAAGCACACTCAATTTGCAAATCTGAGGAAAAAATGTTTGTCTGACAGAGTTCAGTGGAAGGGGCACCTTGCCTTCCTACTTAATGGTGAGCTGACAGCTCTCAGAGAAAGACTAGCGAGTGCCCCAGAGGCCAAGCCAACAGGACCCAGGCATAGAGCTGGGGGGTTATTAAATGTGGGAAAATGGGATTCAGGGTTCACCGGAGGGCAATGTTGACTCTCTCTGAAAGAAGAAATGGCACAGGAGGTACAATTGGCTTCTCAGAAGCGGCAGAAAGCAGGGCAAACTAACACTTGTTTCTCCTAGTCAAGGAGAGATCTTCCCCATGTTCTCCTACTCCCCAAGGCAGCTGCCCAGAACTGCACTGAAAAAACAAGACTTTTCATGAAAAAAGGTGGGGGGTGAATAGGGAGAAGAGTCTTCTAGACCTGCTTCCTCACGAAGCTGTGTACCAGTGTTGACAGTCTTCATTGGAAGGAGAGTTGGCTTCAAATTTATACTGAGATTCCACATGCACAGGGAGAGGCCCTCCCTGGCCTCTCCTTCTCCAGGGACCCTCTCCTTCACCTGTCCTCTGTCTTCTGCTCCCCTCTCTCCCCTCCACTGTCCCCTTCTTCAGTCCTCTTTCCTCTCCTCTGTGCCTTCTGAATATTAACAGAAACATTACATGGATATGCCAAAAGAGATGAATTTGATTTCATTAATGAATTAAAGTATGAGAATAATGAAAAATGAGGAAGGTGAGGAAGGGAACGAGGAGGGAGTAATTGATGGGATTTATTGAAATCCAGACCTGGAGATTTGGAATGGGTTGGACTAATTTGAGCAAACTAGCATCATGATGAAAATAATGTTTCAAGAATATATTTTTTTTTTCCTGGAGAATGTGGAGAGTGAACTGAATCAAAAGAAACTCATCTCAGTTCCTCTTGAATGAGTGAATTCTATGAAGATATTTGAGAGCAAGGGAAGAACAATGGAACTATGCTTGACCAGAGGGCCTGGAGCCAACCAACACTGTATACAGTAGTTCTGAACCCTTAGCGAAGTGAGGACCAGTGAGACATGCTTATAGCAAAAGAGTAACAAAATAGCTGAATTCTACTACCTGAACTTTATTCTTAATATTTTTTACTGGAATTTAGTTAATTTAGAATATCTCCCTCATGAACAGCTTCAATACATATGGAAACAAAAATAGTAAAGTAGAAAAGTAGCTTGTTGCAGAATGCTAGATGGGTGTATTTATCATATGTCCAAACAGAACATTGCTACTGAATACAATATATATATGATCTAAAAGAACTGATTAGTTTTTTTCCTAATTACTAAAACTCCAAATAAGATAGACAATTTTCCTGGTAAAGAAATTCAATACAAGTAGCTGGTACTTTCAATTACAATTTTTTACTACAGTTAAAAAAAATCAAATTACTAAAGCAAAGTGAAAATAGTACATCCATCTGTATAAGACTTAAAAAATATAATAAAATTCTAATACTCAATTTTGGCAGTCTATTTCCAGAATCTTTGACACATTCTTTAATTTTATCCTTTTCTCTTATAATTGAGCACACAATTAGCTGAATACTCAACTGAAGCTAAATATTCACCATTTTTTACAGAGCCAATTATTTCAATCTTGTCTCAATTTTTGAAGTTTATGAGACCTACACTTATTACTTTTTTAAACTTATCATTCAAGTTTCTTTTCTAAATGAATAAGGGCAAGTCCAATAAAATCTTCAAATAATGAAGTGCAAAATTGGCAACACTGACAAACAGAACTGTTGGCTGTCAGGCAGCATCAATGTAGCTCAAGATTCTTATTTTTCAGATAATGCATGAAGTTTGAATCCAGAGTACTACTTGAAGAGGCTTACATATATCAATCTCTAATTATGTAAGATAAAATAAAACTTATGAAAAATGAAGCAATAAGATTAAAGTTTCAACTACAGTTTTTAAAATCCCCTTTCCATTAAAGCACCTAGATTATCTCAATGAAAGGTGGTGGGGTTTGTTTACAGTTGAAAATAAAGGATTAGAAATATATCAACCTAAACACAGAAATTATGACCTTTTTAACTCTCTGATGCTTAATATATATTGTCTTTCAGTAAGAAGAACAAAAAATGAAGATGCCCATCTATAATTTATCTTGACCATGAACAAGAAATGGTTCATCATATGAAAGCAATAGTATCTTTTAGAAGACATCTTGGAGACTCCAATAGGATTTGAAAGCATTGCAGATGTGTGTAAAGGGCATTAAGTACTTCCAATGGTTCAGTGAAAAATTTCTAAAAATTTCTAAAGTACACTTCTTAGTCCTATAATCTTTTTTTCTCATTTCCATAATAAAAAAATTGTTTTAAATCACCAAGCTTAAATTAAAAAGTATTTAATATATAAACACAATCTCAGTTACACTTCTGTAATTCAGTCTTCCATATTAAATGTTACAAGTTTAAGGTTTTGACAAGTGTACAGATGTTAAAATTAGAAATAAGATTCAAATCTAGTTCTGCATGAATTAGCTATGCAACCTTGAGCCAGTGAGATAATTTCTTTATAAAGATCAGTTTCTTTTGGGGAATAGGAACAATACCTATGTCATAGAAAGATTAATGATATTATATATGTAAAACAACTGAGATAGTACCTTGCATAAGGTATTTAGCCATTTATTCATTAATTATTTATCTTCTGAGAGCTGACTGTATACTAAATACAGTAGCTCCCACTTATCTATGGCTTTACTTTCCATAATTCCTGTTACCCATGGTCAACAACAGTTCAAAAATGTTATGTAGAAAATCAAGAAACAGACATTGAATAATTTTAAATCATGTGCTATTCTGAGTAGTATAATGAAATCTCACACCATCCAACCCCACTGTATCCAGGGCAGGAATTGTCCCTTTATTCAGCATATTGGCACTGTATACATCACCTACCCATTAATCACTTAGTAGCCATCTCAATAATCAGATTAACAATCATAGTGTTAGGGCATGTGTATGCAAGTAACATTTATTTTATTTGGTAATGGCCCCAACATGCAAGAGTAGTGATGCTGGGAATTTGGATGTACCAAAGAGAAGCCATAAAGTGTTTGCTTTGAGTGAAAAGGTAAAAGTTCTCACTAAAAAAAGAAATCACTATGTTTAGGTTGTTAAGATCTATGATATATTATCCTTAAAGAAAAGGAAGATAATAAAATACCATGCTTCTGAATGTTCCCTATCTATTCCCCAAACCTAACCAAATTAAGGAAAGAATGAGAGCAAGTGAGCTGTAAAGTCCAGATACCTATTATCTTAAAGGACACCAGCTTTATCTCATGCATGTTGAAAGCTAAGACATCAGTTGTCCATAGAAAGCACTTTCTTTGCTTTCTTGCATATATGCCAGGAAAGTTGCTCCTTAGAATGCTGGTCATACAAGCAAGCTAATGCTGATGATGATGTCACAGCTTCTGCAGCCTAAGATATAAAACCCCCTCTCAGTGGTGACTGGAGCAGAACTTCGGGCCCTGCTGGAAGGATATGTGTCCCTCATCCAGCCAGCCACCCCTGGACAAAACACCATTTGAAGGATGAGGTGCTCTTTTCTGGAACAGTGTGGTGAGTGATGGAGGTGCTGCTTGGTGAGACACCAAGAGAGATGGAGGTGCTACTAGTTCAGGCGTATTGCCAATGTACTCTCCTTGGAACAGTCACTGATCTTCTGTAAGCTTCCCAGGCAACCTACCCCTCTGCCCTGGAGTAAGTGGACTATAGATGTGACATATGATAAGAATGCATCTCCATAGTTCCTCATGAAATCATGAAGAAGGGAAACAAAATTCATGCTAATTTTGCTGTCCCTATTCTAACTGCAATGCATGTGGCCACAATGTATGAGAAGATACAGGATTTGGGACTATCCGTGGTTTCAAGTGCCCCCAAGGGCCTTGGAACACATTCCTGATAGAAGCCAGGAGGCCACTGTACTGGCAAGGAAAATAGGGAAACAGTAAACTTAGAGTTTAGAGACTGAGAAGTAAGACCGTCGGGAAAGAAGAGAGTCAGATGTGTGTTGGCGGGACAGGAGAACTATCGGTGTGATGAGGTTGGAGAAGTGTGGACTTGGGACTCAAGAAGACCCCCACAGGGAGGGAAGTCGAGATGAACTGGACATGAGTCAACAGAGGCTTGGAAGTGAAGGAGGGAAGTTCTAAGCACAGGAGACTACATGAAGGCAAAAGGGCTCTACTCTGTGTTTGAAGAATCTCAAAAGATCAATTATGGAGTAAACTGAGGGCAAAGAAGAAAGAAGAGTGAGCTGAAACTATAGCAGTCAGCAAGAGCCACATCACTCACCTGTTTGTGAAGGGCTTTGTGCTTGATGCACAGATCATGGAGAGCCAATTCCATGTTTTGAGCAAGGACAGTATGATCAAATATTTTCTATAAAATAAAGATCAGTAGACATGGTGGGGCTGCAGGTGAGCTCAGTGGCACCAGCCAGGCCCAGGGTTAGATTTATTCACAAATGCTGCCATTTACTCATTAAGGAAGTGACCATTTGGTTCTCAAGGGTGGGTGAAATGGGAATGGAGGGCAAGTCTACCCATCCCACAGGTTTCTTAGATTATCTGCAGAGACCCCTGAAGCCCTTTCTGCACCTACTAAGGAAGAATCACCCTCAAGTTATAACTTCTAAAAATTTTGGCCAGAGGACCACATCTACCAGCCTTTTTTATATAGCATAGATACCTAATTAAATTTATGCCCCCACCCCAATTTCATAAACTTTTTCTTATCTCATCACCAAGTTCTCCTGGATCTATTGTGGAAAATATTGTGGGTCCATGGATGGCATATAAAGTGAGTGACTTCTTCCTCTTTACTTTCCTCAATCTCTTACATAAAGACTATGAAATTTCCTGTAAAGCAGGAAACTAACTTGACTTAATTTAGCCAAGTTTTATAATATTCCTGATGTACCCTCTTAGTATTCCTAATTTTCTTTTCAATTTCTCCCAGTCTGTAGCAGTAATCCATGTGACTACATGCAAAATGAAGGAGAGAACTGGGTAAGCACAGTGTTATCTATGGTAGGTAGTAGCATGGGGTAATAGAGAGGCCACTGGCATAAGAGAAAGAAGAATAAATACGAAAGAATATAACCTGAAGATTAATTCAGCAATAAATACTATTCAATCATCAGATTCTGTCATGGAATTGGATATCTTAGCATCAGATCATAGTGAATGAATCCACAAGTGGGGACATCTCTAATTATTTTACATCAGACCTCTCTTAGCTAGACTATCTTTTGTGTGTGTGTGTGTGTGTGTGTGTGTGTGTATGTGTATGTGTGGTTCTTTAAAGTAAACAAGTTCACCAAGTGCACTGGCATATGGCTGTAATCCTAGTGGGTCAGGAGGGTGAGGCAGGAGGACTTTGAGTTCAAAACCAGCCTCAGCAACTCAGGACGACACTTAGCAACTCAGAGTGGCCCTGTCTCTACACAAAACATAAAAATGGGCTATGGATGTGGCTCAGTGGTTGAACATCCCTGGGTTCATTTCCCAGGATTAAATAAATAAATAAATAAATAAATAAATAAATAAATAAATATAGATAGATAGATAGATAGATAGATAAATAAATAAATAAAAATTTTAAAATGAGTCCCTAGGGGCTGGGGTTGTGGCTCAGAGGTAGAGCACTCACCTAGCACATGTGAGGCATTGGGTTTGATGTTCAGCACCACAAGACAATAAATAAAATAAAGATATTGTGTCTAACTACCATTACAAATATATTTTTAAAAATAAATAAAATAAAAATGAGTCCCTCTCTGATCAGTTTTTCCTTTTTTTTAGATAAATCAATTAGTTTTTCCAGACCACCATTCACATTTGGCTTAATAGTATAATACTATAATTGGTCTTTCTAGCCAGGTTGAGACAGAATTAAATTTGAAAGAAAATATATTTCTAATAAGTCTCTCTCACGTTCACGCAGATCTTATGGATGATTCTCTGGGAGCCCAGAATAGTTCAGTGATTTTCTGATATGTAGTAAATTGTAAAATGGAAATTATAAGCAAGGAAATCTCTTGAACAACACAATACTTTTTTTCTATCATATCCAAAATTATATGTTATTTCCTTCTTTCAGGTTTATTTTTTTCAAATGCTAATTTCAAATTCTCAGATGGGGTTAGTGACTCCCTGTGTCTGAAATTACAGTCTAGATCCCCTGTCATTCCCAGCTCTCAGTTATTTGGCCTTACCTCCCACAAATTCCCACCGCACCTCAACATAAGCGCCAAACTCCTCCCTCTGCAGCAGCATCTCAGCACACACCACCCATGTCAGCAGCTGTAGTCCTCTGCAGAGGAAGCTCTTAATGCTTAAAATGCTATTTTTTTCATCCTCATCCCCAATCCACTCACTTCCTGAGCCAGTGGTCTCTTCAAAACACCATTGTTCTGCTTTCCCAACAATAACTTATTTCTTGTTGAACTTTTGTTTATATCATACAGTTGGACAGAACCATACCAAATAAACTATTTGGAGGAAATACATTGTCACTTTTAAAATATTTTCAAAATGCAAAGGTATCATGAACTCTTTTGCTGTGATCTAGCATGGTGCAAATCATACACTAATCAATCAGTGAATACCTGTTAAATGAATGGGATCTATTTCTTATGATCTCATCAACGAGAAGTGTTTTCGTAGCAAGTTTAGTTTATTAGCTTTTACTAGGGACATCAGCTCTCCACCCTCTACTACAATTTATGATAGCACATTTGCTTTTCTAGGAGAAAAAATATATAATTTTTTAATTTAAAAAAAATTTATAGAAAATCTGTGCATCAAGTGACACTGGATTTTTTTTTAATCATTACAAAGCAAACTAGTATCTCAAATCACCTTTTTACACTAAAAAATCTGGGTCCTAGAATACAACTTTTGTCCCTTGAGAAGTGGTTTTCTAACATATAGAAATACCTCTGAAGAAAACATTGTCATAATTTAAATAAAATCTGGGAAATTATTTACAACATTGCCCCCATTTGATTTTAGAATTTAGAGATATCACAATATATGGGTTCATCATTTGAGGTAGACTCAATAAAGTGTCTGTAATTTTCTATTTAAAAATGAGCATGAGAGTTTATTGACACTATCATAACCATTTTGCGAAGGATATTCAACTTACGTAGTTTTACCTCGACTATCTTTTCTACAAACATTATCCACCACAATTCTTTGAACAATTTTGGAGACTATTATGGGTCATTAGGTTTAAAAGGAAAGCATAGTCCCAAATGTAATCTTATGGATAAGATAGTTCAACAGAAATCCATCACCCTACAAAATTCAGTGTTGGAAATAAAGGATACATGGCAACAGGGCTCTGATACTTTGTTCTGTTATCATTATTCTTACCACTTTGTGAGGGGCTGCATGTGACTGGTTAATTATTTGTGAAATGCCTTCTACATTTTTTTAATGCCTTCTTCCTTTTTAATTACTTCAGGACCTTACTTCAAGGTATCCCCAAAGCCCATAGTGACAATAGGAATCCTGCTGTATTATTTGAGAATACAAGATCCAAATATAGCCACAGAAAATACAAAAGAAAACAGCTCTCAGGCAGAGAAAAATCAGTGAGCAGAAATTTCCTGGGAGCTTGAATAGCCACACCCACACAATCAAAAAAACGTACATGAAAATCCTTCATAGTTATTCAATCTTTTCCATTAAATATCTAATATCCTTATAGTATTAGTTAGCTAAATTTACTTGCTATTTACCATATGTTCACCTATTTCTCCTTCTTACTCTTATTTTTCAGTTGCTTTTCCATTTTTAATCCAATGGAAAGCCTAATAATTCTACAACATATCTCCTGGTTTGTTGTGAGATTCAAATATTCTAATGACCAATGGATCCAAAACAGTTTGGAAAGGTTAAAAACACATTAGAGCTGTGAGATGTCATTTTTTCTCCTCTCTCAAATAGTAATCATCTGTTCTAACCTAGAAAAGAATGTAATTGTGTGTATATAAGTAAGCAATCACACTAGGAATACAGGAAATTCTAAAAGAAAGAACTATATTGGAACAACTGCTCTAGTGAAGCAAAGAGAGCGGTGATGAATTGGAGGAATCACAGGTCAGAACAAACGTTAGCATTCCTGTCAAGAGCTGGGGCGTCTCCCCAGGCCTCCCGCTTGGCTGTACCATCCAGGAACCAGCCCTTATTCTTGTTTTCTGTTGCCCTTTGGAACTGACCTACTCCCTCTGGCCATTCCAGAGGCCTTCTCTTTGGTCTCCAGTTTCCTCAGAACTGAACACTTTTCTTTTCTCTACGTGACCTCCTCCCTCTAGCCTACATTTCTGGGCTTTTCTTGGATAAATAGATCTCTCCACCCAGAACCATTTAATTTCCCCTGAGGAAGAAAAGCTCTGCCTACCCACTCAATGAGTCAGTGATATTTTCCAAAACGGCCTCCATGTGGCTCTGCGAAGCTCCCTTGCTGACACAGCCATAAGACTGGCCACCTAGCTGCAAAGGTACACGTGCCACACAACCCGGTATCCAGATCACTAGGTACACAGGAGAGACTAGAATCACTCATGGTCTGACTCCAAATACTTGCCAGACTAAAATCATAGGTGAATATTTGCAGAAGAAAAAGTGATCTATTAAAAGACTCCCCAAGTCTGAAGCCAGCTCCTTAGTGGGATCCTGGCCCTGCAGGAGTGTTTTTGACAGAAGTCACTTTCCCCACCCTTAGGAGTCAGTGGCAATGCTGGCACTCAGAGATGACTGATTTTGTGTGGTTATTCAACTCCCTCTGAAAAGCAGGGTCCACGAAATGAACATTTTGATGTGCAGATGTAGAATGCAAATGGATAGGCTTTAAACATTCAAATTGACAGAACTCTAAGAGACAGGGAATGTCACAAAGCTATAAAAATGTTCAATTCTGCTCTTATGTGAAAGTACTAGACACTGAGCAAAGATAGATTTTTAAAAAGGCAAATATAGCCAGAAATCTCCAAAGCTGTAGTAAATTAAGAACTGAGTTGGATTGGGGTATACAAATGAAAACTGAATATTAGATCAAATACTTGTGATATGTCATTTCTTCCATAGCTTTAATTATTGAACACGCTGTAATTATCCTGAGAGTTTCTCCACGTATGAATAACTTGAATATCACTGGCTTATTTCATACAAGAAAAATAATTCACTGAAGCCCAATATTTTCTTTGTGTTAAACAGAATTATGGCCTTGTGGGTGTTTCAATTTGGAACTTTGTGCCTTTAAATTTGTTTTACTAAATACAGTCTAGAAATGTTAATTATTTCTATCTAGCTCTGTGTTCAGTTCCTACAATTATCAAGAGGAATTAGTGACTGCTAACAGCTCTTACAAATCAGACCAAGAATTAAGTATCTCTGTGCACAGAGAACCAAGATCCCAATTATAATGTGTGACCCAGACCACAAATAACTGCTGTTCAAAAGAAAAATACCTTGAAAATGGTGGCAACAAATTTCTCTCTTAACTATATACCTGCCCAGCATAAATAGAAATCATATGAAATAAGCTAGAGGACCCATGGTGTCTGAGTTTCCTCTAAATTTAATTGTTTGAACTAAATCAAATTTGATTTCTTTCTCTTTTGTCTTAAGGATGAAATATTTGCTTTATCCCATTTACACTTTGAGCAACAAAGTTGCTTTTATTTTGTACTAAAATAAGTGCTATTTTTTAACTCTAGTAATCTAATTTTAACTGTTCTCTACTGCTATGAAAAACCAAAATTCCCAGTATGTCCTTGTAATTTCTTTCTGAATTTTTCCATCCCAGTTGTGAAACTGAAAATTAGAACTTCTATGTATATTTTTCAGAAACTGTACAAAATCATCAAAATTCTCCTAACATCACAAACATAACAAAATGTACCATCTTTTAAAATGTTTTAAATGCATGGCTCGTAAACAGTGCTTCCCATAACTCTCACAATTCACTCATTCAACAAAGAATGATCAGCAAAAACATTCTAGACCACTGATTTTGAAGCAGAGAACTTGAAAATGTCCAAAATACATCTGAAAGCACCACAGAATACCCAGACCCTAGCTGAGAAATGCTGATTTTCAGTTACAGCTCTGACCAGACAATTCCTAGAAGACAAAGTGGTCACAGATGCAGAGCTGACTTTATGTCATCCAAGTACAATGACACAAATAATAGATCGGTATACTTATAAAGAAATAGAGAAGAGTCCAAAAACAGGATCTGTTGGGAGTTTCATGACTTCAAATCCAGAATCTCTGTTTCCCCTCCATTAAAACGCAGCTTCTACCTCTGCCGCCCCTGGTCGCCCTAGGTAAACCGCCTTCCCATTTTATTCCTCATACCTTTTGCTTTCTTGCCAGCCCACATGCTAATTCAATCAACTGACAAAACATGGAATCTTTTAATGTCCTTTATGTCTTTACCTAACTGTTTTAACAGATGAAATAATTTGTAACAGTTGTTTTAATGTCCTCCTCTGCAAATTGTAACATTTATCTTTCCTAACCTTTACATCAGTTCCAGTTGATTCTTCCCCTTCTTTTCTTTAATATATATATCAGTTGTAGGTGGACACAATATCTTTATTTTTATTTATTTATAGATGGTGCTGAGGATTGAACCCAGGGTCCCACTTGTGCAAGGCAAGTGCTCTACCACTGAGCTACAACCCTAGCCCCTTCTTCCCCTTCTTATAGATCATGTGTCCCTGTATCTTTGCACAGATACTAATTTTTGACTGGATGCCAGGCATTGTGAATGTTCCTTTGATGGGTGTTGGGTCTTTTTGTATTCTGATATGTTATTCTTGAGTTTCATTGGAACAGGATTGTTTTACCTGGAAGCAGGTTGATCCTTTCAGATCATACCTTCAAAATTTGTTGGGTGGGACAAGAGCAGCGATCACTCAAGGATCAAAACACCCCTCCACTGCTGCCAGACACTCCCGAGTACCCAGTACAGCTCGTGATGCCTCATAAAGCTTTCTGTTTTGACTGCAGGAAACAGTCGTTGTATGCTCCGGGTTCCTCCTCAGTGAGAGCATGCACTGTCTCTAACCCGTTGGATGGTTGTTCCCTGGCCTGGGGTAGTGTCTTCTTAGCCAGAACAAATGAGGAGACCTCTGTAAATTTCAAGTGCTCCCTCTCCCTCTCTGCCCCACCACATCCATCTTCTCACACCAGAAGGTCTCCAGTTTTCCTGGGCTCCCCCTCCACCAGCACCTGGAGATTGCCCCCACAGTAAGCCTGGACAGGTGCAGGCTCATCTTACTTGTTCCATCTCTCAGGGAACACTGCTTGGCATTGCCTCAAAAAAACATTATTTTCTGCATTGTGCTTGCTTTTCCTGGTTGTTGTGTGAGGGAGGGTGAATTTAGCCTCTATTATTCCCTCTTGGATACACGTGGAAGCCTGTAGTCATCTCACTAAATACTGAATTGAATTACACCAGAAGGAATTAAAATTCAAGAATCGAAGATAAACAACATAAAATAAATTCCTAGATAAATGGTACTCCAAAACCATATCAAAGCGTAAGCTGATAATTTAACAAAAGAAAATAAAAATTAGTGCTTCATGAGGTCATTTAGGATCTTTCTGGGACTACATGTGGCTGTTATCTTCTTAGTTGTCTCTAACCAACCATACTTCCAGACAAATCTTTGCTATTCTCTTTTGAAACAGAAAATGGGGACACTGAAACAGGTGACAATACAGATTTGGGGCCATATACATTTAAAAAACTGAATTAAATTAGATTCTCTTCATAGTTTATTTTTTCCAAAATAAAAAATAATAGCTGAAATTATTTTAGAATCTGAGGAGTAATAAAAATATTCTTCAACATTATAATAATTACCATATTGAAAGGCTTTCTATTGATCTGCATTCATTTCTCCCTTAAGTCTAACACTAAACTTCTTTATGATTTACCTAAAATTTTATAAATATTCATTTTGAAATAGACAATGCTCTAGGGTGAATTTTCTATCTTTAATCTGTTGTGGGGTTTTTGTTTTTGTTTGTTTGTTTGTTTTTTAATGAGGAAATTCTCAGAATTCTTGAGCTCCTATCAGCTCTCTATGCCCTACTGTACACTATCCTTCATGAATTCTGCAGACCTGGTGACTTACCAACTAACCCCTCCTCGATTGGTGCTGGAGAAAGTGAATCAGACAGCTAAACTTAGTGAGGCTGACGTGGGCCCACCCCTCCCAATCAGCTGGATGAATTACAGTTCAGGAAGACTGTACATGTAGCTTGACGGTCTAGAGAAGAGAACAGCTTAAAAGACACAAGCTGAGCAGGTAGAAAGGAGTGTGCTGTGACAGTGCCAACTCCACACCCAATCAGGCTTTCATCTTAGGTGATCGAGACAACCTCCTCGAAGACTTGCTGGAAGCAGGAATTGCTTCTCTGCCAGCCCCATCTTTTAGTAACCAAGGATCCCCTCTGTTCAATTCCATCCCCTCCTACATTCAAAGAAGAGTTGGTCTTTCTTATTTTATAAATGTTGCCAGAGGCGTAGAGTCTTTTTGTTTTTTGTTTGTTTGGTTGGTTGGTTTTGTTTTGCTTAATATCTTGGATATCTGTTTCATGCAAAGTCACAAATTCCCACATTTTAATCTTCTAACCATAGAATATATGAGAGAAGTAGTTCTCCTTTAAATAAAAAGGAGTTTAAGACAAAGAAGGACACTTGTAAATTTTCTGTTCTCCCTCAAACGTCTGAAGCATAGATTGGTCAGATTATAGCCATAGCAAGACTCCCCATGGACACCTGTGAAGAATCTCTCATTGAGACCGAATTCTACATGGGGAAGTCTTGGTTCCAGAATCAACCTGGATCTCTGTCAAAAGCATATGACTTTCAAAAAGTATTTTCCCAGAGTGTTGTTGTGTTCCAAAGAAGGCAAAAGACTTGAAAGCAAGCTGTTTATTGTGTCTCTGTAGTGTGGGTTGGGGAGGCAGCAGGGGGACATTGGAGACTCTCAGGCTATTAGGAGCTTGACTTCTCACAGGCAAGAGCACAATCTAAGGTGTGGAGAAAATAAACCCAGCAAACTACTGCACTGGAATAAAATTTTACACTTATTGATGCAGTTTGGGGGATCCACAAGAGAAGTCATTTTGAAATTTGTAGCTGAGAAAATGTTTTCATTCTATGGGTAGATTCAAGTTTTCCATAGCTGAGACCTTGGATGACAAAAAAAGCATAGTCACTCTCTGATTGGGAGTTTTAGGAGCACCAGAGGGAGTAAGTCCTCTTGCCACTGAATTCAGGCCTGATGATCAGCCTCAAACTCTTGTGATGTGACGTTTCTTGTTCACTGAGCAAGTGCTCAAACTATTGAGACTACTGTGTAAGAAAGCTGTGTGTCAGCTCTGTGCTTGAGGTCAGCTTTTGGTGTCTTTATATTACAAAAACCCTAGGACCTCCTCCCCTTTGATTTTACATGCTTCTACCACACAACCAGAACTACTTTTACCTATTAGTGCAAGAAGGCAAATTAGACAGTTGCCCTGCACACCATATGCCTCTGGGGAAACTTGCAACCTTTTGGATTCTCCATCTCCACAGCATAAGGCAGGAGTGATGGTAGCTCTTCAATAATTAACTACCTAAGTATTGAGCAGAGGTCTGTGTGGTGTCTGGAGATATGACAGCCCATAAACAGAGAAGCCTCCTGCTCTAGGACTTGCTAATCTAGTCAAGTATGCCCTTTGTAACTCTCAAATGCCAACACAAGTAGAAAACTCTTCCCAGAGTTCCTGGCACACAATATTTGCATGTTATGTTTGCAGTATCATTTTTGTTTGGTGTTGGTGTCAGCAGCAGCATCACCAACATTTTCTTGAAGTTTTTTTTTTAAGTTAGCTGCTTATATAATATGATTGCAGGAGTCTCAGCAAGACCCATAAAAAGTGTTCACTCTTATTCCCTTTACGTGAGTCTTTAACAAAGTAGCCAAATCTAAAATTACCTGTGGGCAGCAACTTATCCTGGGGAATTGGGAGCTATATACATGAGGGAAGGTGCCTGGATTTGGGAGGAAACAGAAACTTATGGATTTTTACAAAGTGAAACACTATTAGAACTGGGAGGTCTGTGTTAAAATATGGACAAACTTATAATATTATTTGGATTTGAGTTGTGGAAGTATATTTCAAGCTTATTCTAAAGCTTGAAAGACTAGAGAGACTAAAGCTCAGGCTGATTCCAAATATTAGAAATTTTACTAAGGCTTTTATGTATATTCCAAATAAGGATCTTTAATTCAGAGTAGGCCAAGGATAAAAGACACTAAGTAAATTTCCGTTGATTCTTTGTGTATTTTAACCATAAATGTAGTTAATAGCAAACTATTGCTTCTTCCCACTTGTCATGTTCTAGCACTTTCCTCAATCATCTGAAGTTTATTTCCTAAGCACAAAAGACAAATGCCAAGAATTACATTTAAGATGTTTCATTGCTGCTGCATAGAGATAATAGGTGTGCCCTTTTCTCTTTAGACTCAACACAACAGAGAAATCAACATCACAAAGGCAGAACACAGTAAAGTTTGAGGGTTTTTTGTCTATTTTAATGGGTTGAAAGTCTAGCTTCCTTGTATTTTTTTATTATTTATCTATTTTTTTAGTTATAGATGGACACAGTACATTTATTTTATTTTTTGTGGTACTGAGGATTAACCCAGTGCCTCACACGTACTGGGCAACTGTTCTACCACTGAGCCCAACCCCTGCCCTGAGAGTCTAGCTTTCCTATAAGCACACTGAAGGGATTTATAAGACAGAAACTGAATAGACAAGTATTTTTTTTTGCTCCAGGAAATTGCTTAGCTTTCCTTTAATTAAAACAAATTCTTTTTTAAAGGAAGAAACATATTTCTGATTTTTATATTTTTCTGCATCCAAGAAGGGACTAATAATATTTGGCTTCCACAGGAGAAGCATAAACAGAGAAGTAAACATGGCAAAGTTTTACATCTCAGCCCTTGGGATGAATTGAGCAATGCCTGAGTGAGAAGGTCAATCATTTAAAGGCTGCAGCTGCTCAGGAATTATATCCTATGTAAGCAGCTCCCTGACTGATGTGAGGGAAGGCTCTGATGAGTCATTCCTGATGATTAATTCTTAAGAATCATTGTCCAGTAGTCAAACACTTCCATGTGGGAAAAATGTGCTTATGACAGTTCTTTTTAAGTCCTTCAGCTTGACTAGACCTGAGGGAGATACAACACACACAGGATCAGTGGCTTCTCCGTGTTCTGTGTAGTGAAAGCCTTCCTTCCTTCCATGGAGGATCACATCAGAATTTAGAAAGGAGATGGAGATAGAACATAGAAAAACACCCCAAACTTTATGGACCAGTGAAGTAGGAACAATATGCCACAGTCAATTGACAGAAGTCTCAGGGAGGGAAGTGCCACATGATACACTGATCCCACCTCTGAGTTATAAATCACTAACTTAAAACATATAACACCCACACCCCCATGCTTATTAAAGAGTTATTCACAATAGTCAAGTTATGAAAGTAACTTAAGTTTATCAACAGATGCATGAATTAAAAAAAATGTATGCATATGTATGCATAGGCACATATACTTATAAAAATTATTCTCCCTTAAAAAAGGAGGAAATCTTGCCAATTGTTACAGCATGAACAAACCTGGACATAAACCAGACTCAGAAAGACAAATACTATATGATCTCATCAATGTAAGGAATCTAAAAAAACTGTCATAGCCATTATCACAGAGAGCAAAATGATGGTTACAAGGGGTTAGGGCTTGGAGTAGGAGAAAGGCAAGATACTGTCAAAGGATGCAAACTTTCAGGTACAAGGTGAATATATGCCAGAGGCCTAATGTACCACATGTAGACTACTCAGAATAATTTATTACTTGTCTGAAATTTGCCAAGAAAGTAGATCAAGTGTTCTCACCACATGAAATGGTTAACTATGTGAGGTGGTGGATAAGCTACTTAGCTTGACTATTGCTGTGCTTGAGTGTACTCCCAAGGTTGATGTGATATAAACCTGATCCTTAGTGCAAATATATTAGGACATGGGACCCTGAAGAGGTGTGCAAGTCCTGAACGAATTAAGGCCTTTACTACAGGAGTAGCTTCTTAATAAATGGAGATTTGCTTCCACTCTCTGCCACCCAATTCTCTCCCTGGACCCTTGTTTTATTCTGTCCCCCCTCACTGCCCCTGCTATCATGAAATGACAAAGAAAGATGTGGCCCCTTTATCTTGGTCTTCCCAGCCTCCAGAACATGAGTCAAATACATTTCTGTTCATTATCTATCCCCAGTCTGTGGTGTTTTATTATAGCGGTATAGAATGGACTAAGACAATTATGGTAAATATATAAAGAGATCAAATAATTTATACCCTACTCTGTACCATTGGTCTACATATCTATTTTTATGCCAATACCATGGCATTTTTGTTACCATAGCTTTGCAGTATAGTTTAAGGTCTGGTATTGTGATGCCTCCTGCTTCACTTTTCTTGTTAAGGACTGCTTTGGCTAATCTGGGTCTCCTATTTTTCCAAATGAATTTTTTGTTTTGTTTTGTTCCATGCTAGGGATGAAACCTGGGGCACTTTGCCACTGAGCTACATCCCCAAGCCCTTCTTGAGAGAGGATCTTGCTGAGCTGTTGAGGCAGGCTTCAAACTTGCTATTCTTCTGCCTCAGCTTCCCAGGTTGCTGGGATCACAATCTTGCACCACTGTGTCTAGCATGAGAGAAATTATTTTTATGAAAGCAAAACAGGAGCTGCTAGAGGACATCTCTCCTCCCCGGCCCCTGAAAATTACCATTTTTGTTTTTCTGCTTTTGTGACATTTGCTTTCTTATGTTTGTTTGATACCAGGTAAAGTGTGAACTTCCTAAGTGGTTGGTGGGGGAGAAGGGGAGAGAGAGAGAGAATATATAACCTTGCTTCCCGGATTTGTGTTAAAATTATGTTCCTCCTCCTTTCAGATTATTCTTTTCACCTAAAGTTTTATTCTATCCCTATTTCCTTAACGATTTACTTCAACACTGTTTTATCTTACTGTAGTGTTCATTTTTAAGCTGATAACTCTGACATCACTAGCAATTGAGTTTCAAATGCTACATGTGCAATCAAACTCACCCTGCTGTAGAAATAATCCTTTTCACTCTTTTCAGATACTGGAGGGTAATGCAAACTAAATGGAAACATCTTACCCTTGTTTAAGACACAATGCTTCTTGGTTCCTGTTTGCATCCCATTGATTCAGTCTACAGGTGCCCTTGACTTAGTACCAATCTTGGGTGCAACAATACTGAAGAAGACACCACTCAAGATTCTTTCATTTCTTCAAAATGCTGCTGAAGTAATGCTGTAATTGTAGTAGACAATTACTCCTCTGGAAAAAGGGCACTGACTTTGGAGGTATACAAGACCAAAGTAGAAATGCTTTATTTCATGCCACTTTGTAAATCACTGTAATCCCTCCTCAAAAGAAAGTATGTGAACATCTGTTTCTATTGCTAATGGCCAAATATGTACAAAAGTAAAACAAAACTGCAAAAGAATTCCCACTTCAATTGCAGTCTAGGAAAAAAAAATCACATAGAAATAAACACGTCGTCATAATGGCAAATTTTCAATAATCTGGGGAATCCAAAGTACTGGTGATAAAGTGGGGCTCTAGGAACTCGGGTGCTATTAGTGGGAGCATAGGATGTAGGGAAAAAGGCATACGCATACATCAGCTGTACCAATTTGCAGTCCCGCCAGCAATCTAGAAAGCAGTATGGAGATTCCCTGGAAACTGGGGATGGAACCACCATTTGACCCAGCTATCGCACTCCTTGGTCTATACCCAAAAGACTTAAAAACGGCATACTACAGTGACACAGCCACATCAATGTTTATAGCAGCACAATTCATAAAAGCTAAATTGTGGAACCAACCCAGATGCCCTTCAGTAGATGAATGGATAGGGAAACTTTTGTATATATACACAACGGAACATTACTCAGCAATAAAAGGAAATAAAGTCATGGCATTTGCAGGTATATGGATGGAGTCAGGGAATATCATGCTAAGTGAAGCAAGCCAATCCCAAAACCAAAGGCCGAATGTTTTCTTTGATATGAGCTTGCAGATGCATAATGGCGATTGGTGGGGGGATCATGGGAGGGATGGAGGAACTTTAGATAGGGTAATGAGGTCTAACTCATTCCACCAGCATTCCTACTTTCCCCACTCCTTTCCTCTCCCTTCCCTTTGCCCTAAGTATATGTATAAGACACAAATGGTATGAAAATACTTTGTGTACAATAAGTGTCTCAAAACATTGTGTTCTATATGTGTAATACATAATGGCAGAATGCTTTTCATATAACAAATTGAAATTAGAATTTCAAGTGTAATTCTACTCAATTACCTAGAATACAGAAATAACAATTTTTACTGGCACAAATTAAACTAAAACTAGTAACTTAAAGATCATTGAACTAGGATGTCATCTAAGACAAAACTGAATCTGTTATAAGCTTGATGCTAAGAGAAAATGGGAAGATGCAGACAAAAAAAAACAATTAAGAATAGTACAACTCTAGAAAGCAGTACAGACACCCCCCTCCAAAAAAAAAAAAAAAAAAAAACTAGGAATGGAACCATCATGTGACCCAGCTATCCCACTCCTCAGTACTTATTCAAATGAACTGAAACCTATGTTACTATAGTGATTCAGCCACATCAATCTTTATGGCAGCACAACTCACAATAGTCAAGTTATGAAACCAGTCCAGGTGCCTGAACTGAAATGAATCAAAAAACATGATGTTTATATACACAATGGAGTTTTAGTCAGTCATAAAAAAAAATTATGGCATTTGTTGGTAAATGGATAGAACTGGTTGAATCAAGGTTCAAGTATTTCTCATGCAGAAGCTTTACCAAAATAAAAAAGGGGGTGTAACACCATGAAAATAGAAGGGAGATCAGTGTAATAGAGGAAAAGTCTTGCTTGAGGGGAGGGAAGGATGGATGAGAAATGGTGGAATGAAATTGATATATATATATATATATATATATATATATATATCAATTTCATATATATATATATATATATATATAAACTTTACACTCATAAGGCACTAATTTAAAAAAATAATAAATAGAAGGAAGACTAGAATAGAGGAAGAGGAATGGGGAGGGAAGAGGGGGTTGAAGGATTGAAGTACAAGGGACTAAAATAGAGCAAATTATATTCCATGCAGGTATGATTATGTCAAAATGAACCACACTGTTACTTGTACTATAATGCACTAACAAACATTAAAAACACTTACAGAATTCTCTTGCAAAGCAGGTCATTCACATGTCCGGTGACTCGGGCCATTCCTGAGAACATACATACCGCTACACAGACCAAAGCAGAAACCACTAGCCAAGTGTGACTACACAAGATTTAATTTGAATTAAAATTAAATAAAATATACCCAGTAGTAATGAGAAGATCTAATACCCAGGTCTTGGTATCTGTATTTCAAAAAATCATACTGTACAAGATAAATACATGAAGTTTTATCAAATTTTAAAAACTTTTACTTCTCCTATTTTAGATTTCTCATTCTCATTACCAAGTGTTCTCATATTAAGCCCTTGAAGCTAGAACTTTCTGGTTTTCATGGATTTCACTATTTGTTTTCTGACCCTTTAAATGTCAGTTGCTATGCTCCCGAATTTGCATTACTATATTTTAGTCTGATTCACAGCTTTCAATTAAAGAAAAGTTTTTCTCCAGGCTTCTTTCTTCCCTATTGTTCTCTTCCCCTGAATGTCAGGGAGGTGTTTGCCTTAGGGCACTCCTTTGGGACTCCTCAAGAAAACAGTTTCAAATGGAAATGAAGAGGCCTAATCTGTGCCCTTTAAGTAAAGTGCTTTGTAAAAGTTGTGTCTTAATCAGACTCTTGGCCCTGTGTGTGGCTGTGAATTACATTCTCAGCACCCCAGGAAACTCAATAAAAATCCCATGTGTCTATCCCAATCTAAAAGGATGAAAAAGAAGTGTACTATTGGATGAAGTCTCTTGCCTTCCTCTGGTCAGTGTCCTGACCCCTATGAAGTCAGAACAGGGATCCTCTGGGTCAAATGAGCTGTTGCAAGCCCTCCAGTAGAAACCATATCAACTAAGATACATTCCTTGATTGAGTAGAACAAGAACAGCCAGGTTATACATTCTAATTTCTTGAGGTTCCCTTGAGCAGGGATAACTTCTGATTGGCTACATGTACTAGTGGTTTGAATAGGCTGAACAGAATTTTGGGTGGGTATCAGATTATTGCTTATTTCTAAACTAAGTGTGGTTTATTAAACCAAGCATTTACCAGAGCCCCTTATGCTGGAGATACAAGATGGAACTGATCCTTTGTTTAAATTCTTCTGGTTGTTGAGTGCACAGGCTTACCTTTGTTTGGGTGAGTTTCCAGCATAAAACACCTCACATGCAAATCTTTATTTGAAAGTGATGAAAATGTGCATGCATCTTGTGAAAACATTTCATACCTGGACTCACATACTGTGGATAATGACCATCCTCACCTCATTGGTATTTTGGATGCATAAGTGGGAACCAAAGGTTTTTGCTGCACAGGAACTGGGCTCAACCTTATCTCCTGGTGGTCCTAACCACAGGTGTGTGAGGAAAAAGACAGTCACATCATTTAGCTTTATCTTAGCTTATCTTAGCTCTATCTTTTGGCTTTGCCTGAAAGAGCTGGAGACTACAATTTTGTAAAATTTGAAAAGGTAGGTGGAGCAAGCTTCATGTATATCATGAGAACTTTGTAAATGTTTAATGATACAAGGTTGGTGACTTCAAATAAACTGAGAAAGTAAGAAGGCCCCCTTTAAAACTCTAATTCTTTTAACTAAGTCAGAATGATTTAAGATATTTCACTCAGAATAAAAGGCGTGAGTTTGTTGAATAGATAAACAAGGAAAGGGGACACTCTCATAGTAGATAATGGGTCCTCTGAGAGGAGAGAGAGACAGTGTTTCTTTTATGCAATTTACTTTTGTTGGGTATCCCAGAGAAGTTTCCAAAGAGTCCCACACAGGCCTACTACTTGACTTTGAACTGACAGCTGGATGACATCCAAGTGTCAAGTCCCCACGCTATGATAACTTTATGTCACCTTGGCCAATGCAACTGATTCTAATTGGATTCTTAACCATAAATTCTTGCAGATTTTAGAGCTAGGAAAAATATTTTTATTTCTATGTGTTTCAGAATCTGGTATGTGGAAAGAGTCACAAAAGTTCCTTTCTCAAGTGTAACATGGCTTCCTCTTATGGACATTTATTTTATATCTGAGTTTCTCCTGCAGGTAACAAACAGTTTACTGAGAAATGTGTTATATCCTGTCCACTTAAGGCAGGCAGGGTTACAGGTTAATTTCTTCATGAAGAGAAAAACATGTGGGGGTCAGCACAGTGATCCCCACTTTATAGAATTATTCCCTGAACCTCATGCTCTCACCACTCACATCTGTCCCCTATCATTTAGCAAGAAGTAGTTTAGCCTAAACCATGCTGTTGTTGATCCTATGTCCCAAAGACTGCACCCCCAGACAAACATAAGTTTTACCAGAGAACTGGATAGAAATGTGGATTCTCAGGTTGCAGCTCAGCTTTATTATATGAGACTCAGGGTGGCTCACAAATCTTAATTTGTATTATCCATTCAGTTCCACGATTGGGGCTTATAATCTGTGTCCTGATTTGGTCTCTCTTAAAAGAGCATTTTTTTTCACCATTTTACAAAAAAAAAAATGTTATTATGACCTCACTAACTTACACCTTAATGACCTGCATCCAAAATTGTCTAATTTCAGCCCTGGTTGACAGACCCTGAGATCCAAGGGGCTGGGTGCATGGATCTCTCCTGCTGAAATGTTTAGGGAATCATGTTGCAATGACCTCATTAAGACCTTCAACCACAGCACCCACAGCTAAGAGTCAAACCCTGTAAACATTTTAACCTTTACTTCTTTTCCAGAGATTAAAGCAATAACCTAATCTCTTGTTTAAAAACTCTAAAGGGGGCTGGATTTGTGACTCAGTGGAAGAGTGTTCTCATAGCATGCATGAGGCATGGGTTTGATCCTCAGCACCACATAAAAATAAAATTTTATAAAAATTACATCCACCTCAAACTAAAAAGAAAATATTAAAAAAAAATTAAAAATCTCTAAAGGCCATGTTACTTCACTGTAACCCTGATTCGATGGACTATGGTTTTCTTAAAAAAGATTCTGGATCATGATGTGCAGATCCCCACAGTTGCCCGATAAGACCGCTAGATGGCGAGTGTGATTTTTATTTTCTTTTCTTTTGTTTTGCCAGTGGAGGCGCTCTGCAGGTGGCTGGGGGCTTCTCTTGGTTGCTCCCATCAGAGTCCCTGAAGTGACCCTATGCTGAGGCAGGTTTTACTGCAGATTCCAGAAAGTGAAATGAAGCCAGGGTCTTTGACTACAGTACTACTATAGTACTGTAGCAGGAAATTTATTGAAAATGGTGCAGGTCCTCCTCCTCATACAGGACAGGCTAATTATTTGCCCACAGCCTGAAGTTCTGGTAGTGGCAGGGGTATGGTCATAGGCCTTAATAATACCAATCTCGAAGAGAAAAGTAGAGTCAATATTTTCTTCTCCTGAAAAGTATACTCTGGTTTTAATGAACACCCAGAATACATGGCCTGCCTTTTTTTTTGATGCTTTAAAGTGTTTATAAGGAACGTAACTGAGAAGATTGGAAGATATCTCGAATTAGAATCCAAGCCTAGCTCTACTCTGGACTATTGTGGACTTTATCTGCTAATGTACCACTTCTGCAACCCACATTTACAACAATGGTGAAAGAGACTGCATGCAACAGGAACAGTGCCTGCACAATTCCCACATTCCAGGTGTGGAGCCCTTCCTTTCCTCCCACCTCTGGAAGACTTTTGTGTTCCCCAGCACTAAGATGGGGAAGGCATAACAGAAAGGAGGGGCTTCGGTGCCTCCCCATGACAAAGTCCAAGTGGCACAGGTTACAGATGGAGTTGCTCTGGCCCTTTTGAGGAGATTTATAGATTTACCATTGTCATAATAGTGCTTAGGATTTGTTTTAATCATATATAGGAGATGCGAATGAACACATGCACTGTCACAGAGAGTTAGAGTTTTCTATAAACAGTAGTGAAAAACCATTTGGGAAGCTCCAGGCTTGGTCAGGAGATGAGGGTGTGGGAGGTGATAGAGACCATGTAAAAGAGACTTTCTTCTATTCATGCAGGAAGAAAAGTTGATACAGCATAAGTGGATTTAGGGTTATTATGTTATTATAATTTCAGTGAACTTTAGGGGGCATGAGCCATCTCTGTTATTCTGGTAACTGGACATGCCATTATTTGGTCAGACAAAAACTGACTTTGGATGCTGGGAGCATAACAGGAAGGATATTGGTAGTATGAAAATTTTATTAGTTAATTTTCACATGAACAACATGGGAAGATGGCTGACTATCTCTAAAAATTAGCTCTCTCCAGAAGGTCATGACTGGGTGAAGTGGTCCATGCCTGGGTGAGGTCCATGCTTATAAATCATGTGATTCAGGGGACCGATGCTGGTGGATTGTAAGTTCAGGGTCAGCCTGAACATTTTAGTGAGATCCTGGCTGATGGTAAAATTTTAAAATGGACTCTATCCAGCCTTGTGTGTGACTGCGGAGCAGCAGGACTTTTTGTTTTAATAGAGTGTCTTCCAGTGAGCCTTAAATCTTGGCCAGCAGAGCAGAGAATTCTGATGCCTGTCAACAGTCTCTCCTCTGTCTTTGATCCTCAATTTGTCACCAGGTGATACCTGCCTGGGGAAAACTCAGGATATATGGGACAAAGCAGACTACTCAGATACAGAGAAGATGGCAGTGGCAAGGCTTTGAATCTCACTTTAGCTTTTTTTCTCGCGGATAGCATCTTGGAAGGGGAAAGTGAAACACTGCACAGAAAATTCTGGAATGTGCAGGAGCAGAAGTCAAAGGTTTTTCTTGTAGATGTCAAGATATTGTCCCAAGTAACCAGATCCAGCATTGGGTTGCAGAATCTGAAGGCCTGAAAAATAATTTTGTGTGTGTGTGTGTGTGTGTGTGTGTGTGTATGTGTGTATGTGTGTCTCTGTGTGCACAAGAATGCAGGTGAAGTTCTCAATGACTCACTATTCATTATTGGAAAAGAACAGGTGGAATGACTGCTTACTCGATGGGGTTTCTGCTAAAAAAGGATCTTGTCTGTTATTCAAGTAGGGGCATCTGGCTTGATACTGACAACTGACATGAGACTGGTAAGGTTTGTGAAGGATGGTAGAACTCTTTGACAGAGAGTTTGTAGCAACACAATCAGGCCCAAATTAATAATTCTCCTGTCTGCAGGCTTTAGGTTTCTCCTGATAATATGCTGTGTGTCTCCTTCTGCTCCTTCTCTTGTTTCTTTCCTACCTTCCTCATTACTGGGAGACAATCATTGTGCTTAAAGCACTGGGAGAAAAAATAAATTAGAAAAATATCAGTTTTTTTTTTTTAGCTGTATGATCTACCCTGAGCCTCAACATGGTAAAACGTAGAGACCAAAGGCTTGTTTTTGGTAAGAGGCTTGCCCATGATGATGATGATTAGTAATCCTATTCCCTACTTGAAAATAAAAATGCCTCTAAAATGCCCAGTGTCCACTGGGTGTATCCACTGCCAGTATGAGTTCTCTGATGTTGAATAAGGCATAAACTTTTCTTAAAAGCTTTGCCACCTTCTTTACATTTGTATGGGTTTTCTCCAGTATGAATTCTCTGGCGTTGAGTAAGGCATAATTTTTGAGTCTGAATTACTGAAACTTTCAGCGGTTACGTGCACACTTGTTGTGAGAGAGTAATTGAACAGAGGCTACCAAATGAATCCCTGCATCAACAGAGGCATCATCTTAATATTGTGGGATTCTTATGGAGCTATTTCCGTGACAGTAAAAGTTAGTGGAGATATCTGTGCTTTATAGTACTATGGTGATCACTAAGTAACTATAGCTAATATAATTAAAAAAAAATAAAATAATGCAATTGTTCAGACTTATGTACTGCATAAACTGAGTCTTATGACCACAAAACCTGAGCCTCTTTGTCTTTTTTTTTGGTACCAGGGATCAAACCAAAGTGCTTTCTACCACTAAGCCACATTCCCAAATCTTTTTATTTATAGTTAGGATCTTCCTAAGTTGCTTAGATTCATGTGAAATTGCTGAGGCTGGTTTTGGAACTGTGATTCTCCTTCCTTGAACTCCCCTGCTGCTTGGATGAAAAGTGTGTACCAGTGTGCCCAGCTGAAGTTTGAGTCTTCCAGAATACTGAAAGAACCTGAAGTACTGCAGTAGAAGAGATTTGCTTATACTTTATTAACCATTAAAAACATCATTACTTGGTAGAAGCAACTTGAAGAACCGAGGATGGGTCCAGGGAAATATGTAACTTTCTGAGATTTCACAGTGTGGCTTGGGACAGACCTGCCTTTTCCTGGGTGACACAACTGTATCCTTGTAAGTACTACTGGAAGGATGGACTCATCAGTTCAAACGCTTTTCATTGACACAATTATTTAACCATTCTTTTTTTTCAACTGTAACAAAATTGTTTTAAAAATATGCAGGGCTGTGGTTTTCTATTAAGAGAAAAAAGGGCAACTATGTTTCATTAGGTATATATGACATCTGTTTTAGAGAACATCAGTGTTCTCTAAAACAGATGTCATATATATGCAAGTAGAGCCACACTTTGGTACAAAGACACACAGTTCTTCCTCTGGTGTGTCTAGTTAATGCAATAGTATGTTTAAGAGTGGAAAAAGTTAGTATGCTTCACTCTCGTTTGTGCAGACCCTTTGAAGTCTCAGGGGCTCAAAATCTGAATGGAGGCTCAGGACTCTCAGAGGTCATGGACAGGCCTCTTGATGTCTATTTAGTGTGAGCATTTATAGCCACTACATGAGTGGATTTAACCACGCCATGTGTTGCATTTCGCTGTTCAATATCTTTGTTTCTCCACCATCTGGTTTCAAACTTTTGAACTCTGCATTTGATGTAGAAAACTAAGATGTATCATGCAGGACATTTTAAACGCCAGAATCTGATGCCTGAAGTGTGACAAAATCATCTTTTGAATCTTTTTATGGACATGAAACCCTGAATAAAATTTTTTAATTAACTACAAAACAAAAGACAATGATTTCTGGGTTCAGGGATGCATGCCTTGCATCCAAGTAGTGCAGGAGGCTGAGGCAGGAGAACCACAAGATCAAATCCAGTCTTTGTAGTAAAAGTGATACCTTAAGCAACTCAGTGAAATTGTGTCTCTAAATAAATACAAAATAGGGCTGGGATGTGACTTATTCGATGAGTGCACCTGAATTTAATCCTCGGTATACCCCGAAAATAAAATAAAATAAATAAATAAGACATTGACATAGGACCATTGTGTCCAGCTGAGATTATGGAAAAAATATTGATGTGATCATAGAATTCAGGCATAAGATAATTTTATTAATGAGTTGGTTTGGTACAAGTAGGCCTTTATGTCCAAATATAGCTTTTGAAAAAAAAAAGATGATTTGAATTCAATCAATACAGAGAAACTGAGGAAATGACAATTGAACCTAGAGAGGTACACAGAAGGAAAGAAACCAGATCATCCAATCATGCTTCCTGTCCACTTCCATGGGCTAATGAGTAATGGCCAGTTGGGCAAGGGTTGGAATTTTATGGAGTCAGTGCTGTGGAGCTATCTCTGGGCAATGGTAATTTTTCTTTCCAGTATGAACTTTCTGGTGACCAATGAGGTTTCATCTTACAGGAAATGACTTTTACAGTCTATGTATTTGTGAGAATTGTTGCAAGTATGAACGATCTGTTTGTTGTTAACACTTGAAGCATACTGAAAATTTGCCACATTCTTAACATTTACATGGCTCTTATCCAGTATGAATATTTGGTGAACAACAATACTTTTCCTAATAGAATAGCTTTGCCATATTCTTTGCATTTGTATGGTTTCTCCCCAGTATGAATTCTCTGGTGTTCAGAAATGTGTGATCTTTGATAAAGAGCATTGCCATATCCTTTAAACTTGTATGACTTTTTCCTAGTATTAATTCTCTGATGTCAAATAAGTTACAATATTTGATTAAAAGCTTTCCCACATTTTCCAAATTTCTATGGCTTTTCTCTGATATGCAGCCTCTGGTGTTGACTAAGAAGTGACCTTCAATTAGAAGATTTGCTTCATTACAGATATTTGTATGGTTTCTCCCCAGTATCAATTCTCTGGTGTTGAGTAAGGCATGATTTTTGATTCAAAGCTTTGCCACATTCTTTACATTTGTATGGCATTTCTCCAGTATGAAGACTCTGGTGTCGAGTAAGGTGTGATTTTCTATTAAAAGCTTTGCCACATTCTTTACATTTGTATTGCTTTTCTCCTGTATGAATTCTCTGGTGTCGAGTAAGGCATGATTTTTTATTAAAAGCTTTGCCACATTCTTTACACTTGTATGGCTTTTCTCCAGTATGAATTCTCTGGTGTTTAGTAAGGCAAGATTTTTGATTAAAAGCTTTGCAACATTCTTTACATTTGTATGGCATTTCTCCAGTATGAAGTCTCTGGTGTCGAGTAAGGTGTGATTTTCGATTAAAAGCTTTCCCACATTCTTTACATTTGTATGGCTTTTCTCCAGTATGAATTCTCTGGTGTTGAGTAAGGCAAGATTTTTGATTAAAAGCTTTGCCACATTCTTTACATTTGTATGGCTTTTCTCCAGTATGAATTCTCTGGTGTTGAGTAAGGCAAGATTTTTGATTAAAAGCTTTCCCACATTCTTTACATTTGTAAGGCTTTTCTCCAGTATGAATTCTCTGGTGTTGAGTAAGGCAAGATTTTTGATTAAAAGCTTTGCAACATTCTTTACATTTGTATGGCATTTCTCCAGTATGAAGTCTCTGGTGTCGAGTAAGGTGTGATTTTCGATTAAAAGCTTTGCCACATTCTTTACATTTGTATGGCTTTTCTCCTGTATGAATTCTCTGGTGTCGAGTAAGGCATGATTTTTTATTAAAAGCTTTCCTGCATTCTTTACATTTGTGTGGCTTTTCTCCTGTATGGATTCTCTGGTGTTGAGTAAGACAGGATTTTGTATTAAAAGCTTTGCCACATTCTTTACATTTGTATGGCTTTTCTCCAGTATGAATTCTGGTGTTGAGTAAGGCAAGATTTTTTATTAAAAGCTTTGCCACATTCTTTACATTTGTATGGCTTTTCTCCAATATGAAGTCTTTGGTGTTCAGTACGGTGTGATTTTCGATTAAAAGCATTGCCACATTCTTTACATTTGTAAGGCTTTTCTCCAGTATGAAGTCTCTGGTGTTCAGTCAGGTGTGAATTTTGATTAAAAGCCTTTTCACATTCTTTACATTTGTATGGCTTTTCTCCAGTATGAATTTTCTGGTGTCGAAAAAGGCATGATTTTTGATAAAAAGCTTTTCTACATTCTTCACATTTGTATGGCTTCTGTCCAGTATGAATCTTCTGATGTCGAATAAGGCATGGTTTTCGATCAAAAGTTTTTTTACATTCTTTACATTTGTATGGCTTTTGGCCAGTATAAATTTTCTGGTGTTCAGGAAGGTGTAATTTTTTATTAAAAGCTTTGACACTTTCTTTATGTTTCCAGATTTTCTCTCCAGTATGATTACTGTAGTGTTTAAAGAGGTTTGAGCAACACTTAAAGACATTTTCACATTTCTTCAGTTTGTAAGGTTTATCTCCATTGTAAAGACTATTGTTTTTAGTAACACATAGAATTTGAGTAAAATAGTTTTCACATTCTTTTCTTATGGAGGATTTATCACTGCTCTGATAAAGGATTGAGTTATTTTTAAATGCTTTTACATATTTTTTTAACTTGTAGAGCTTCCCACCAATATTAATTCTCTGGAGTTCAGGAATTTTTGTAGTTTTATTAAAAACGATTTCACATGCCTTATAGCTGTAATTTGTCTCTTGATTATAAAAGCTTGGATAAATAAATTTTGGGTATGGATTAAAAACTTTTTACTTTTGTCATTGTAAAGCTCTTTTAAACGATCACATGGGTGATTTCTAGGATTTAAAAAAGAAGACAATTTTAATGTCTTTCACAGAATTTACATTGTTTTACACCAAATCTACTATGCTGTGAATTACCTAGGGTAGAGACAGTCAACAGGTCCTAAAAGATTTATCATAAATATAGTTCTCTTTGAGTATCACTGAGGGTGTTTTTAAAATTCTTTCCACTTTTAAATAAAGCAATATTAGGAAAGTACAATTACTCCCACAGTCATTACAATTCCATGCATTGCCACAAGGAGAAACTGTTCATTTCATCATATTTGTAAAGTAATTATCAGGGAGACTACTAAAACTCAGAAATTTCTTCTTCTCCTTCTCCTTCTCCTTCTTTTTCATCTAAATTGTCTAAAGAAATCTTTGTGGATATTTACTCAATTGTGAATTGTAAATTATTCCAGTGACTAACTATAGCATGAAATAGACTCCATTGCATTTTTTTTTTATTTTTAGACCCATGGTATAATTACAAATGCTGTTCAAATATATTCACAAGCACCCACAAGTCCTCAAATGTGACTGCCATATGTGTTGTTGTCTCTCTCCAGCTTAGCCAATGTCCCAAATCCCTACAGATCCACCTTGCCTCCAACACACTATTGACTAGTTTTAATTTGTGGAAAATCCTGCAGGCACTGGGACATAATCATTGTCCTGATGTGTCAGAGTATTCTTCATTAAGCCAAAGAACAAACTTCATCTGAGCTGGGCTGCTCAACTTTCCAGCAAAAATATCTATCACTGAGGGTGTTTTTAAAATTCTTTCTATGTAACTAGCTCACTGAAATAAGTTAGAGAATACTACTGATTTGTCAAAAACATATTATTTTAGATGCACAGATAAGTAATCTTAGGACCTCAGAAAAATCTAATGGCAACAGGATTTAGTTCACTAGAAACATGTATAGGATCCAGGAAGTCTCTATTTCTCACACTTGGAAAATTTTTCCCATTCCATCCAAAATCACAAAAATGCATAGATCTTTTGGGATATTCACGAGGAGTCTGGTCAAAATACCTGTTGATATGAAAGATGAAGCAGTACATGTCAGATAGAGCTCCTGAAAGATATCAATAAACTGTGCATGAAATTAAAAAAAAAAGCATGGAAGTCTTTAGGGAAAAAAGTCTGGTATCTCTGAACTCACAGTTGAAATCCAGCTGGTTTGAGACTATCCAGTGTATGTTATATACTACCTAGTTTTGTCTAAATTCAACATGACACTGGAGATGCTATCAACCATTGGAGCCATATAGCCACTTAGCATGACAGAGATGGGTGAGACATGTCAGAATGTCAATCAACCTGTCTCAAGAAAGATTCTTACTGTTGAAATCTTATTCCTATTTTGATGCACACTCCCTTAAATAAAGAACTGGAAAAATTATCTAGCAATTGTTTTTCAGAACTTATGTGGTCTAGAGAATCTATAAGATGTTTTACCTCTTTTAACATAAGTTCTTGCCAGGTCTTATATTCCTTTACTAATTATTTCAGATACTTATTTTTTTTTCAGATGGCTCATCACCTTCCAAAAAACAAATTACTCAGGTGGGATGCTTGATGTTCCATGACATGGAGTAATTATGCTAACTTTTTTTTTTCTTTTGAGAGAGAGAGAGAGAGAGTTTTAATATTTATTTTTTTTTTAGTTTTTCGGTGGACACAACATCTTTGTTTGTATGTGGTGCTGAGGATCGAACCCAGGCTACAAGCATGCCAGGCAAGCACGCTACCATTTGAGCCACATCCCCAGCCCTAATTATGCTAACTTATGAGCCATAAATACATTGGTAACTACAAAAAGACTGCTTCAAGTTGAATTAAAATTATAAATAAATTTTTACAAGCACCTTTGACTCAAACTATCAAGTTTCAGGGAGAAGGTTGTACAGAAGTGGGCTTCTGAAATGGTAAACAGAATCATGAAATGACAAAGAGATTATAGATCTTTTTTTTCTTACAGAGGAGAAGTTTAATTGTAAGCCATTCCTCATTCAAAGGTTGTCTTAAATCACCACTGTGGCTGCTTTACTTTTCTCAAAGGGTTATACAATTATTAGCTTAAGCCCTTCATTGTTCTTAATTTGCCCCATACCATCCCTACTACTTCTATTCCAGGCATGTTTTATACCTCTTAGCACAATCCCAGAAAAGTGTCAGAAGACTTTCACAATTCTCCCAAGACCCTCATGTCTGCTTTTGGGGTGTTATGCATTCCTGCAAGCCATTTGGGCTGTGGGTTTTCTGGGAGACTGTGCTAAATGTTCCTGAGACTTTTCTGTGTTTTGATTGTCATACATGAGAGATGAGCTCTATGCTTATTTGATGTGTTTTAGAAAGATTAAACTGCTTCTCTATTCCTTTTTTTTCTTAATTATTATTGCATTTAAAAAGCAATACCTACCAAACTTTCACTGTAAACACATTTAATTACTGAATTGTTCTTTTCAACACAGATGTCTTAGTAAGGCTTGTTGCAGCATTTCTTAATCTGCATGTTTTTCTTTTCTTTAAGTAGAAATACTACACATGTGTTTAAATTAAAAGACAATTTGTCTATACTGTGTAGAAAATCTCCTTCTTATTACTTTATAAAAAAGACAGACTAGAATGCTGCAACTTTAAATTAATGATCCGTACACTTTTCTCTAACCTGCACTTATGTAGAGATAATCAAAACTTTTAAAAATGTAAATGATAATAAGCATTTTATAACTTTTTGAGTTTTTCATTATAATGCCTATTTCTATTCTAATCCTATTTAAAAGCTGAGCAAACTGGTTTAGTCTTTATTTTTCTAAAGATATTTTTAAGATACAGCTTCATAATGCCCTGTAAACATCGTGTAAATGTAATTTGATACATACTTTTGCAATTTAAAATTTTGTGTATTGCAAGTGGTTTTACACAAAATACTGAGTAGTAAAAATTTTAAAATTACAATAATGTAATTTAAAGTTTAACCAAATAAAAACTGAATGGCACTAGTTGAGCAGTCAGTCTTTATAGATGTTTGTAATATTATAAACTAATGAACTTGTATTTTTATGAATAAATAATTTTCATGTTTTTTTCCACTCATTCACACAAATTTTCTGAACTTCCCCCTCTTTCAATTTAAATTTCTTGTTTAAAACCAAGTATTAACTGTCCTGCTTTCCATACCTTTGCTTTTTCAAGTTTTGCAAAGAATATTTTATTTCTTGCTCTCCTGAAAATTTTTGGTTTTGATTAGAAGTCATACCTAAAAAAAAATAATAGAAAGTTATTTCACTTGCTATGTTGAATAACTCTGCAATTATATAAAACTTTATCAAAGTGGGGGGGAATAGCAAGAGAAAAGTATGATTCAAGGCCATTATTACTCAAAAATATATAGATTTTATTACAATATGATGACAAAAGCTTTGAGAATTTTGAAAATTACCATAAGAAATTATACCACCACAGATGAGGACAAAATACAAACTGACTAATATTAGTACAACAATTTCAAATCATAGCCCTTAACTTCAACATATTCAGACTCCACCTGTGACACAAATATTTCAGGAAATGTATATCTCTTATTTATTTATATTATTATCTTTGGGGGGATTTTTTCATAAGAGAACACAGGGGTATTGTTTCACCAAACTAAATCCACAGGCATTTCTGTATTTCTATATATCTATTTCTATATTTCTATATCTATATCTATATACTTTTTTTAAAGATAGCTTATCAAAAAGATGCTGAAATTTATTTTAAACTGGCATTCCACTGTCTCAGCTTTCTAGTTATATGGAATTAAATTTATATATCATTGCACATAACCTTTTTTTCTTTACTTTGTAATTCCAAATATTTTACAAAATGACTATAATAATCTAGTTGAACCAATTTTGAATAGAAAAATACCAATGAAAACAATAGCTCACACAATAAAGAGTATATTCAACCCCAGCAAAATTTAAAAATTATCTTAAAATTTATGAAATACAAATTAAGGCAGTTTTTTTATAGTAGATAAATTTATAAATATCAACAAAATTTGAAATCTAGAGAAATAAGTTCTTTCTCATCAGTAATTTATGTAGAAATAACCTAATTTGAAAACAAATAATCAGAGAACAATGTGATTAAAAGAATATATTAAAATAAAATAAAAATATATTAACTATGTCAGATGCAAATCTACATAAAGTTCTCTTAAGATATAAGGTAACAAAAAGACAAAAAACAAAATGATATAATATTACATTCAAAATTGCAAAGGTGATAATAATTATATAAATGAGATACAAAGTAGAATATCATATAAAGATAAATATGACTAATCACTGGAATACAATCATAGTAGAAACATTTGTAACTCAAATCATATTTTTATAGAAAGAAATCACAGAAAAACAATTCTAGAAAGAAATCACAGAAAAAAAAAATTCAACAGCATAAAAAACAACACAGTAATACTAGCATACATCAATCCCCAGTTGATGCAAATAAAAAAAATATGATTGCATTAGGTCCCAGAGAATGAAAAAACTTCAGAAAACATTAAAAACTAATTAGGTTTACAGAGGCAATCTTCTTTATAGTGTATGGAATATTGTTCCAAAGAGATCAGGTTAAAAATACAAAAAAGTTAAAGATATTAAAACATTGAAGTTGCTTTGTAACATAAAATAATAAATTGGAAGGAAAAAGTGACAGTGATATTCAAAATTTATGAATAAGTGTTTAAAGGTAAATTCAGCAATTAAGCAAGGCCCTAAGCAACTTACCTAGTCTCTATCACAAAATAAAATATAAAAATAGCTACCAGCTAGGCACAGTAATATACACCTGTAATTCAAGCAGCTTGGGAGTCTGAAACAGCAGGATTGTGAGTTCAAAGGCAGCCTCATCAACAGCAAGGTGATAAGCAAATCAAGGAGACCATGATTCTATGTAAAATAAAAAATGGTGCTTGAGATGTAGCTCAGTGGACAAGTGCCCCTGAGGTCAATCCCCAGTACCCTTCCCCAAAAAGAGTTATTGATGTGGCTCAGTGGTTAAGCACCTGCTCTAAAAAATAAATGCCAGTAGCATCCCCCCAAAACTAAGAAGTATATGTAACACCAAACAATCAATACTATTTTTGTGTAAACAAAATAAGTTATTTGAACAATTCTTTAGAATATTCTTGGTGCATCCATAACTACACATAAAAAATTAATAATGCTTCCTGATATAAAATAATAAAAGCTACAATATTCAATGGAATGAGGTTAAATGAGAAAGCCATGAGTAATAAAATTGAAAGTATATCAATTAGACCTCAATTTGATGGTCAAATCAAAATATATTTACAGACATATTCTCATTAAACAACATTCAAAAGAGATCAATATGGCAAGCCAATCAAATATCATTTCAAATGGCTACATGAAGGCAATTTTGAATGAAAAAGTTATAAATCTTTTCAAAGATAATAAATTATGTAATATCTACAATGATCAACATTCAGGAGAATATGTTAAGTAAAAGAGTAATTCACACTCCCCCCCAAAAAAATACCAGTTAATTCTACTTCTGAGAGATATCTACTATAGCCATATATAAAAACCAAAAGAAATGGTATTAGGGATGAAAAAGTAAGGAAAAGGAGAACTTGTTTGAAGAAAAAATGTGATACAAATTCTCTAGAAAAAAAAAAGTTACAAAAAATTTTGAATGAACAGAACTAACAAGTATATTTAAAATATGTAAGATAATAAGTTCAGCAAAGATATACAGTTTTGACCACAATTACATATTTGACAAATATATAAAAGATAAAAGAATTGTAAACATCTTTATGGTACCTTTAAAAAGCTAAAGTCTTACTCCTAGACAAAAGAACAGATTTATATATGTAGAAATGATGAATATGCCATTAATTCTAGCTACTTGGAAGGCTGAAACATGGAAATACCATTCCAACTTTTGCCACTTAGCAAGAGTATATTTCAAACTAAAAGTCAAAAGGGGGTGATGACGTAGCTCAATATTACAAGAACCTCTGTGTTCAATCTGCTGTATGTGTATGTGTGTGTTTGTATGTATGTATGTATTTGTATGTATGTATGTGTGTGTGTGTGTTTATATATTTAACAAAATTTGGATACATTACATGATTAAGCACAAAAGCAGAGTAAATAATCAAGACAATATACAATCATATATAAAACAGGGGTAATATTTATACTTGTAAGTAAAAGCATAGAAAACTTGATTGAAAATTGGCATATGGGTCACATGCAGTTTAATTTTACCTAATGTTGTCCTAAAGTGACAAGTCATGATAATTTCTATTCAATTATTACATATAGATATAAAAACAAAAACAGTATCATTAATGTGAGAAAACATAATGAACAACACTGAAGCTCTCTAAAGAGTGAGAGTCAAAAAAGACAAAGAATTAGAGAAATTTTACCTACAATATTATGAATAATTGTAATACAATAGAAATCTTTCTTTTAATTTTTTGTAGCTATAGAAACATAGAATGCATTTATTTCATCCATTTATTTTTATGTAGTACTAAAGATAAAACACAATGCCCTACATGTGTGAGGCAAGCCCTCTGTCACTAAACTACAGCCCCAGCCCTGAAAATTATTCTTTAAACCACACTGATCAGCTATACTTACATAACCACTAGGAGCAGGTATTGTTAAATACTGCTATTCATTATATGGTAAAAAAATTTTACAGAATATTCAATATAAGCATTCATATAAAGTTCTGATGAGAAAAATTTGAATGAATAAATATTTAAATTATATTAAAGAAACTCTCCTGTAATATTAATATCTTACAATGGTTTGCCTAGAGATATGTGGAAATGAGCAGATTTTTTAGGGAGCCTCCAAATGCAAATAAATGCCAGGTTATGCATATCCTCACAGTCATTGTGGAATAATTTGTAGGGGTGACAATTCTTTCTTTCCCTGCCTTAGAATGCCCTCCAATTTTCCCTAGGAACTAGTCAAGTAATTAAATTCATGTGCAATGTAAAGCTGCTATGGCAGTGCCCTGCTTGAAAAGGCTCTGCACTAGAGTGTTATCATCCTGAAACATAATCTCTGGCCCACAACTCCTCAGAATAAAAAAAAACTCTCTTTTTAGACAAGCACAATGGTTCACTGAGTCTAAACCTGTCCATAAAACAGTAAGTTTATACAATGGACTTTCTTGAGAGCTACACAAAACTCCTAACACTGCACATTGCAACTTAGTATATAACTGAGAAATAAGCTGCATAATGTTGTTAAGTTTGTAATCTGCCTAGTAATAAAGTGAACAGTATGTACTAGTGATCCCAATGACCTAAATTAACCTGTTGATATAAATAAAGCTTGGCAATTTGGCCTCTCTGTCACTATGCCACATTTCCTGTCACTTGTCTGTGTCTTCTTTTGATTTTCTTTTTTTAAAAAAGAGAGAGAAAGTGGGAGAGAGAAAGAGAGAGAGAGAGAGAGAGAGAGAGAGAGAGAGAGAGAGAGAGACAGAGAGAATGAATTATTTTTTTTTTGGTGGACACAACATCTTTGTTTGTATGTGGTGCTGAGGATCAAACCCAGGGTGCATGCCTGCCAGGAAACCGAGCTACCACTTGACCCACATCCCCAGCCCCTCTTCTTTTGATTTTCCTACAATATTTTGTTAATTTAAATGTAGGGAGATCACTGAAGAACAAGAGGGAGCTTAAATAACTGATATGCATGGTAAATAGAAACCATGAAATGATCTTTAATGATTACAACTGAAACAAACCTAGGCTTGAAAAAAATATTTTCTGTCAGATTTAAGCTTATCAATTAATATTTTTAAATGTGAATTTCTCTTTAATTTTGGATCTCTTATTTGTATTCTTTGCTTCATTGATTTCTACCCAACTTGACATGTCTACTGTCACTTCTCTTCAAATCCCAAGGTTATTTCGTTGGAGACCAAGTGGTGACTAAATATTACATAGAGACATCAATACATTTTTGATGGAATATGTCATGTTTTGTTATTTTCTTGGTAACTAAATAAGTCTTTTTAGTGTTACCCTCATTAGGAAAAAAAGAAAGAGTAAATATCCTATAAGAGTCTACAAAATTATTTTCTCAAACATTTTTTGTCTAGACAAAGACACTAAAATACTTTGAAATCATTTTCATTCTCTACATTGTGAGCACTATTTGGAAAAGATAGGTTAAACATAAAAAAGAAAAAAAAATTAACATTTTCTTTTCCACATAAACAAATGCCCAATCTTTGTACTAAAATCATGATACAAACTTTTTAATGCAGAATAGAATCTACCATAAGATACTCTATAAAGTTAAAAAAATAAATATTTGTTTTCAATTAAAAATTCTGAATGAAATTTAGGCTCACCAATAAAGAGTAGGTTTTTACAGATCTCTAACATCACATCTCCATACAAAGTCTGCTGAGAGGGGTCCAGGAATTTCCATTCCTCTTCCGAAAATTCAATGATCACATCTTTTAATGTCAATGGCTCCTGAAATAAAAATAAAGAAATACATATTACATAAATCATATGATTAATGACATAGTACTTAATTTCATACAAATATTAATGAGAGTTAAAAGAGGTGGCTTTCATATATGGTAGTGATGTCAACCATTCAGTACGATACTTTTTTTGTGGTGCCCGAGACTAAACCCAAGGCTTTTTGCATGAAAGGCAAGCACTATACCAACTGAGCTATATCCCCAGCCCCAATAATTCATTATAAGAAGTAAAATTGGTGGCTAATTTTGTTATAATGAAACCCAGGGAGCAGCACATGTGAAGCAAAACACTGAAGCACAAAAAGTGGGAAAAAATCCAACATAATTCCAAAGGATAAATAATAGTTGCAATTAGTTATTGAATATTCAAAAGAAGCACAACCAAACAAAGCAATGATACTTGAGATATGCATAACAAAATTATAAGTAATAACAATACTCAAATGATGGTGACTACCTTAGTGTGTCGAAGACATAAGATATCACTAAAGACACACCAAAACTTTCAACAGTCCACATAATTATTTGAATGTTTATCTCCAAAGTTGTCTATCTTCTCATTATTTAAATATAACATAAATCTACAGTGTATTTAAAAAATTACTTTTACAACATCACAACTCACTTCTAAAACAAAAGAATAAAAATTTTAACTAGCAAACTATTACAAAACACTTAGGTACTTGGGTCAACTTGAATCACATGGCACAAAGTTATAACAACAAATAAAAATAAAAAAACAAATTAAGTGAATAGACTGTTAATCTCTCACTTCATAAGGAAACTGACATATCAGGTTTAACATTCCCAGATTCATAAAACCACTCTCACTGTGTATCCTCACTTGGCTCATTTCAAAGTAGAAAGTGAGAAAATACTAAGCCATTAAGAAAAAAATTCTGAAAGGCTCTGGCACCCTAAATGCCTCTCTGATAGCTTGGAAATACTCCGTTTACCAGGGTATCAGTTATCACTAGTGAACAAACACATACATGAAGTTAGTTTAACATTCAGATCTGTGATGTCTTTCTTCTGAAACAGCATTTTTTTTTTTAAATTAGAGATTTAATCCAGGGGCATTCTACATCTGAAACGCATTTCAAAAAAATTTGATGTTTTTTTAATTGTGACAAATGGGCTTACAATGTTGCTTAGGGTCTCTAAATTACTGAGTCTTGAATCATATTTACTTTCTTCCTACCTAATTTTTCCACATAACAATGATTACAAGTTTGTGCAACATTTCCTGACTCTGCAACCACTTTTGATACAAAATGTGCAAGTTTGAGCAACAACCAATGTTTCAACAACTAGTAGTCCAATAATTCGGTTCTGATACCATCTAGTACAGATCCCACAAGTTTGGTGTTCACTGCCATCAAATTTTACTAACTTATGTACCAGTTTCAAGCCCCAGAATAGAACAATATTCATATTTATAATTAATTTCCTATAAATTAGGGGTCTCTACATTTACTCACTCAAGTTACTTATTCTGATAAAAAAAGAACACACTTGTGTATACCAGGTTGTTATAAATTATATAAATCTGGAAGTTGACAATTGAATCCTTGCACAGAATCTAAAAAAATGTCAGAGGAAAATGGGACTCAATATAGGACATTTTAGAAAATAAGTGGTTGAAGATATTACCTCCAAATTTTATGTTCTGCCACAGAAGAGCCCCTTTCCCAATAAGATTTAGAAGATCCTCACTATTTTAAATATGCTGATTCAGATACTCATTCTGAATATTCCCATTGTTTTACATAAAATAATATTAAATGAACACTTTTACATTCAGGGGTCAGAACAAAATATATGTTAAAAAAACAGGTTGGTATTCTTTAGATAATTTCCTTTATATGAAATTCTAAGAATACTGAGCCACCTCATAGCGGCCCAAACCAACATACACACAATTTTCTTAAAACTCCTAAGTATTCATTGGCTTCAGGGTAAAGGATACTTCATTTGGAATTTTGATTTTTTTTTTTTGGTACAGTGGTATTCTACAACTAAGATATATTCTAGACCTTTTATTTATTTATTTTTTGAGACAGTCTCTCACTAAGTTGCTACACTAAGCTTCAGTTTTGATCTTTCATCCTCAACCTCCAGGTTGTTGTGATTTCTGGCATGTCACAATATGTCCAGAAAGATATGAATGCTCTAACTTCCTTTGGTCCATTTTCATTTCACCTTATTTATTTGCTATTTCTTCTGTTATATTTAAAGCTTCGTCCCAGGGTCTCATAAACTGACTTCCAGACCACTCACACATAATCGAATCAAGCCTTTATTGAAGCACACTGGTGGTGGCTGACCAGAACATAAAGCTGTTCCCCTGATCAGCCCCGCACAATTGCAAGGGCACTCCTTATAAGCCTGAAAACTGCAAAAGGGATGTTCAGGGGGTCTAGCCAATGCAAGCAAGCCAGGTTACAGAAGCGGGACACTGCAGTCAAGCGGAGGGAAGCCTAACCAATCACAGTTAGCCCAGTCACCCCAGTTACAGAAACAGAGCCCCGTTACCCTAGCTATAGAGACAATACCCCATTAGTTAGTTCCGTGTTCTTAAAGGTTTCTATAGCAAAAAGAAAAGAACATCTTGCTCCAGTCATGACTCTTCTACTTGGCATGGTTGTTTTACAGGATGAAGTCATAAAACAAAATGGAGTCACATTTGTTCCTACTATCACATTCCCCACTGGTTTTAGTAGGTTTGATGTCAATCTTGCACATCATAGGCCTCAGATTTTTTTTTTCCTTCTGTGTCTAAAGGACTATACTGGACTCACAAGACCATAATTCTTACCTCATCTACATTCTTTTGTAAGAGGCAGGGTCCTACAATAATACCAATCAGGAGAAGGACTAGGGGCCTAACTTTGGCTAAAATGATGATAGCCAACCAAGGGGACTATGAGAATAGGTTTTGGATCCAATTGCCAGAAGCGTCTAGTGCTTCATCTCTTTCCTTTAACCTGTTTCTCACAAGCGCCCAACTGTCATTTATTATGCCAGAATGGTTTGCATAGAAACAAGTTTCTCCTGGAGCCATACAATGTCCTCCTTGTTTCAGAAAGAGACCATCTAGACCTCATCTGTTTTGTAAGACTACTTCTGTCAGAGAGTCTAGTGAAACCTCTAGTTTGGAGATTGACCTTTCTAGTTTTCCTAAATCTATATTTATTTGATGGCTGAGGGACTTAAAATTTTTAGAGCTTGTGACAAGACGTGCAGTTCCTAAAGCAGTAGATCCAGCTATTCCCAAAACAGTTAGGAGGGGAACTAAAATGGGGGCAGCCAGTCTATGTTGATAAATCAGTGGCGCCTGGCCTTTTAATAAGTCCAGGTGTTCTTTTCCCTTTTCTCCACCAAAATAGTAGGTTACATAGTTCAGAGTCATTGACAGTTTGGAGATTTAGTCAAGGAGTTCAACGTGGGACCCAGGAAGCACAATCTTTGGTGAATAGGGAGTTTTTCCACTTGTAAGTTGGATTATAGAAGCAAGTGTCTCTTTTTGGTAGATCACCTAGGGTGATATTGGAAGCAGTTTTCCAGGTACATCTTCCTGACCTAGACATATTGGTGAACATCTATATTGACCATAATTTTTCCTCTAATATTAGGGACCTCCAACTGCCATAAAAGAAAAGGGCGATGACCGTTCTTGCTACTTCTAGCTGAAAGGGGGGCTTTGTGCAGTGGGCAAGCAGTTTGGAGTCCCTTTCTAGAAACTGAGTGGGTCAAGGAGTACATGGTAAAAATCTGGTTCAGGAAGAACAGGATGAAAAGTCACCATGGGTGGGCACTTCTATGAGAGAAACAAAAAGACATGAGTGCTGAAGTAAGATTAATACAAAATAGCAGTGTTAGCATCTGGAACCTGTCCATGAATATCGTGAAAATGACAGAAATTAATAATTGTTTACCAGGAGGCAGAAGACCTGAGAAAACGTCCCCATAACAAGGCCTAATGAAGACTAATAAGGCACTTTTTTAGGGAATATAAATCTTTAACATTGTCAGAATTATCAGGAATGTAGACACAACATTTAGTTAAATTAGTTAATGTCATCTGATTTTTGTAAAAATACCTTTTTGACATGACCACTGTTTTCAGTAAAGATCCTTTTGTTAATTAAGGCTAGATAATTATATTAATAAATATTGATTACTGCTATCTGTGTAGGAAGTTAGGAAGATCTGTAGGCCTTGAACTGACTAAAAACTTCTGTCAGTTTTATTATTGGTAGTTATCAGGCATTTTTGCCTAAGAATTTTTCTGTGTTGCCTCCAGCCTTTCTTATTTTGGGAGATGCTAACACTAGTGTACATTTTAAGTTACATTAAAATAATTGTTGTTTCTTTTTAAATGTCCAGGAATGGCTGTGCTTTGGTTTTAAGTGTTTTTGCTAGGTGTTTAAGACCAAGCTGGACAAACTGACCTTGTTCCTATCTATTGGTAAGAGTCAGCTGAGTTTCCTTGGTGGACATTCTTGGGGGACATGTGAGCAGCATTTTAGCTCTGTTACTGTCATCTGCATTAGGATGGTCTTGCTGACCATATGGCTTCCCTTGGAAGCATCAGGCACGTCTCCTTTTTTAAATGACCCTCCTGTTTTGCAGCATATACACTCATTGGCTTTCTGTTCTCCATTGGTCTCATTAATCTCCCTTATTGGGAGGTTATGTGGCCCGAATCTGCAAAGCTTTTTCCCCTGTCCTGGGTTCAGGCTGACTTAGAGAGCAAGAGCCAAATATTGGTTTCTTCGGCTCTTTTATTTTCCCCTTAATTTTTAAGTTTGGCCTTAAACATCCAGCAAGTCAGTTTTATCAGATTTAAAGTAAGAATGCTGGGCTTTGACTTTAATCTTTATAACTTTTCAGTTAATTTTTAATATAACAGAATATCCTTATTTTATTTATTAATTTACATAATGCTGAAGATCTGCCTGAAGGCAGAAGATGACACCTTAGCAATCTAATGTATGATCTCATCACTGTACACCAACAAGGCAGCTTGTAGATACAGAGAGTCCATTAGATTTTGACTATAAAAACTCTCTCTTGCCAGGTCATTCTCTCTTGCTCTCTCCTTTTTCTCTCACTTTCTCTCTCATTCTCCCTTATTCTCTCTTTTGCAGTTCTCTCTCTCTCTCTCTCTCTCTCTCTCTCTCTCTCTCTCTCTCTCTCACTTTGTGTTAATCAGACACTGTCACAGTAAAGGTCTCTTGGTTGCTCTTAGTGTAGTGGTCACATTTTTTAGTTATAATGAGAATACAAAGTGAAATTAACAATAGTAAAAACATATTTAGCTTGTATATAATTTTGAACCGAGGCTGAGTTACACATTATATTTTTTATTAGAGATCACAGTAATTTTTGTAATAAAATTAATCGTTGAATATAAGTTTAAATTAACTAAAATCTGGCCTACTTTGAAGTTATTTTGATATGCTGTAAGGTGGGAGGCAGAGCCTTATCTCAGGTAAGGCAGGGCTTTTTACAAATCTTAGTGTTTTAGTGCTAAAGCTGATCTTTGTTTCTCTTTTTAGATCTAGTTTTATAAAGTTTACACATATTGTTTTGTGACTCTTTATGAATGTTAGCTAGCACAATATGACATACATCTAAAACATTAATTAAAGAAAGGCTGAGAACACTTAACATTTTTTTTAATGTGGAAAAGTGGCAGAATGTTTTATAATATTTAACCTTTAAATAGAATAGTCTCTCATTACTTTTTAAATTTAGGGTAAAAGGTAACATAAGATTTGGTTGCACAATATCAATTGATATAAATAAATCTCCAATAAAATCTATTATCTCTATAAGTTTAAATTACCAATACATACAATTTTAGTTTGGAGAATACCACCTTGATAAAATGTTTCCTTAAACCTTTTACCTTAAAGACTTGTATCCCTGAGAGATATGAAGACACTTAATATGTAAAAAAGAATAATGTACCACACTTTTACTGATGTTTTTAAATTAACCAAGGTTAGCTTTTAAAGGAAAATCTAGACTTTGTAAAGTAAGACAATACTATAAAATAACAGTTGCTGTTTAGCCACAGATGTACAAACCTTAATTTTTCTAAGATTACTTGTTCTAGGGGATAAAACTTAAGAGACATAATGTAAATAATTAATAAAAATTAATATTTTTAGAAGTTTTTGTCAATTTGACATATAAATATATCAGAACATTATTATTTGTCCTTAGGGAACAACCTTGAATAGTTTTAAATATTTGTGTTACATATATATAACCAACTTAGTTACATATAAACAATTTAATATTTGTCTTTTATTATAGAGCTTTATATTACTTAATTAGACCTTTTTGTTGTTTACTTAGATGTATTATAATTTTAATTTACCACATAAAAACTTTTAACCTGGAAAGATTTTTCAGTAAATATATTTTTATATTTAGAACTTTTTAAATAAACTTTTAACCCATTGGTCCTTTTTTTATACCTTGAAATAACCCTTATATTTTTTTGAATTTAGACAAATTAATCCCTTTTAATAATATGAAATATTTGTTACTTAGAGTACTTTAATTGAAATACAATTGAAGAATCTTGACTCTTTGTATGTAGAATTATACCTGTTGGGACTTTGTAATTTATAGTAACCTTGTTTTTACAATAACACAAAATAATTTTAAACTTTCTTTATGTTTACCAATTTATGAAAACACCAACATTGTTTAAATATTTTACCTTATGGAATTTAAAGATTTAAGAGTATTTGATATTATATTTAACAGTTAGCATTTTAACTTTGTACCAATAAGATGTCTTTAACAAACACATCCATGATTAATCTTATATACTTTTAGATGAAATTTACATATCTTTCTTTTCAAACAATGTATCAGACAAGTGCATTGAATAGTATTAGTAATCTTTTGTTGTTGTTGTTGAATAAAAACCCTAGAGACAATGAATATCAGACACTTTATAGACATTAACATTTTAACAGCTCTTTAAACATCTAGAAAGAAAACTGTGCATTAGTAACTTTAAAGACATTTGTACTTTTATCTATTTTCCCAATTTAAATTGAATCTTTTAAATTATATTAACCAAAAGTATTTGGATCCATTTTTTTAAATTTTAATTTATGAGCTCATATGTCAATTTTGTTTTTGTACCAAATATATGTAGACATGGCAATACACATATAGACAGACTGTGCACTGGTGCACCCACACAAAGCAAACAGACAATAAAAGCCTTGTAGCTTATTTTTTAAAACCTATTAGATTGAGAGTTAACCCTTGTAAATTGGCCTCAGAATAAAGCAGAGGGTAATCAGAAAAACATATTAACCTAGGCATAAAACAAATATAGAATTTTAAATATTTTTTGACCTTTTTCCTGAGGGGGTCTTGTTCATGAAAGCTGAAAAGAGTTGAGGGAACATAGACCAATGAAGGGGGTTTATTTTTCCCTGGCGGAACTTCCCAAAGATGCAGTTTCATTGGTCTCGTTGGGAGAGTCCCCCAGGTTGGGGTCCCATTCTAAACTGGTTTTTCTGGTTTCTTGGATAGTGGCCACCAACTTTTAGCCTGACATTGAAGAATCTTTAGACTATTTTTTAATAGTTGGGAATTATTCATGCTTGTAATTACTGAGAGACAAAAGTCAAATTTCCTAGACAAAATTATGTTTTTTGTTATACACTTTAGCAATAATAATTTTATAAAACACTTTAGTTTTAATCTGTCCTCTATAGGACAGTAAGATTGGAAGCCATTAGGAAGTCAAACAACAACAAGTGCTGGCGAGGATGTGGGGAAAAGGGTTCACTTGTACATTGCTGGTGGTACTGCAAATTTGTGCGGCCAATTTGGAAAGCAGTATAAAGATTTCTTGGAAAGCTCGGAATGGAACCACCATTTGACCCAGCTATTCCCCTACTCGGTCTATTCCCTAAAGACCTAAAAAGAGCACACTATAGGGACACTCTTTGTCTGTAGAATTATACCTGTTGGGACTTTGTAATTTATAGTAACCTTGTTTTTTATAATAACACAAAATAATTTTGTGTTATTATAAAAAAACCCTGCTACATCCATGTTCATAGCAGCACAATTCACAATAGCAAGACTGTGGATCCAACCTAGATGTCCTTCAATAGACGAATGGATTAAAAAAATGTGGCATTTAAACACAATGGAGTATTACTCTGCATTGAAAAATGACAAAATCATAGAATTTGCAGGGAAATGGATGGCATTAGAGCAGATTATGCTAAGTGAAGCTAGCCAATCCCTTAAAAACAAATGCCAAATGTCTTCTTTGATATAAGGAGAGTAATTAAGAACAGAGTAGGGACGAAGAGCATGAGAAGAAGATTAACATTAAACAGGGATGAGAGGTGGGAGGGAAAGGGAGAGAGAAGGGTAATTGCATGGAAATGGAAGGAGACTCTCAGGGGTATACAAAATTACATACAAGAGGAAGTGAGGGGAAAGGGGACAAAAATATAAGGGGGAGAAATGAATTACAGTAGAGGGGGTAGAGAGAGAAGAGGGGAGGGGAGGGGGGAGGGGGGATAGTAGAAGATAGGAAAGGCAGCAGAAAACAACAGACACTAGTATGGCAATTTGTAAATCAATGGATGTGCAACTGATGTGATTCTGCAATCTGTATACGGGGTAAAAATGGGAGTTCATAACCCACTTGAATCTAAGTGTGAAATATGATATATCAAGAACTATGTAATGTTTTGAACAACCAAGAATAAAAATTAATTAAAAAAATAAAATAAAATAAACTACTATCAATTAAAAAAAAAGAAAATAAACCTTAAATATATGGACTATTATTGAGCAATTATTCAAACCAGAGTGCCAGTATTATATTATTGATATCCTTTGCATGCACTGATCATTGAGATTCATTTTGCTAATTTAACTCAGTTAAAAACATACTGGGAGGGCTGGGGATGTGGCTCAAGCGGTAGCGCACTCGCCTGGTATGCATGCGGCCTGGGTTCGATCCTCAGCACCACATACAAAAAAAGATGTTGTGTCTGCCAATAACTAAAAAATAAATATTAAAAATTCTCTCTGTCTCTCTCTCTCACCTCTCTCTTTAAAACAAAAACAAAAACAAAAACAAAACAAAAAAACCTTACTGGGAATACACCAGGCACAGTTTTAAGTGCCTTGATTATGAACCACATCATTTTATCAAATAATGTAATTGGAGAAAATTATTAAAAAAATGTGTTAAGCCATGTGTTGTACTTCATGCCAATAATCCTAGCAATAAATGTGCATTATGCTTTTGGATTGCAAGTTCAATGACAGAATTCATAACATAGTATGGTGAATATTTTACCAGTGAATGTGTGTGTGTGTATGTGTGTGTATATATATATATACACAAACATATGTATGTATGTGTGTGTGTGTGTGTGTGTGTGTGTGTGTGTGTGTGTGTATTTGGTGATACTTACTTCCATCCTCTGTACTAAGGGAAAAAAATGAATAAAAACAATAATGTTTACCAAATGGTTGCTGAATTAAATAAAGTATGTCCAAGTGTTAGAACATGGGTAAATGTTTGAGAATGATAAAATATTAAAATAGAAAGATAACCAATTTGAGATTTATACCAAATCATAAATTGTTACTAGTATTCTGAGAAATATAATTATTTCAGAAACATATCTTTTAAAATTTTCATTAAAGTATGATGCACATGTAAAACGACAAAAAAAAAAACATTTATGTAAAGATTCAGAAGTTATTCAAAAGTAAACAAATTTTGAATCAGCCTTGCTCAGGACAGTCTAAATCAGTTTTTTCATCTACTATCCCAAAGACCAAAAAGGTTCTTAATAACTAGCATGAGAATTTTTTATTACATAAATGTAAAATGTACCTTAAAAAAAGTAAATATTTTACCAGGTTCCCAGATTTAATACCTGCCTATTATATGCCATTTCTAATTTTTCTATGCTTCTACTCATTTCACAACAAAGGCCAGCCATCCTCCTGTATATTTATTTTTTGGTGATGTCCTATGTACATATCTTGAATGTCATAGAAATACATTATACAGTTTTAACAAATTAGAATGTTAAACATATTCACTAGTCTTAAGCAAAGAGTATTTACATCATTGCCCCCCCGCCAAAAATTTTTTTTTTCTTTTACATGCAACTTTGCTTTCCCCAGAAGGATGTTACTGTAATGTATTATAAAAACTATAATTTTACTTTGCCTGGCATAATGCAATATAATTTTAAATTCAGCTGCTGTAAGAGTCAATAAACATGTGTGCTTCAGTAAAGTGTTTCTTTATATTGATGACTGATTTTGTATTTTATGGATGCAGTACAAATTGTTCATTTCAACAATCAAGAACATTTGAGTAATTTCTTATTTTGGACCATTAGGATGAGTGGTGACATCAATAATTTTAGACAAATAATTATTCCACTTAGCTTATTCTTTCCTAGTATTTCAATGACACTATATTTCGTTTTTACTGGTTGATAAGAAAATTATAATTTCCATCTTATCATCTCAATTTAATTATAGACAATATTATATGAGTTTACTAAATACAAAATAAAAACCTTACCACAGACTGTTTATTTTCTTGTACACTTTGTGCAAATACTATAAATGTTTATGTACACATTATACATTCCAAAATACATTGCATAATTTTTGTACAAAATAACCATAGGTTATTAAAAACAAAAAGAAACAAGTGTCAATCTTAAGGTTGCTAATATATGTTAGACATGGTGGCACACACCTATAATTCCAGTGACTTGGGAGGATGAGGCAGGATGATAACAAGGTCAAATAGTGCCTCTGCTACTTAGCAAGGCTCTAAGTAATTCAGCAAAACACTGTCTCTAATAAAAATATAAAAAGGGCATGGGAGCACAGGATTTGTCTCAGTGCTTAAGTGTACCTAGGTTCAATCAATGGTACCAAAAAAACAGAAGATTTCTAATATATTACAAAATGTAGGCAGTGTGGAAAAACTTTGACAATAATAAAGCACATGCAGAATTTAATAGATAATACTGAGAAATAATAAAATGTTATTAGTGACATTTTGGCTGGAATATTAATAGGTATGCAGTTTTTGGTAAATTTTCTTTGCTATGTGCACATATTTCTAAGTATAGATTTTTAATATCACTATTCATAGGTTGAGATACCATTTAAACAACAGAATATAGTATTCTTATATATGATTATTTTATGTTTTACAAGACACTTTTTCTCAGCTTTTTAAAGTTTTCAGGAAAGAGAATTCATAAACAGTTTCAAAGTCACTGAACACTACACAATAAGGAGTATAGTAATCCTTTAATACCCCTGGTAAAAACTTTAAGACACATTAGAGATGAAAAACAGTTCTATGTGACCATTCTGAATTTAAGTCTTCACTCTGAATTTTTTATGTACACAATGACAGCACACTTTAGATAACATTCAGCCAGAAATTCACCACATTAGTCTGAAGCCCAAGTGTATATATTTTGTTGACTTTTACATTTTATCTAATTTTTTCTATTTTTACACATTTCCTTTATGGTAACCTTGAAAATATCTACTTTTTATCTCTGTTATAACTCATTTGTTGAAAAAACAAAATTAAATAGCAAGAGACACAATTAAGCTACTAGTGTATATCTTATTTTACCATATTAAAAACATTGGTTTGAATCTCAAAAATCTACAATTCAGATACAAAACAAAACAGAAAAAAAAGACCACCAAAGAGACACAAATATATCCACTCAGTGAAAAAAGTGAAAGAAATATGAACCAGTAAATTTTCTGTTCTCAATTAAGTAGATGACAGAAGCAATAAAGAATTCCTCCCATTTTAAAAAATAAAAACATATTTTTAGGAAGTTTGTCAGAATCAGCCCTACACTTTTGAAAACTGCAAAAATAAAATATATTAAAAGGTATTTTAGAACAAAATATTTTATAAAGAATGAGAAGTTATATAAAAGATAGAGTCAAATCTACAGTAAGCAGCAGGTAAGATGTTAAATAAATATATAAATAAATAGATAGATGGATAAATAGATAGATAAATGAAAGGCTGAAGAATTTGCCTAACCAAGCTCATTCTGTTTCTGAAAATATGCTAGGCAGCTTTCAATTAAACTTGCAAATATATATAAACAACCTGGACAACCAGGATTTATATTTGATACCTACCACTTTAGGAGGATTCAGTTTGGTTACATTGTCAATTAAACTTGCAAAAAAAAATCCCTAGATTCCTATTGCTACTAAAGGAAATAATCACAAATATAACAGCTTAAAATAATAAAAACTCATTCTTTTATAGTTATGGATGTTTTTAATATCAAGACAGAGTATTAATAACAATTTTTAGCAAAGATACACTCCTTCCGAAACTCTGGAATAAAATAATTCCAGCTTTTAATGGCTATTCTATTTTTTCTGTGGTTACAAAGGTTTCCCTTCTCCTAGTAGTGATACAGTCTTCAAAAGAATAAAGAGAGACCACATACACACACACACACACACACACACACACACACACAGAGAGAGAGAGAGAGAGAGAGAGAGAGAGAGAGAGAACGGTGCTGTCATAACAAGTTACAACATTCAAGCCTCATAGAATCTGAAAACTATAGCAACATAGATGTTAGATCCTTTGTTGAGCTTATTTTTATTTTTTCACAGAGTATTTGACAGAATCACAAAAAATAAAATTTCATGCACAGTGGATGAAGGAAGAGAGGGGACACTGATCCAGGAGAATGTAGCAAGACAGGTTAATTATGCACAAAACTGACTATGACAGATTAAAACGTGACATCATACACTGTCTCCAGATGCAGAGCAGAGGACATAGCTGTGTACAGAGTGGAAGTCTTATTTATTTTTTCTTGAAACCCTGTAAACCACTCAATAACATGGAGCTTTGTATTATTCCAACTAATACCCTATTTATACTTTGTCCCTATTCTTGGTCATCCTCTTAAAATGAATGTGCATGGAACTTATTTGAATACTGGGAAAAGAGAAACTATATCAGTGATCTATATTACTCAAACGTTAAGATGCTTTCCTGTTTATTTTCATGGATTTATGTATGTGAAGGCCAATTTTTAATATTGTAGATAAGGAACACTCAGGTATCCAAGATAAAATATAAAGTGAGAGAAAATACTTGCAAAGTACATGTGTAGCAAAAAGTTGATATGACAGAATGAAAGTGGTTTATATTTGTGAGGAGAAGAAGGCATACCAAAAGTGTATGTTACAGTCAAGATATTTCTAAATTCACTTAATTAAAGAGGAAATATTACACCATTATGTAAATTTACAAAAAGGGGTATAAAATATGACTATAGAGACAAGTTTACAAAAACCAAATTCACTATTGCATATCAATCAGGCAGGAGAACATAAAATAAAAAGGTAAAAAAAAATAAATGAAATTACAAGCCTTGTGGAAAATTGATTTGGTTATGCCTACATAGGTATACCTCAATGGGTCATCAGTTCTACTTTTGGACACTAAATATTCTGAATTTTCCAACAGGTTACTGCCACTGCTGTTTTCATAATGAAAATACACTGCTTCTGCTGCCATCTTTCACTGTCCAGGTTTTCTAAGTCAGGGCCCTGGTTACCAAGATTCCCATGAGCTCATGCCCAGTCCCACAACAATGTCAGAGTAAAGCATAAAAAATGTGGCATCCTTGAGAATCAAGGATCTGAATGTGGACACAATGAAAGAAAAAGCAAATTGGAACAAGTAGAAGAAAAAATGGTGAATGACTAAAAGAATGGATCTAAGAAGCATGAATAAAATGCTAACTGTGTATTATATAAGAAAAGATGTTGATCCCATGGGAAAGAAGACAGGAAATATTGTGTCAGCAGGATACTTACCACATTCGCCTCATATTTGGACATTCCTGAAAACCAGAATGATGTAATCAATCAAGTATGCCACACACCTGGCTTCCTGATCATAGAGCTTTACCAGAAATGTCACTCTCCTTTTCTTTCAAGACTTTGAATTTATCCCTCTCCAGGCACTGATCATCCAATTTAAATCTGCTGGTCCTCTACTTCTGAACCTGTTCCATCTGACCTCCCTCAGATTGTCTCCATTAACTCATACCTAATCTTTTATTTTTTTCTTTTTCTTCAAACAATCCCACAATCCTTATACTCAAGTAACCTCTCAAAACTGAACTCTTCATGCTCCATCCCTGATATTTTGAGCTACCCTCTTTTTTATGACTACTGGATCACCCCGCTATTTGCTCCACCAGAAAAGCTTCAGGCATAATTGGTGTAAGATTTTCTTTCCTACACAATGAGATACATATTTTATTCAATTCTTGTACAATTAATAAAATAAATAATTGGTCACAATTGTTTTTTGTTTGTTTGTTTTTTTTGTTTGTTTGTTTAAAGAATAATACTTTAAAATAACTAGTTGAAACAAAAAAGTTGAAGTTACCACTAGGGTGACTGGAGTGTATACTGAAAGAAAGAGGACACGAAGCTGTTCTCAGCATCATTAATGTTCTATTTCTTAATAGAAACAGTAGTCACATAGTATGTTCCACTTGTAATAATTCATTGATCGGTAGACTGTGATGCTGATAAAGTATTTGCATTGTTAAATATAATCAATTAATTTCATAAAAGTTGGTGGGGAAGAGCATAAGGGAGACAAAAAAATTAAGGTACTAGAAATTACACTATTAAATGATTAATTCAAAATAAAAGTAAGAACTAATTCAATAAATATCAGTCTCAATATTTTGAGAAAGGCAATTTTTATAGGTAGAGTATATAGGAAAAATACTAAAAAAGGAGTAATATTTGAATATATTAACAGTGAATATAGCATAAACAGTATCAGTAATTTCAAATGTTGCATTGAGAAGACAACTAAAATTAAAAGACCTCTGGTAAATTTTATAAGTAAGATTTTTATATTATTTATATATTATAAACTTGTATAATATATGGTATGTATAATGATGGCTCATTAAATTATGTGGATACATTATAGAAAATTCACCATAAGGTGATTCTGTTATCTTACTAATGATGCAGGGTACTTACTTAATTCTACATGGTATATACCACTACACACCTAGGTTATAATTTAGCCATTAGAGTACATAAAGTCCGTCATTAATGAAAACATTGTGCTACATATGACTATTGGATTTAACACTATAGCAATCAATATTGATATCATGATGAGGTGAGTTATTAGCCCTGTGGAACTAAAGACAGAATACTTAAGAAGACTCTGGTGATTTAGACAATGATATAACACAGAAACAGAACTACCATAAAGGAGAAAAAAAGATAAACTTTCCAAAAAAATCTGTTTAAACAATGGAGTATCTGCATAATAAAAAAATGCCATTGTATCATTTCCTGGTATTATTTAATAAATGATTCACTGGTAAAATATACCTTAATATAAAAGAAAAATATAAGATATTCCAAAGTTTTCACAAGAAAGAAATTTATACAGTGTACATAAAGGTTGGTGATTGTAATACCAGCTACTTGGAAGAAAAAGAAATATTGCAAAATTAAGATCAGCTTAAGCATCTTAGTGAGATGCTTACTCAAAATAAACTTTAGACATGGCTGTGAATATGTCTGAGTAGTATGACACATCTTTTTTTAATCATGAAGAATAATAAAATAATAATAACATTAAGAGACAGAAATATGGTTGTTTATTTTCAAAGTGAAATGATACCTTTATTTTTTTGAGAGAGAGAGAGAGAGAGAATTTTTTAGTATTAAATTTTCAGTTTTTGGAGGACAGAACATCTTCATTTTATTTTTTTATGTGATGCTGAGGATCAAACCAGGCACCCCACGGATGCCAGGTGAGCGTGCTATGGCTTCAGCCACATCACCAGCAACTAAATGATACCTTTATAACAAAACTGGAAAATACTTAAATGCAAATCATATTTATAATATGATATCATTAAAGGGTACAAACTGAAGTAACGAGTTGGGGAAAAAACTAATTGCCTCACATATGACAAAATGTATGCCTCACATAAGAAAAAGGTGTAACAGAAACTAGGGCAAGAGGATTCCAAGCCTTAGCAACACATCCAAGACCATAAGCAAATTAGAGACCCTGTCTTAAACTTAAAAAATAAAATAAAAATATTAGGGGATGTTGCACAGTAGTTAAGAATCCCTGATTTTAAAACTGGGCACCAAAATAGTAAATAAAAATAGAAAGAATATCAAACACAGAGACTCCAAAATAGAGAAAGTAAGAGCTATGATTGGTGGCATATTTTTATACTCCCAGCAGCTCAGGATACACAGGAAAGAGAATTGTGAGTCCAAACCCAGTCTCAGAAGTTTAGTAAGGGCCTAAGCAATCAAGTGAGACCATGTATCAAAAAAAAAATTTTTTTTAATTCTCGGATGTTGTTCAGGGGTTAAGTGCCTCTGAATTCAATGCTCGGTGCCAATAAAAGGAAGGGAAGAGACTTTAATAGCCACCTTTGAAAAGGAAACATATTGTTCAATACATAAAAAAATAGCTCAATAGCTTTAAAAATTTGAAAATGGTAATTAAAATCATATCTGTGGCACAAAAATAAAATAGTATAAGTAAAAACATGGAGCAAGTAAATTGTCAGGAACTAAAGAGAGAGTAAAAATTGTAATTTATTTTAAGAAATGGCTATTGAAAATACATTGCTGCAGTCTCTCGGCTGGGCACAAATCACGAGTCTCCACACAGCTTGTAGATTCAAACAGCAATTCTTTATTCCCGAACTCACACCGGCCGTCTACAAACACGTTCTGGGGGAATCCAGGTTCTCTGCCCAAATCCAATCCGCCCAAATCCACTCCTGCCTAAATCCACTCCGCATGGGCTTCTGTCTCCCAAAATATACTGTCTGACCCTAAGCACTCAAGAGGAACTCAGCAGCAGGATACGCCCTATTCCAAAAGAGGAACACCCTAATCTCCTATTACTAAACCGCCCTATTCTAAAGGGGAAACACCCTACTCTCCTATTATGCTAAACTGCCCTATTCTAAAGGGGGAACACCCTAAACACGGATCCTGCCCTGGTCCTTGAGCAAGGTCACCTTTCAGAAGTCCTTCCACTAGACAGCATGGGAGTAAGCTGGCAAGGAATTTGTCATACCTACTTGGCTGATGGCTCCCAGCATCTCCCCCCTTCTGATTAATTAAACAACAAGTAATGTGGCTTAAGGACCGTGCCTGGTAGGTTGTCCAGTTCAACATATGGCTCTTACCCGTCATCGGAAAACTGACCTTTAGGTAACTGACCTTTAGGCGTCAGCCTCCTGTCTTAGGTTGATACCATTGCAACTGGATCATACCCGTCACTGACTACCGGTCCAGCATACAGCCATACTTGTGGATAGGTCTATGCACCAGTGGGGGGGTGAGGTTCTTTGCCTCACCTCTGTTGGCCCCCAAATTTGGCCTTGGTGCCAGTGGGGGAGTGAGGTTAATGTGGCTTAAGGACCGCGCCTGGTAGGTTGTCCAATTCAACATATGGCTCTTACCCGTCATCGGAAAACTGACCTTTAGGTAACTGACCTTTAGGCGTCAGCCTCCTGTCTTAGGTTGATACCATTGCAATTGGATTATACCCGTCACTGACTGCCGGTCCAGCATATAGCCATTGGCCCCCAAATTTAGACCATCACTAGCAGAAGGGAGGAGGATACAGAAATGCCACGACACCAAGCCAATTGACAGTTCCTTTGGAAAAATTGCATCATTGGTGACACCATCAGCAAAGATCACTGGTGACACCATCAGCAAAGATATGCCAGCATTACCACAATTTGCTGCACTAAACGTAGTTACATAGTCCAGGCAAGTTCTGTAAGCAGTTCAAAGGGGAGGAATCTATCAATCTGTCCGTCTCCTCCCAAAGTCCGTTTCCTCCCAAAGTAAGTTGACTCCTTGATTGAGCATACTTGTTGAGTTATATTCATTGGGATGAAGATAGGAATTCTGGCAATGATGCTAAAAAGACATTAACCTGAAAAGAATTATTAAATATAATGAAAAGGAAAGGTGAAAGTAAACAAACAGATCTGTTAACCTACTTAAAAAACAATCCTTAACAGCTGTTTACCTGATTTAAATTAGTAAACAAGCAGATATGTTAAGCACCTTTAAAAACAATCTTTAACAGCTGTTTACCTAATTTAAATTAAACCATTTAAATCACGTGAATAAAAAAAAATAATAATAATTTGGATCCATTTTCTCATGAGCGCTCCTCATATATGAAATACGCACACACAGACATACAACACAAAACACAAATGTGCAAACAAACGTACAACACATAAGATAATAATAAAGGCCTTGTAGCTTTACCTAGGTGAAATCTCCATTGCAATGTTTAAAAACTCCACAGTCAAAAAATAAAACTGATCAGAAAAACATTAACCTAGGTTTGTATGAGCTCAAAAAATAAAAATAGAACCTTATGATGTGGGAAAAATGCAATAATAAAATAGATATTGAAAAAAGCATCCTTGTTAATCACTGTTGCAGATGTAAGAATGGCCAAGCTGGAGTTCTGGATATCAGCTGTTATGGATTTGAGTCAAATCATCTTCTTTTCGATCTGTAGAAATCGTTTTAGTTAGTCTTTCTGGAATCCAAATCGGCTGCTGTTCTCCCTGTGGAAACACACAAACAGAGCCCCGACTCCAGACAATCACTGGGTCTGGACCTTTCCATTGTCCTGTTAGAATATCTTTCCAAAGAACTTTAGGCTTATGCACATTTTTTGGATACATATGCCTTTCCGCAGCACTAAGTCCTGATGAATCCAAATTTAAAAAGTTTAGAGTAAAAAGTGTTATTTTAAGTTTATCTTTGGGGGATATATACCCCTTTCCAATTCCCTCTTTTTGTTTTAGTAAGTACGTTTTAATAGTTTGATGAGCTCTTTCAACTATGCCTTGTCCCTGTGGATTGTATGGAATTCCTGTTATATGAGTAATACCAAATGATGAGCAAAATTGTTTAAAAGAGGTAGAGGTATAGCCAGGACCGTTATCAGTTTTTAACTGTTTAGGAACGCCCACAGTGGCAAAATTTTGTAAGCAATGAGCTATAACATCTTTAGTTTTTTCTCCGGCATGAAGGGAGCCCATCAAAAATCCGGAAGAAGTATCAACTGTAACATGTAAATATTTTAATTTTCCAAATTCTGGCAAGTGTGTGACGTCCATCTGCCAAATATGGTTAGGTATCAGTCCTCTAGGATTGACTCCAAGATTAACTTGTGGTAAAAAGGTCACACAATTTTGACATTGTTTTATTATATGTCTGGCTTGTTCCTTAGTTATTTTAAAACGCTTTTGTAAAGTATTAGCATTAACATGGAATTTTTTATGAAAATTCGTAGCTTCTTCTAGTGTAGAGAAAATATGTATGTCATGTGTAGTTTTATCTGCTAAATCATTGCCCAAACTAAGGGCTCCAGGCAATCCTGTATGTGCTCTAATATGTCCTATAAAGAATGGATCTTTTCTGTCCCAGATTAGACTTTGTATAGTGGAAAACAAAGAGAAAACAGTAGAAGAAGGGGAAATCCTACCAGCATCTTCAAGAGATACTATAGCATTAACTACATACTGACTATCAGAAAATAAATTAAATACAGAATCTTTAAACATTAAAAAGGCTTGTAATACTGCATTAAGCTCTACCTTTTGAGCTGATTGTTTGGGTACTAAAAATGTAAAAGTTTGATCAGGGGTAACTACTGCTGCTGTACCATTATTTGACCCATCAGTGAATATATTTGGAGCATTCATGACAGGGGTTTTTCTTGTCATTTTTGGAAAAACTACAGGATGCTTAGACCAAAAAGACAACAAAGGATTAGATGGTAAGTGATTATCAAATGAAACATTAGATTTACACATGATTATTGCGCAAGTATTTAACTCATTAGCTAACTCATCAATTTGATCCATAGTATATGGAGTAATAATTTTATTGGGAGAAATTCCAAACACTCCCTTCGCTGCTTTTATTCCTTTGAGTATTAATTGTCCTACAGCCTCAGGATACCTAGTAAGAATAGTGTTAGGAGAATAAGATAAATGTATCCACAATAATGGACCTTCTTGCCAAAATACTCCTGTAGGAATATTTTTTGTTGGTAGTACAATAAATAATAAAGGCAAACTTATATCAATTCTATCCAAATGTATATTTTCCATATATGTTTCAATAATTTTCAATGCCTTTCTTGCTTCAGGAGTTAACATGCGAGGTGAGTTTGGATCTGATGGACCTTTTAGAATATCAAATAAAGGTCCCAACTCTCCTGTTGGTATGCCTAGATAAGGCCTTAACCAATTTATGTCTCCCAATAACTTTTGAAAGTCGTTAAGTGACTTGAGTTGATCTACTCGTATTTGAATTTTTGGTGGACGGACCATGGTTGAGGATAATAGAACTCCTAAATAATTAATTGGAAAATTTAATTGTACTTTATCTATTGCTATCTCTAGATTATAATTTTTTAATAAGTTTGTAAGTGTGGCATAACATTCCAGCAATATGTTTTTATCTTTATGTGCCAATAATACATCATCCATATAGTGAAATATTTGTAGTTCAGGATTTTGATTTCTAAGTGGCTGGATTGCTTTATTAACATATATTTGACACATAGTTGGACTGTTAGCCATCCCTTGAGGGAGTACTTTCCATTCATATCTCTGATCAGGACCTTCATGATTTAATGCAGGGATAGTAAATGCAAAACGTGGACTATCCTCGGGATGAATTGGAATTGAAAAAAAGCAATCTTTAATATCTATGGCTAAAACATGCCAGGTTTTTGGCAAAGCAGACAATTGAGGAATCCCTGATTGAGCAGGTCCCATAATAACCATCTCATTATTAATGGCTCTTAAATCTTGCAATAATCTCCATTTACCAGATTTCTTTTTAATGACAAAAATGGGAGTATTATGGGGAGATATGGAAGGTTGTATATGTCCTTCCGCTAATTGTTGTTTGACCAGATCATGGGCTACTTGTATCTTTTCTTTAGTCAGGGGCCACTGAGGAACCCACACTGGTCTTTCTGATTTCCAAGTAATTTTGATTGTATCAGTGGCCCTTTCTGAAAATCCAACCCATGTCTGTCTGTTCCTTGATCTATTTGAATTGGTGCTGCTATACCTTGTCCTTGTTTTCCTAATCTTTTTTCTTTCCTAAAACCTTGTCTAGCCCTAGTAGTGGGCGCATTAGGATTGATGTTATTTGTTAATGTCAAACCTAATTGATCTAGGACATCTCGTCCCCATAAATTTATAGGAAGATGATCCAATACATAGGGCTGTATAGTTCCCTCACAACCTTCAGGATCCTTCCAATCTAATATCATTGCACTTCTATGGGGATTAGTAGCCACTCCTAGGCCTCGAAGCGTTTGAGTGGCTTGTTGTAATGGCCAATGTTTTGGCCATTCCTTACTAGATATGATGCTAAGGTCTGCACCTGTGTCCAGTAGCCTATTAAAGTCGTGTCCTTGAATATTTAGTTTTAACATTGGGCGAGAATCTAAATTTAAAGACAACATAGCCCAATCTACACCTGTGGAGCCTAATCCCCTGGAACCTCTTTTTACACTATGACTAGGAAATTTATTATGTAGGCTGGGTATTATTAACAACTGTGCTATTCTATCTCCAGGTGAAATTACTGATATACCTCTTGGAGAACTAGCTATAATTTTTATTTCACCTACATAATCGGGATCAATTACCCCGGGACTTATCATAAGTCCTTTTTATGTAGATGAACTACGTCCCAATAATAAGCCTACTGTCCCTTGGGGAAGAGGTCCTTTTATTCCTGTGGGAATGATTTGAACTCCCATCTCTGGAGTTAGTACTGCTCTGGCAGAGGCGCAGATGTCCAACCCTGCGCTCCCTCGGGTTTGTCTGATGAGGGATTTAATGGACAATGTGTCCTGGGCACTACTCTGATGGTGTTGCTGGGTTCCTCCACTGCCCCGTATATTTGTGGTTGTGGGCCCCGGAGCATTGGGCCCGGCTGTCCGTTTTTTGGCAACGGAGCCTGATGCCTTTCTCCACGGTATCGTGGGTAAATACCTGGTCCTTTTCCGTTTTTTGGTAAGGGAGTACCCTCTATGGTAGTTTGAGAACGGCATTCATTAGCCCAATGTCTCCCTCTACGGCATCGTGGGCAAATACCCGGTATTCTATTTCTTTGATACCTAGTTTTGTTAAATCCTCCTCCTATGGGGCAACTCCTTTTAAAATGTCCTGTTTGTTCACAATCATAGCATGTTTTTGGCCTGGTATCTAAAGCCTGTTGTACTGCAGCTGCCAAGACTTGCCCTTGTTCATTAATATCTCTACATAATTTAATATATGTGTTTAAATCTTCATGTCTCCATGGTCTAATAACCTCTCTGCAGCAACGATTTGCTTGGTCATAAGCCAGTTGTTTTATTAATGGCATTGCTTGTTCCGTATCCCCCAAAATTTTGGCAGCCGTTTGAATTAGCCTATCTACAAAGTCAGCGTAAGGTTCATTAGCTCTCTGTATTACCTTAGATAGCTGACCTTGTAAATCTCCATGTCCTTGTAAAGTCTTCCATGCCCTAACTGCGTCTGCAGCAATTTGTGCATATATAGCAGGATCATATTCAATTTGTTGCCGCTGACCCTCATAAGGTCCTTTTCCTAGCAACATTTCTAAATTTCTTTGAGGGTAACCGGCTGCTGCATTTCTCCTAGCTGTCTCTGCACAAAATTCCTCATTGGCAACCTTCCATAACAAATATTGTCCTCCATTTAGCACAGATTTACACATGCTAGCCCAATCTGCTGGCGTCATGTCCAAGTTAGTAATGGACTCGACCATGCTCACCGTGAAGGGAGCTTGGGGACCATAGGTTGTTACAGCCTCTTTTAACTGCTTCACTGTTTTAAAATCTAAAGCACGGTGAATTCGCTGCCCTCCTACCTGTTCAAGTACAGGGCATGCTAATCTTTGAGGTCCTGTCTCAGGATTCCATTTATCAACTACGGGGTTTGAGGGCCACTCAGCTGTCTCTATCGGTGGGGCTGTTGGTTGAATTAAACCCTCTTGTGATAAAACGGAGTTAGTAACAGCCTCCTGTTGTGGCCTTTTTCCTAACAACCCCTTTTCCTTTAAATTTTCTTCCTCTGTCTGACTAGCTGGAGAGACCTTCTCTTTTGCTTGATCTAAAATGTCTTTCACCATGTTCTGAACCTCTAACAATTTACTTAACATCTTTTCAGTTTGTTTTAATCTACTATAAAGATAACGCAACCCAATAAGATAACACAAAACAAAACCGAAACTGAATGAAGCAAAAACAGAATAAAAAATCGTTGTATCAATTTTCTCTTCCTCAGGGCCGACAAACTTCAAACCTTTAGTCAACCATTTTTTCCAGTTTGCCTGAGAAATTTCTAGGGATAGGCAGCTTGAAAGAAAAACAAAATAAATCAAAAGAAGAACACATTGTTTTCTGAAATGGTCACCCATTCTCTCGCCTTCCCTCAGGGGCGAGCAATTTCACTTACCTCCAAGTTTCAGACGTTCCGCGTACGGGCCACCAGATGCCGCAGTCTCTCGGCTGGGCACAAATCACGAGTCTCCACATAGCTTGTAGATTCAAACAGCAATTCTTTATTCCCGAACTCACACCGGCCGTCTACAAACACGTTCTGGGGGAATCCAGGTTCTCTGCCCAAATCCAATCCGCCCAAATCCACTCCTGCCTAAATCCACTCCGCATGGGCTTCTGTCTCCCAAAATATACTGTCTGACCCTAAGCACTCAAGAGGAAATCAGCAGCAGGATACGCCCTATTCCAAAAGAGGAACACCCTAATCTCCTATTACTAAACCACCCTATTCTAAAGGGGAAACACCCTACTCTCCTATTATGCTAAACTGCCCTATTCTAAAGGGGGAACACCCTAAACACGGATCCTGCCCTGGTCCTTGAGCAAGGTCACCTTTCAGAAGTCCTTCCACTAGACAGCATGGGAGTAAGCTGGCAAGGAATTTGTCATACCTACTTGGCTGATGGCTCCCAGCAATACATGTCTATTCCCCAGCAGAAGCATATGCTCATTAAAATTACAGCATATCTGAACCATGATAACATATAAGGATATGGCCATATTGGTCCAAACAGCTAAAATCCAGGATATGGAGAAAAGGCAATGTACATTGAGAAAGATATAACAAGAATAGTGTTAGAAAGGCAAAGGGAATACAGTGAGAAAATGATTTTCAAAACCCATTTTCATCAAAATACATCCAGTTTGACAAATATGTGAGTCATCACATAATTTTATGTAGATGTCACATATATGTGTTATTTTGCATTCATGCATGTATAAAAATATGTAGAGTTTGTGAAAACAAAAATATACAAGAGAACATAAAAGACTTTATCATACAAATCATTGTGTACATGATAAAACTCATCATTACCAAGATGTAAGATTTCCCCTAAATCTACAATATCACTTCATTAAAATATTAGCATATTTTACTTTTAACGAGAGAAGTGACCAGAGAAAAAATTCTAAAATTCATCCGGAATGTTATATGTTATATATAAAACCAGCAACCCAAAAATTCTGAATTTAAAGAAAAACTTATTTTATATTAATAAAAAACAAAATCCATAGATGAATGTATATGTATGTAAAATTTTATGTATACTTAATAGGAATTTAAAGGTCAACATAAATCGAAACACCTCAAGAACAACATCACATGTGAATGGTTAACATGGTCAACCTGAAGAAAGATCGACGTGGGGGCAGAATTCACTGGCATAGTTTGTGTACAATCTGCAAAACACAGGATTACAATAATAGCCCAATGATAAAAGGCATACATTATGTGAGGGCACTGTTGGAAATACAAATAAGTAGTAGCTCCTGATTCACTTTCCATTAATGAATACATTAAATGGAAATATTATATTTCAAGTTCCTCTTAGGCAAAGTAAAAAAAAAATGAGTTGAAAAATTTATAAAAACTGCACAATTTGGAAAATGTCTACCCTTTGATGATCTTAAAATGCTAGTGTAGGCTTGGATCTCAGTCCAGCCTTAGGCAATGTGCTATGTAATTGAAACAGAATTACCAACAGCTAGTGAGACCCCAAGAAGAGGAAGATTGGGACTATATATTTAACACCCTACCTCTAAACTGTTTTCTGTGCTTTAGATCTTAATTTTGCTTGTGGTGAAGAAGGATCTGCACATTAATACCACTAAGAATACAGAAAAAAAATAATAGTTATCTATGTTCTTCCAAGGGCTTCCAAGGGCTTAAGACCCTGGGATTGGGAAAGAGAAGTTAAATCACAAATAACTTAGTTTATGCATTTATGGGTGTTCAGCACACAAAGAACTCCAGTCTTCAGCTTGCCCCTCTAAAAATTTCATGACAGAAAATTTTTCCCAGCAGGAAAATTTTTCTTTATTGAGTTATTTAATATCTCAACATCTTCCATTCAATAGAAGAAACTTATTACCTCACATATAAGAAAACACTCTAGAGAAAGAAAAGTTGGAGGCTTTGGCAGAGGACCCCAAATAAAAAGCCATTCCATATGCTCAAGTTCTGGGAATAAAGCTTACTGATCATAGGCAAATCTCCCCTAGATAACAAAATATTTGGTTACTATTGATTTGCAAGCATCTAAATGGATTTATAAAATCCCATGCAGTAGTTCAGATAAGGGGTTATAAAGTACATATATTTGTTAATTCCAGAGAAGGTTTCCACACACTCTCTCTGTGAATACTTGACAAACTGGGCTCCACAATCTTCCCTGACATATTTGATAAGCAAGTCAAATAGTGGACAATTGTATACTGAACACAGGTGTTAGAGTAGTTTTGTCACCAGTCACAGTTGCACATACCTGTAATCCTGGCAGCTTGGAAAGTTGAGAAAGGAGGGCCTTGAGTTCAATGCCCAGACTCAGAAAAAGTGAGGCTTTAAGCAACTCAGTTAGATGCTGTCTCTAAATAAAATACAAAATAGGGCTGGGGATGTGCGTCTTAGTTAAATCCCAAGTGCCTACCCCCCCCCCAAAAGAGAATAGTTTTGTCAATAATCAAATACCAAACAAAGAGTCAAGAAACTATGGATATGAAAAAAAGAAAACCCTTGCACTCTGTTGGTGAAAATGTAAGTATAAAAAAGTCACTTGTGAAAATAATGAAAACTCCTTGAACTATTTAAAACAGAAATAACATATAACATGGTTAAATTAATTCTGGATATAAATTCAAGGAGTTAAAATGAGTAAGTAAAAGAAATGACTGCATGCCCATTATCATGTAGCAGTATTGCCAATAGTCAAAAAAAAAGGATTAAGTGAAGGGTGTCTCAAGAGACTTATTTCAGGTGCAGGGCATCCAACTATGCTCCAGATAATCTCCACACAATATTTCAGAGGACTTTTCCCTTTCCAGTGTACAGATACGGTCTTAATACCCTGCACAGTAACTATTGCCTGGCTTTCAGAAAATGACTTGCATTTTCCCAATAGATTTTATTATGATCTAGGTGGAAGGAGAACCTCAGTCTCCTGAGCACTGTGAAGAAAGCCTAGAAATGAATCTGAAAGAATGACAAGCTCCATAAATTAAAATTTGATCAGATAGTGTAAGTCATAGCTTTTGTACTTATCATATGTTGGATTAAACAATTATCATCCAAGAGCACCTGATTGGAAACTGCTTCTCTCCTAGTCTGAATCCACTGAGCCTACTGTCTAATAACTGTAGATGGCATCAACTCCAGGAATGAATGAGGCCAGAATGAGTCAAGATAGGCATGTTCTTGTGTGCATTTACTTCATTATTTAAAGGTGATTATAATTGAGTACAGACAGCAGCTTTTTTAAAAGGCAAGTTTATTTAAAAGTTATGGAGTCTATACTGGCAATAGGATATTTACATTAAGCCTTTTATATAGCATAATATCAATGTATGAATTAAATGCATACATACTGTTAATTACTGAAAACTATATAATGGGCAATATTTTATTTATTATAGTCTCTTGATCTAATTTCTAAAGACACTTAGAGCTCTCAACTGGGAAGCACTCCCTAATCTCCAACTACAAATAATGTGTTAGGCACAGGTGTACATTTAACTATTTTAGTATATAAAATAAAAAAAGACATAGTTGAAATTTATTTTAATCACAAAACTGAATTTATCTACAGTATTCTTATTATGAGAAAAATATAAAATTACTAATAAAGAATATATATGTATTTAGAACTCAATCCTGACAACTCTCTCAATTTTAATGCTCTAGCACACTTTATTCATAATGATCACATTCCATTTTGAGAATATAGCTTCTCTGTCTTTGGGGAATCAAAGTGCCTGGACTCCTGAATTCCATACAGGAGATATGAGAATACACTTTCTAATAAATACTTTCCCACAAAACCAAACAGCAGTAGTGGCACTGCCCTCAGAAAGAGAATGAAGAACAAAAGACAAGGTATAAATGATAATGATTTTTTTTTCTATGTGATGCTGGACACAGAATCATTCCCATTTCAGATGTCAGAGAGCATAACAGAGAGTTCCAAGAGTTGGATGTCTCATTTTGGTATATCTTTTCACAGCCTTGACTCTAAAACTTAAATATATTAAAGACAATCATCTTATTTTGTAACTTAGCCTTTGACCTAATGCCTACCTAGGCTGTGGTATTGTTTCCTCAGTTTGTATATGGTATTGTGACAGTTTTTGCATCAATCTGATGTATACATGTCTGCATAAGCTAATAGCACCTCAATAATGGTCAAGAATTAACTTAGGGAAAAAGGAAAGGAGTACCAATAAGGCAACTGCTTTTTTCCACAGAATTTTCTCCAAGTATGTGACAGAATCTTGGTTTCCAATTATAAATGGTGAATAATTCACTCTAAAGCTTATTAGATTATGATTGGGCTGCCTTATTATTTTAAGCTGGGATTATCTGGGTTTTTCTGGTAGAAAAAGTTAGCTGATGGCTGGTGAACTTCAGAGTGTTAGCTATCATCCTCACAAGCAGCACAATGATTCTCTGCTTTGATAATTCCTCCAGTAATGCAGGCTTGTTATTTTGGACACAACAGGATTTGAAAAGTAAAATCAAAAGAAATCAAGATCTTCTGAGTGTAGGTACTATACTATTCACTTTCATCGTTACTGATTCCTATGAGCCACAATAAATTAAAAAAATGCAAATATCAGTGGTGGGTGCCTGAACAAAATACAAGTGTCTCAGGAGACTGTGGCAGGAGAATACTTAAAAAAATTCTTTAAACTGAACCTCAGCAATGTTGAGAGACTAAGAAACTCAGTGAGACCATGTCTATAATAAACTACAAAATAGGGCTGTGGATGTGTCTCAGTAGCCAAGTGCCACTGACATAAATTCCCGGTACTCCACCCCCACTCCAATAAAAAAAAGAAAGAAAAAAAAGGAAAAAAAAATACTACATAGACTTATGAATTGATTCTGCATTTTAAGAGGTGAAGATGAAAAACACAATATGTAGTTTATAAAGGCAGAAAATAAGAAACAATTGCTGATATCAAGCACTCTATATCATTCAACCCTACTTTATACATGAAGCTTATATAATGGTTTGAAGGAAAGAATGTGTTTGTTTATACACAGCTATTAAGCAGACAAGGTAGAATTCAAAATCAACTATGCATGACTCCAAATCCCAAAGATTTCCACTAAACCACATACTACATGCAAATTTGCTTACTCTCTGAGGTTTTGGACAGAGACATACCAAAAAGAGCAGGATCTGTATCCATACTGTGTACATCACCAGTGGGGATAAGATACTCAAGAGTGTTCTTCTGAGCCTTCTAAAAAGAACTTGGAATAATTTTGAGTAATGGCTGATGTCTCAATTTAAAAAAAATCAGTAATCAACAATATATTCTTAATTTCTTACCTTGTGAGAAATATGAAAACACTACAATGCATCCTACAGGCATGGCATTAAAATATTCTATGGACATTTTAGAAAAAGAATACATCATCTGTGACCCAAAAGTACTAAAAATGAAAATTTAAAAACCCATGAAAGAGTGTAGAAGAACACAGCACTTTTAAACAAGATACCACAGAATACACTGTAATTCCCTGATGAGATTATTATCTGTCCCTTTCTATATAAGAACATAAAGCTACATGGAACTTGTGTCAATACAAAAGGATTTCAAATAAACATAATTGGGAAATGCATTCCATGATTATGATATATATGCATTGATAGAGCAGTATTTTAAATTTAATTGCAAGAATTATTTTAAATATCATAAGAGAAATCCATATATGAGTTAGAGTAAAAAAATAATATAAATGAATAGCAAACAAATAATAATTTAAATAAAAATCAATTCTAAAATAAACGTCAGGTACATAAACCCCTTCCGTCACAAGAGCAATTCCTGGTATATAGATAAAAATTCAGTTCCAGCTATTAACTAAAGAGGCCACATTTATCCTAAAGTTTTCTGATTATTAACACTTCTGTTAATAAGTGAGAATGATTTTCAATAATGCAAGTAAACAATATTTCATCTTTATAAAATACAAAAACTAACAAAACATGGTGGCACATATGTAAAATCCCAGTGTCTCAAGAGGTAGAGGTAGAAAAATAATAAATTTAAAGTTAGCATCAGCAACTTAGTGAGGCTCTAAGCATCTTTGACAGGTTCTGTCTCTAAATAAATATGAAAAGGTATGGGGATGTGAATTAGTGGTGAAGTGCCTCTGGTTCAATCCAAGGTAAAAAAAAAGTGTGTTTTTTTTTCTAAAAATGTTGTACTTCAATTTCTTTTCACTAGTTGTATTTGTTAATGTCTCATAAAATTAAGTAAAAATGTTCTGTCATTACAGATTATATCGTACTGACATTGACATATCCTATTACCTTAATCATTATAATTATTTGAATATTCAGGTAGTATATATACAAATAAGATTGAACAACACAACAATGGATGAAAACTAGAAGTCTGTAAGTAAACTCTATACCTCTGGTCAATTTAATTTTGAAAATTGTGTCAGAGAAGTTAAATGGAGAATAAGTAGTCTCTTCTTTAATGTAGATTTGATATACATGCATGCTTATATTTTAAGTGATGTTATTGGATTTTACATGAGATTATGTACAATATTTAACATAAAATGTGTTTTACACTAGAATATAAGAACTAAAACTATAAAAAATTAAGAAGAAAACAATTACATATTTATAGATCAGATTCAGCTGTGGAGTCTTCCTTATGCTTCCAAAGTAAAAATAAGAATTAAGAAATTGGACTTGAAAAAACTGCTGTACAAATATAACCTCACCATGAACGTGAAGACATAATTATCAAGTTTTCCTTTTTGTTTTCAAAAACCTATCTTTTCCAAGTTTTTAGCCTTGTCTAGAGGGCAGTCCATTCCTCCTTATTGAGAGGCTGATTGAGCTGAGAGCCCAAATAATCACCTTTTAAGGCTCTCATACTCCAGTGCCAAAATGCACCCTTCATAATTACCCAACAATAAGGGTCTAAACCATTGAAAAAAATGTTATACATCCCAGAGACCACAAATTTTTAAAGCTGTTAATTCAATGATAATTACTAAAATCTAGATTACTTCATAGTACATAGTATATGGTAAAGATTACATAAAACTGCTACCACAGTTCTAATATGTCTTTGTTATACATTTGAATGAACAACTATTTGTTTATTTTTGACATTATTCTTTTGTTCCTTTTACCTATCCAAAGCCACTGTTTTATATTATGTAAAAAAATTATAAATATTTCAAAAATACCCTAAAATAAAACAATATGGAAAAGACAAAAATGTAAATATGCAGAATATTGAAAATTCCATGCCTCTCTGATACAAAAGTAAAATTACATTGATGGTTTCTTGGTAAAATAAAGAATTACTAGATGAAAAATCATTTATTTCAGAAATATACCAAAAGTAACTAAAAATGTATTGAGACTGTCATTCATATAGGAATATTAATTACTGAACTATACATAAGAGCCAATATATAAAATCAATACAAGGTAAATAGATAAACAGAAACATGTAAATCCTCACAGTAGACTGTTAATCAGGAATATTATATTTGTGTTGCTAGAAATTGAACTCTGGGCCTCACACAGGTTAGGAAAGCACTCTACCTCTGAGTTATTATCCCAGCCACATTGAGCAAGTAGGATTCATGAGAGCACTAAATGTTACAATGAATGTGAACAAGGAAACCTTTAGCTAATTGAAAGTAAGCAGAGAAATTGTAATGTGATTTACAATTAATATTATATTTAAGTTTTTGCACAAGTAAATTAATGAATCCAAAACACATATAAGTCATTGCCTAGAGCTATGTGAAAAATAAAAAAAGGAAAGACGGTTAGCGGACACTAATTTCTTTTCATCTAAATTAGTTTCTGAAACTAAATGCTGGGGATGGTAAACATGTGAATATACTAAATGATAAAGAATTACACCCTGAAAATACTTATAAAGTTAATTTTAAGTTCACATGTGCTTTCTAGAAATGAAAAGATAAATAATTTATGGAATTCATAAAGCAGCCAAAATTAAAGCCTGTAAAATAGGAAAATAAAAATGTAACTTATTACTGTTAAATAAAACCCACTGAGTTTTCATTATGAGATCCACTTACATATATGTGAATATACTGTGACTTTTTTAATTTTCATTTTTACTTTATAATTTGTAATAAGTAAATAAGAAAACTAGGTCTATACATCAACCACTATTGTAAAGTAGTCAAGTTTTAATATTCTTATATGAATTAATATTCATTTTTGTGAGTGTGTGTGTGCATGCACCAATGGAGATCAAACCCAAGTTCTTGCACAAGCATGGCAGGTGTTTGACTGTTTTGCCACAAGCCTTTAAAATGTATATTTTTAATCTTGGTTGTCTCTCTCTCTCTCTCTCTCTCTCTCTCTCCTCTCTCTCTCTCTCTCCCCCTTTCTTTCTGTCTCTCTTTGTCTCTCTCTTAGACCCTCACTCTCTATTTTTCTCTCATTCTTTCTGTTTTGTATTTTTGGTAACAGAGGGCACCCTAGGGTCATTTACCAGTGCACTATATCCCTAGTCGTTTTGATTTTTTTGGCAGAGAGTTTTTTTCTAAGTATATTAGGCTGGCCTCTAATTTATAGTCCTGGGATTACAGGCATGTCTTGCAATATATGTCTATTAATCTTTTTTTGAAAAGATATCTAATGTCAATTTTCAACTGTATTGAACTGTCAATTTTCAAATATATATATATTTCTTATTATAAAAGTGAATATTTATTATATTCTAATTAACATTCTAATACTCTTTTGATTGTTTTTGTTGTTTTATAAGTGAAAAAAATTCACATGATTAACTAGTATCTTCTAATACTTCACATATATGCTTTCTTGTATTGCCTATTTATTTTATGTAGAATATAAACTTGCTCTCCCTGATGATTAGTGTGCTCAGTCCCACACAATCCTCAGTTCTCTGGACTCCTCAGCCTCCTCACTCCTGCTTTTGTTCTAGTTCAGTGTCGGCAATCTCTCTTACCTATGCTCTTGCATATGTCATGGGTCTTACTCTAACATAGCAGGGAAAAAGTCTGCATTAAAAAAGCCAAAAATCATCTATAATTCATAGCCATGTTTTCAGACAGAAGAAACTATGCATAGGGACAGTCAGATTTATGAAAAAGAAGTCACAAGGCTTTTACTAAAAGACCAAATGAAACCTGAGAAATAAGATCCTGAGCATAAAGTTTCCTGACACGTTATTTACACATAAGTTACATGAGTAATACACAAAGATGCAAATTACACAATTTATCATACATTGGTAAAACTGGCAATTTTGGATTCTGAGGTCAGAGGATTACAAATACAAAGCAAACTAAGCAAGGTCATTCTATTTCCAATAATGCTCTCTTAAAATCTAATAACTTTAGGGGGCAGTGGAACACTACTGTAATCACAGAAATGTTGAAGGTTGAGTCAGGAGGTTTGCAAGTAGGAGCCAAACTTCAACAACTTAGTGAGGTCCTATGCAACATAGAGAGACCATGTCTTAAAATTGAAAATTCTCAGGCTGTGACTCATTGGTAAAGTGTCAATGGGGTCAATCACCAAAACCCTTAAAATGACTAATATCTGAAATTTACTAAAAATGAATTAATTATCTAATAGTTATTTAAATTACAAAATTAGCACTTAGGTGAAACAAATATGGCCTACAAGTTTTTTAGCCTCTACTTTAATTTCTATTTGAAGGAGATAACTAACAGTTGCAAATCAAAGGAACATGATATATATTGTCAATAACTGATGAACTGTAATCTCCTGAGACCAAAACATATACATTACTTCTAGTTCATTATCCCGTTTTATAAAGCCTAATTATAATAGTATGGGTTTAATAAACAATTTTATTAACAAATATTAATTTAGTAATAAAATACAAAACAAATGTGAAGTATGTATGTTGCTGTGGATGGACTTTTAATTTTTATTTATTTATGAATATGTGATCCTTAGAATTGAACCCACTACCTCAAATTTGCTCAGTAAGCACCAGGCATGATGGTGTACATCTATAATTTTAGTAAGTTGTGATGGTGAGGCCAACCAAATAAGTACAAGATTCGTTGTTATGATGGTGAACTTCTGTAATACCATAGCTCAGAAGGAAGAAGCAGGTAATTCTCAAGGTTAAAAGCAACCTCAGAAATTTAACCAAAAAAAATGTTTTTCAAGTAACTCAATGGTTAAGTTCCTCTGGGTTTAATTCCCGATACTAATGAAAGTACAAGACTAATTGTGAAACTTAGGCAGAGATGATTTTGCTCAATTATAAAGCACTGCTAAATTTTATCCCCAGTACAAAGAAGAGCAAAAATAAGAAGAATAAAATAAAGAGCCACACATTTACTAAAGTCAATAACACAGTAAAATTAAAAATTAATTAATTAATTAATTAATCAGGGCCTTTTGAGTACTGATTTCCATTGGTGAATAACTAATTTGGCACTAAGTACATGCTAGACTAGAAGATACACATCCTGAAACTTTTGGTTGCACTCTGAACAGTGCAAATTAGTAGAATTAAACAAGGATTTTTGTACCAAGACAAATGTATGTGTGTGGGTGATGAAAAAAAAATGTTAAACACTTCAGTCTGAAGACACTCTCTATTTTTTACATGTTTTTCTTTAGAAATCTCAAAATATGTGTCAAACAATATAAAGAAGAATACTAAGAATGCTTACCACATAGTGAGAGGGGTTTTTTTGTTTGTTTTTGGTTTTGTTTTTATTTTTCAGGTTAGGCTTTTTGAGGAACTAGGGACATATATTCTAAATATGCAGTTTTATATGTTGCTTTCAATATCCATTAAGAAAGTAGAAAATGTGTATTTCTATTGCCTTTTATACTTTTGTTTATACCTTTACTTGTCTATTTTCTTGATCTGCTTTTCTGGACCAGCAATTATAAATAGTTGGAATTTCTTTTCTGTTCACTAGTTCTGCTGGGCTAACCTTTCATGACTATCTTCATGCTGCCATGCTAAAGGTCTCTCAAAATATCATATTTTAATGAATGTACCCTGATTAAATTATGAGCTGTTTCTAATGGACACATTGTGGTAAAATATTAATTACTGAAACAACTCACAATCACCTATGAAGTAGTCACACTACTATTTTCTTTAAAGGCTTATCAGATGTGATGATAATCTGAATAAATACAATTAAATACTTATATTTTGAAGGAAAATAAATTTTGTCTTTGGACTATTCATCATAAAATGACAAATTTGAGTACAAACAGTAAAAAGTGTGTCTGAAATTAGCTACATTGGGGTCATATAAGATTGAAGAAATATGAGCTTATTCATTTTTAGTTACTACATAGCAACAAAAATATTAAATGTTGTAAAACACTGTCAATAACATGACATTAACATGATATATTCTTAATTTAATAAGTAAAACAGAATAAAATATAGAGAAACATTTCCCCACCCAAAAAAAATTCTTACCACAATAATAGTTGCATAATGAATGGAAATATATTTCTGTAAGTGCAACATACTTGTATTTGCAAGTTTAAAATGACATCAAATTACAACATGCAAGATCTAGCTGGGTAAGGTGGATTAAGCCTAGAATCCTAGTAGCTCTGGAGACTGAGGATGGAGGATTTCAACTTCAAAGCTATCCTCAGCAACAAGGCACTAAGCAAATCTGTGAGGCCCTGCCACAGAATCAAATACAAAAAAGGTCTGGGTGTGAGGCTCAGTACTCCAGTAGCCCTGAGTTTAGTTTCAAGTTATTCTCACCACCAATCAGAGACATTGATGGGAAACTTTGAAGAAACCAGTATCAATGAGGTAGAAAAGTAGAGAATGGGACAATAAATTGATCAAACTACATTCACTTGATGAAACAAATGATAGGAAACTAGCCAACAACTTGACCAAGTTTAATTTGAGTAGGTTAAAAAGTTGACAATAAAACAGCCAATCTCTAAAATATAAAACTAGAATGATCAGAATATATATATATATATATATATATATATATATATATATATATATATATATATATATATATTTGGAAAAAGCAACAAAAGTGAGTTCAGGACTGGGCATTCCAAGACTTAGCTGACAAAATACCCACCTAAGCTTATATATATATATCAGTAGAAAACCTCCTTTTTTGAAAAGCATTTTTTTTGTTCCAAATAATAAAAAGTATCCCTATTAGGTTCATAAGAAAATAATACTTAAGGCAGAAGTTATCAAAAGTAACTAAAAGCAAAGAGAACATGTGAGTACCTAACATGAAGAGAATGGTTTAGCAAAGACCACCAATAAGTTACATCATAAAGGAACAGGTCTTTCTCTCTCTCTCTCTCTCTTTGTGTGTGTGTGTGTGTGTGTGTGTGTGTGTGTGTGTGTGTGTGTGCTAGGGATTGAAATCAGGGCCTTATGCATGCAAGAAAAGCACTCTACCAACTGAGCTATATCCTCAGCCCTTGAAACTAGTACTGAAAAAAATGAATCACAAATAAACTTACATTCTATTCAGAAATTTGACATTGATTTACCAACCTGATTCTTACACTCAGAAAAGGCAGGGAAGTTTCAATCATGTTTTAAAGCAACTGTGTTCAATGTTCTCTTAATTCCTACTTAATTCTGATCACATTATCATGATGGAAATTTGAATACATAGATTTAATTTTCAGTAATTTTTGAATTTTAATATAGCTAAAAAAATTAAGTCACTTATAGGAATAATATAACCAGAAACTATTTCTTACAATTATGGATTATTTAAATACAAAACTTTCATAGTTTGAATGACTGTGAGTATATAAATTTTTTTCAAATTGATGAAATAGCCATACTGCCTATAAAAGTCTAAGAGAAAATTATTTCTTGCATTTTACCAAATCTTATAGCTTCTAGTGTTCTTTAGCTTGTGACCACAAATACTTCTCTCTGAGTTGGTGGAATACAAAAGATAGATAAGCCTTCTCACAGTGAAGATGATTGTAAAACAGCAGGGAACTAACCTCAATTCCCACAGGGTCTGAGAACCATATTATGTGATATGGAAGACCCTCCTATAGACTGACTATTCCAAACATTGTTTGCAAAGATGTAAAAGAAGTCAGTTTGTTGAACAAAATGAGTGAAGTGGGTTTGTGACACTGCAGATGAGAATAAGTTTTTAAAAAGCAACAAAAGTGAGTTCAGGACTGGGCATTCCAAGACTTAGCTGACAAAATACCCACCTAAGCTTATTTGAGAGAATCAAATTCAGATGAATAGCAGAGGAAAGAGGCATACCCAAAGGGGTATAACAGTATCTATTTTTATTAAATTTTTATTATTATTCCCCACAATTATACAGTTCTGAATCACCTCAAATACTATTTTCTTGATATTTTAGGTGCCATCATTACCTTGTACATACAACTCATGCTATTATAATTACCTTGTACATACAACTCATGTACACTGAATTTACCTTTGCATTTATGAGCTTATCATTTATCTTTTTCTCTGTATAACTGTATATATATATATATATATATATATGTGTGTGTGTGTGTGTGTGTGTGTGTGTGTGTGTGTGTATTTTTATCTAACATTTACAGGGTTCTGCCATTAAAATTTCTTTGATACCACCTCCATGAAATGCATTTTTGTCACTTCCGTTTAGTATATCTAAATGTTCTATTACATGTCATTGGAAAAGATGGGGCTATTTCAAGGTCTTTCTTAGTTTTCTAATTATCCGCTAGAATTAAAGATCAACCTTGGTGCCTCCAGAGGATTTAATTCTCATTCACCTTTTTTATATACATAGTGTTTTATTTTTTATGCAAGCAGCAAAAACTGTATTTAAAAGGTGAATAAAAGATTCTCATATGGACATGGTGCTTTAGAGGTCCCCAAATCCCTAGGGTGGTGTTCTGACACCACCTTACCACTGAAGCATCTTGATTGCATTCCACCTTGGACACTGGCACTATGCTTCCACTGAAAGTGATTCATTAATTATGAATATTGTTCTTTTTCTGCTCTCAATACTTTTGGAAATGTTGGAATTCATGATAGGTTTAGAATCATAATTTTCAACACACTTATCATAGACCCATTTGATAACAAGAGACCACACATATCTGAGAAGAAGAAAGAAGAGAAAGAAGACCATTTAACAATCCTAAAGAGGTAACAGAATAAACTCTGGGAATAAAATAATAGTCATCTAATACATTTGTTTAAAAAATATATTAGATGGTAATATATTACTGCATTAGAAAAGAGTGATGTAAATGCAATTTCAATTATTAGAGTTATTAGAGTTATGACTGATTATTTTAAAGAGAGTATCAAAAGCTGTGTGCAGTGGTGCGTTCCTGTAATTCTAGAGTCTTCTGAGGTTGTGGGTGAAAGATCGCTAGTTCAAAGCCAGTCATCCTCAGCAACTTAGTGAGGCTCTAAGAAACCCCACAAAACCCTTTTTCTATATAAAACATTTTATAAAGGGCTGAGGATGTTTCTTAGCAGAAAAGCATTCCTGGGTTCAATCTGCAATCTGTAATATAAAACAGGGAGAGAGAGAGAGAGAGAGAGAGAGGTGAGGGGGTAATCAGTGAAACTTTCAGGGTCAAGGATATAAACAATTTTAAAACAATAGTGGGTTTGGTGATGAAAACTCATATATATTTATTAAATGCTGCATTGAGAAATTAGTATGTTCTCAAACATTTACAAGTGAGAGAGGAGTCCTACTGTAATGTGTAAATAGGAACAAAGAAAAGATTTCACACAGCTTTTAACTGACCCAGATGCCCACTTTAGTTTGTGATTGGAATTATGTTCAGGAGATAGATCCTTCAGGTGTTTAAAATAATGTGTTTTTATCAAGTATTTATAAAACAAGATTAAGATATAATATAAATCAGGCTTGGCAAGGGGGAAATTGTTCAAATAATAAGTATATACATAAACACAGAAACCAACATTGAAGAAGTTAACATTTGGGATATTTATACCATTATATAATCACTAATAATGTAAACACAATGACAAGAAAAAGTGGTAAATAAAGAACAAATAAATAAGTGAATGAATGAATGAATAACTAAAAAGTACAAAGATTTAATGTGACTGCAATTGTAAAAGAGAGCTTGTAGCCTTGAAAAAGTGTAAAGGTACTTAGATATGGTGTTTGGCTACATACTGAGGCATACCTCATGAACTGTCAATTCCACATATAGATGGGAAGAGTTAAAAACAGAACCCACTCAACTGGCTCTCTCACTTGGGAATAGTGCATCAGTTACCTTTTTCTTTCTTCCCAAATTTTATTTCTGTTTCCAAGAACACTACCCCTCTAACCTCATGATGCCATTGTAGACTTGTTGCATCTGAACACTTCTGCTGCTCAAGTTTTTTTTTTCATTGATCTTTTTCTCCCTACCCCCATATATTCCACAATTTTTTATGTGTTTATTTTCAGTTATAGTTAAACACAATATCTTTATTTTATTTATTTATTTTTATGTGGTGCTGATGATCAAACACAGGGCCTCTTATGCGCTAATGTCCAGAAATCTGGAGCTGAGCCCAGCCCCTCCACCAATACTTTTAAAAAAATAATGTCACCTACATACTTAGCATCCACCAGTCTTACATTATGATCCATCCATTTCCTGCTTTTTGAATGAATAATTTTGAGATTTTTTTTCTTTCAGACATCAATAGTCCAGAGTGCTCAGAATTTGAAATAAATTTTACAAAACATTAGAGGTCAATTTCAGAACATTAAAACTTTATATAATAAGATGCACGTAAAGCTGAGAATAAAAAGAAAATCTACAGACTTCACTAGTTATAATAAAAGGTCAAAAATTCAGGAAAATGAATGATTTTGAAATGACAATTTCATAAAAAGGAGAGTAAAGGGCAGAACACACAAGCAAAAACAAAATTTTCACACCACAAAAAAATGTCCATCTGCATAGAGTGTCATGTATGGGTGCTTCCATAAGACAAATTAAATTGAAAGAGATATGATTTATTTGAGATGTAGCAATAAAATATTAATTGTATATAATAGTAATATATATGTACCTGAACCAAATATGCCTCACTTAATAATAGGTATATATTACAATAAATAAACTCTAAACTTTTTTAACTTTGTTTTAAAAAATTTATCTTATTTATTTTTATATGTCATAGTGAATACTGACATCTAGAATTATGTATTGCAAAATGTTCAGAGTACATATTATATTTATTTGAATTATATCACTGAACAACAGATGAATTTTACCACACATGTTTGCACAATATGAACTTATAGAAATAAGTACATACCTTATAATAATATGAATAAACAGATGTGTGTAAATAACATATATCCTGTATTGTGAAAAAGAAAATGAAACAAAACAAAACAAACAACAATAATTTGAAATTTAGAGAAAGTGTGAAGTGTTTTGCAGATATAGAAATATGACATTATTTCCCAAAAAATCATTGGGACAAGAAATTATTTTTGGGGAAAACTATATTATATGCTTTCTTTCTTTTTTAAAGAGAGAGTGAGAGAGAGAGAGGGAGAGAGAATTTTTTTAATATTTATTTTTTAGTTTTCGGCAGACACAACATCTTTGTTTGTGTGTGGTGCTGAGGATCGAACCTGGGCCGCACGCATGCAAGGCTAGCGTGCTACCGCTTGAGCCACATACCCAGCCCCATATATTATATGCTTTATTAATACCAGAAGAAACTCATTTTCAGAATTATTATACATTTCAATATAAAAATAAAATACAGCTGTGGATGGTATTACACAAATAACCTCAATGACTTGGGAGGTAGAGGCTGAAGAACCAAAAGTTCAAAGAAAGCCTTGTCAACATAGGAAGGCCATGAACACCATGACGAAGTTTCTGCCTCAAAATAAAATATTGAATGGCCTGGGTATATGGCTGTGGCTTAAGGGTATATCACCCTTAGATTCAATAACCCATATGTATCTGTCAAAAGTTACTATAACAAGGAATTTATGCTAGGTTTGGTGGCACATGCCTGCAATTCCAAAACGCTGGAGACTGAGGCAGGAGGATTGTGAGTTCAATGCCAGCCACAATAAAAAGAGCCACTAAAATGCTCAGTGAGGCCCTGTCACTACATAATATATAAAATAATCCTGGGAATGTGACTCATTTGTCAGTTTCCCCTGCATTCAATGCCCAGCATGAAAAAAAAGGATTTATATTGCTAATGTCATAATACTTGCCTCTAATGCCATCTGTTTGGAAGACTAAGGCATAAAGATTAAAATTTCAAGGTTAGCTTGGCCACTTGCCAAAAACTTGTCTCTATATAAGATTTTTTTTAAAAAATGCCTGGGGATGTTCATGAGTGTAATGGCAACTTTGATTTAAATCTCAAGAACCACAAAACAGAGCAGTTATTTATTTTCAGAATGTTACATAAATATGTTTTAAAAAAAACTATAAACTGGGCAACATTAAGAAAAAAACTTTTTTTCATTAAGTGGTACAAAGATGGGCTGGAGTTCTGGATCAGGAGGAGATCACTCACCTGGCACATGTGAGGCCCTTGGCTCCATCCTCAACACCACATAATAATAAATAAACAACATAAGGGTATTATGTCCAGCCACAACTTAATAATAACATAATTTTAAGAAAAGGTATAAAGAGAAGGGGGAGAACTCATGAGCTCACATAAAAGTTAAGAATATTTAATAAAAAAAATGACACTTATGGTAGGAGAAATGTTCAAAAATTAAAACCTCATAACATCTTAACAAATTAAAAAGATGCAAGCTAACATCTGATGCCAAAAAAATTACACAATATCGATGAGGACAAGAAACAATTTCTCTTGAATTAGAGAAACTATATAAATTGCTATTATTTTGTGGAAAGTGTTTATTTAATATATATGATACTCCTCAAACAGTAGCAAAGCCTATATAAAATACTGTGTTTCTGATCCTGATAATATGTAGTTATATGATAGCATAAGGCTACAGATAGGTTCATCCATGCTGGTGAAACCAGAAAAATAGGTGAAAAGAGTAGGTACATTCAAAATAAAACAAATGCTATAGTTTGAAAAAAATTGCTTTGTTGGGATCAGACACAATTTTAGTTTCATTGAAGTGGCTCCTGTTTTCTCCACATTGTCTCAAAATAAAACATAAAAAGGACTGGTGATGTGGCTCTATGGTTAGCACTCCTGGGTTTATCTCCCAGTGCCAAACCAACTAAGGTGAACAATTTCTGAAAGATTACAATTATGCCAGTGTACATATACATGCAAAAATATTAGTGAAAATTTAAAAATTAATAAATATATTTTTTGAAAAAAAGTGTTAAGGTTCTTCCAAAATTCAACATAAAAATGACATATAATCCACTAATAATAATTTTGGGTAGTAAAGCAAGGCTGCACATGCCTATGCTCGAGTGGCTCAGGAGTATAAGAAGAAAGAATCTCAAGTTCAAGACCAGTCTCATCAATTTGGCAAGGTTGTAACCAAATGAGTGAAATGCTGTCTCAACAAAGGGTACAGGTTGGTGTATAGCACAGTGAAAAGGTGCCCATGGGTTAATCTATAGTGACTCAATAAATAAAAATAATAATAATAAATCTGGCTAAAAAGTGCCATACAATCCAGTAATAATATTTCTGGGCATACATCTAAATGAATTGGAAAACATTTCTCAAATAAATAACTGCAATTCCATTTTTATTGTAGCTTTATTCACAGTATCTAATATAAAAATGAAATGCCAGTCAGGCATGGTGGGAAATGCCTCTAATCCCAGGGGCTTGGGAGTTTGAGGCAGAGGATGGAGAATTCAAAGCAGCCTCAGCAATGGTAAGGCACTAAGCAACTCTTTCCAAAAAAAAAAAAAAAGGTAAAATAGGGCAGGGGATGAGCCTAAGTTGTGGAGTGCCTCTGAGTTTAATTCCTGGTTTGCACCTCCCAAAAAACATCCTTTTAGATGAAAGGAATATCAAAAGATTTCTTCCAGCTTCACAGCATCCAACTACTCCCCTTAGATGCTACACACTTATAGTTCAAAATGATCTATAGAAGACAAGACTCAGATAATGATATTTTCTAAATAGGCTAAGAGTCATTGATATCTGTGGACACCTTATGTCAGACTGTTGTAAAACCAAGGACTGGGCAAATGTGGGAGATTGGAATGAGAACACAACACAGAGTTAAGTTCTTCAATGTGGAAATCTTAATTCAGACACTGAGATATCTGAAACCACAGTTGGAGATAAAATTAGATTCTTTCCTTCACTGATTTCTGGGTTATTAATTCAATCCAAACAGATATTGAAAAAGTGTTAAGGCTACTGGTTAATGTCTATATAAAACAGATTATTAAAAATGTATCACATTACGGCTGGAGTAACAGAATGCTTGCCTCGCATGGGTGAGGCACTGGGTTGGATCCTCAGATCCACATATCAATAAGTAAAATAAACGTCCATTGATAACTATTTTTTTGTAATTGTACCAGGTTTCTCACATGGCTTTTGATGTTCAGATTCACTATGTACTCTAGTCTTTGTGATTAAACTTCCTTATAATTTAAATCAAGTCCAGCCCCATCTTTATTTTCCTCCACTAGGAAAATAACATGTTTCCTGGATATGTTTGGAATGCTTCTACACGTCATTTTAATAAAGTGGTCTTACATATATGGAGGGGAAAACATCAACTAAGGTCCTGTTACATTTTTAAAAGTCTTTAATTGGGACTGTGAGAATGTTAGGCCTGAGCTTAAACAACTCCATTTTAAAAATTCCAGTTTGAAACATGCAGTGGCACCATGCACACCAATACAGTCCTCCAGTATGGCCTAAATAATAGTTACTTCCCCTTAACTTGATAAACAGAGGGAAATATCTGCTAGGCTATACTTTCCCGATGATAGAGAGAGAGACAAGAAAATCAGAGTGGAGACCACAAGACCAGAATTTTCTGATCCCAGGGTAAATAATGTCATGGAGAAATCCCATGAACTTATAGAAATAATTGCATACCTTATAATAATATGAATAAATAGATGTGTGTAAGTAACACAGAACATTTATTAAGAAAAAGAAAATGAAACAAAACAAAACAAACAACAAGAAACTTAAAATTTGGAGAAAGTTTGAAGTGTTTTGCAGAAATAGAAATATGGCATTCTTTCCAAAAAAATCATTGGGACAAGAAATTATTTGGGGGGGAAACTATATTATATGCTTTCTTAAAACCAGAAGAAACTCATTTTTAGAAGTATTATATACTTCAATATAAAAATAAAATAGAGCTGTGGATGGTATTATACAAATAATCTCTATGACTTGGGAGGTAGAGGCTGAAGAACCAAAAGTTCAAAGAAAGCCTTGTCAACATAGGAAGGCCATGAGCACCATGACAAAGTTTCTGCCTCAAAATAAAATATTGAATTGCCTGGGTATATGGCTGTGGCTTAAGTGTATGCCACCCCTAGATTCAATAGCCCATATATATCTGTCAAAAGTTACTACAACAAGGACCTTATCCTAGGTGTGGTGGCACAAGCCTGCAATTCCAAAACTCTGAAGACTGAGGCAGGAGGATTGTGAGTTCAATGCCAGTCACAATAAAAAGAGTCACTAAAAATCTCAGTGAGACCCTGTCACTACATAATATATAAAATGATCCTGGGAATGTGAATCATTTATCAGTTGCCCCTGCATTCAATGCCCAGCATGAATAAAAATGGATTTATATTGAAAATGTCATAGTACTTACCTCTAATGCCATCTATTTGGAAGACTATGAGAGAAAGGTTAAAATTTCAAGGTTAGCTGGGCCACTTGCCAACAACCTGTCTCTATATAAGATTTTTTAAAAGTGCCTGCGGATGTTGATGAGTGTAATGGCAACTTTGTTTTAAATCTCAAGAACCACAAAACAGAGCAGTTATTTATTTTCAGAAAGTTACATAAATATGTTAAAAAAGTATAAATTGGGCAACATTAAGAAAAAAACTTTTTTTCATTAATTGTTACAAAGATGGGCTGGATTTCTGGATCAGGAGCAGATCACTCACCTGGCAAATGTGAGGTCCTTGGTTCTGTCCTCAACACCACATAACAATAAATAAATAACATATGGGTATTATGTCCAGCCATAACTAAATAATAACATAATTTTAAGAAAAGGTATAAAGAGAAGTGTGAGACTCATGGGCTCACATAAAACTTAAGAATATTTAATTAAAAAATGACACTTATGGTAGTAGAAATGTAAAAAATTAAAACCTCTTAACATCTTAACAAATTAAAAAGATGCAAGCTAACATCTGATGCCAAAAAAAAAAAATACACACAATTGATGAGGACAAGAAAAAATTTCTCTTGAATTAGAGAAACTATATAAATTGCTATTATTTTTGTGTAAAGTGTTTATTTAAAATGTATGATACTCCTCAAACAGTAGCAAAGCCTATATAAAATACTGTGTTTCTGATCCTGATAATATGTAGTTATATGATAGCATAAGGCTACAGATATGTTCATCCATGCTGGTGAAACCAGGAAAATAGGTGAAAAGAGTAGGTACATTCAAAATAAAATAAATGCTATAGTTTGAAAAAATTGCTTTTTTGGGATCAGACACAATTTTAGTTTCATTGAAGTGGTTCCTGTTTTTTCCACATTGTCTCAAATTAAAACATAAAAAGGACTGGAAATGTGCTCTGTGGTTAGGACACCAGGGTTTACCTCTCAGTGCCAAACCAACTAAGGTGAACAATTTCTGAAAGATTACAATTATGCCAGTGTACATATACATGTAAAAATATTAGTGAAAATTTAAATTTAATAAATATATATTTTTTAAAAAGTGTTAAGTTTCTTCCAAGCTCAACATAAAAATGACATGTAATCCACTAATAATTATTTTGGGTAGCAAAGCAAGGCTGCACATGCCTATGCTCCAGTGGCTCAGGAGTATAATAAGGGAGAATCTCAAGTTCAAGACCAAGGTTTGGCAAGGTTGTAACCAAATGAGTGAAATGCTGTCTCAAAAAAGGGGTACAGGTTTGTGTACAGCACAGTGAAAAAGTGCCCATGAGTTAATCTATAGTGACTAAATAGATAAATAAAATAATAATAATAAATCTGGCTAAAAAGTGCCATAAAATCCAGTAATAATATTTCTGGGCATACATCTAAATGAATTGGAAAACATTTCTCAAATAAATAACTGCAATTCCATTTTTATTGTAGCTTTATTCACAGTATCTAATAAAAAAATGAAATGCCAGTCAGGCATGGTGGGAAATGCCTCTAAACCCAGGGGCTTGGTAGTTTGATGCAGAGAATGGAGAGTTCAAAGCAGCCTCAGCAATGGTAAGGCACTAAGCAACTCTTTCCAAAGAAAATGTAAAATAGGGCTGGGAATTAGCCTAAGTCGTGGAGTGCCTCTGTGTTTTATTCCTGGTATGCACCCCTCCAAAAAACACCCTTTAGGTAAAAGGAATATCAAAAGAATTCTTCCAGCTTCACAGCATCCAACTACTCCCCTTAGATGCTACACACTAATAGTTCAAACTGATCTCTAGAAGATAAGACTCAGATAATGATATTTTCCAAATAGGCTAAGAGACATTGATATCTGTGGACCCCTTTTGTCAGACTGTTCTAAAACTAAGGACTGGCAAATATGGGAGGTTGGAATGAGAACACAACACACAGTTAAGTTCTTCAAAGGGGAAATCTTAATTCAGACACTGAGATATCTGAAACCACAGTTGGAGATAAAATTAGATTCTTTCCTTCACTGTTTTCTGGGTTATTAATTCAATCCAAACAGATATTGAAAATGTATTAAGGCTACTGGTTAATGTCTATGTATAACGGGTTATTAAAAATGTATCAGATTATGTCTGGAGTTTCAGCTCAGTAACATAATGCTTGCCTAGCTTGGGTGAGGCACTGGGTTGGATTCTCAGATCCACATATCAATAAGTAAAATAAAATTCCATTGATAACTAATTTTTTTCAAATGTACCAGATTTCTCACATGGCCTTTGATGTTCAGATTTACTATGTACGCTAGCATTTGTGATTAAACTTCCTTATCGTTTAAATCAAGTTCAGTCCCATCTTTATTTTCCTCCACACTAGAACAAAGATGTTTCCTGGAAATGTTTAGAATGCTTCTACAGGTCATTTTAATAAAATGGTCTTACACATATTAAGGGAAAAACCTCAATTAAAGTCCCATTACATTTTTTAAAAGTCTTTAATTGGGACTCTGAGGATGGCCTTAGTCCTGAGCTTAAACAACTCCATTTTAAAAACTCCAGTTTGAAACATGAAGTGGCACCAGGCACACACACAGAGTCCTCCAGTGTGGCCTAAAAAAAGTTACTTCCCCTTAACTTGATAAACAGAGGGAAATATCTGGCAGACTATACTTGCCTGATAAGAGAGAGAGACAAGAAAATCAAAGTGGAGACTACTAGACCAGGTTTCTGACCCCAGGGTGAATGATGTCATGAAGAAATCCCATGAGAGCTAATAACAATTGAAAAAGAGGTTAAAAGCCTCCAAATTTAGCATAAATAATAGAGCTAATGAGCAGGGATTTAGCCAGCAGAAACTAGCATGCACTCAAGCTGAAGAGCCTGATGAGGACCTGACATCCCATCACTTGTCTTTGTTCTTCTGATCCTCTGCATGATTTTCTCATCTCTCAAACTCTACCACTTCATCTGAATTTTGGTGAAAGCCACAACTTCTCCATAGGTTCTCTCCTCAACCTGTTGTCCACTCCAAGCCTGCCTTGGTTCTGGACCTGGTCACCATGGCCTGAGTGAGTGTGCATCTGCTAGAGTAAAAGGCTAAGGCTTAAGAATTTTGTTCTGACATTTAAACTTAGTACACAGAGGGAATGTCTGTCACTAGCCTGTCTTGTTTAAGTTACTTTTGCAGTGTCTAAAATTAATCTAGACTTCTAAGCAGTAAATTAATCAACCTTTATTTTTTTTGCTAAGAATGGATTATCACTATTAAAGTGCCTAGCATTCAGGATACTTATTTTCTTGAGTAAGAACCAATAGAGTATAATTGCATTGAGCAATTTGTGTGAATAAAGCATTAAAAGGGGCAGAAGCATTTGGACATTTTTTATTTCTCTCTTTGACTGCATATGTCGCAATTTTGTCCCTGGCGACTGGGACACATTGACTATATTATTTTATTAAGAAAAAAGTCATTATTTTTAATGTCATCTAATTTTTTCCTGCTTTTTTCTTATGTGAAAGTCTCACAAGGATAAAGCAAAATCTTTTAAAACTGCCATCCAGTTCTTGGAGAAAAAAATACAAATAAAGCATGCCTTTAAAAAAAACATGGGAAAACATAAATATGTTGAAACTGAAGTTTGAGATGAAACTAAATTTCCCATTTAACCAATTTTCTCTGGGATTTTGTCTCACAAGTTCTGAAGAATAAAATCTCTGAACACTCAGTGAAGGTAATATTAAAAAGAATATGATTTATTTTAGCAAGAAAAAATACAACTCCCAAAATGCGGGAGAGGGCACGTAAGCAGAAGAACCCATTTCGTTGTGTGTCAGTTTTGAAGTTTAATATGGTTTTTGGCAGTGCTTTGGTTAATATCTATTTAAAATGAGTATTGAAAAAGGCATTTTTATTAAAAAATAGGCTCAAGTTTGTCCTTAATGAATCCCATCCTCCTTCCAGTGACTTCCAACTGGGTTCACCCCAAGGAAAAAGAATTTGGTTGAAGGTATTCCCATAAATGAGTCTCAAGTGTTTTTTTTTTTTAATTTGAATAAGCTATAATGGTGCTCATTAACATATTTATCCCTTAACCTTCAGGTGTGGTTAAATAAGATATCCATGATACAGCTGCCTTGTAATTTTAGTATCTATTTTATTTTATTTTTTCTCAATCAAGTTGAGCAAGATCCCTGCCTTTGAGAATGTGAAGGGAGCTGGAAATTTGGGATTTAATCTCAGACCAATAAATAGCTAAACTATCAGATAACCATTCAGGATTTGAGATACTTCTTAGTCTACATTTAGAAAGCTCAGGAGGGATGAGGATGTTGAGTTCAAAACCAGTTTGAGCAATTTAGTGTGGTTTTAAGAAACTCAGTGAGACTTTGTCTCTATAAATATATAGAAAAAGGTTGAGAATGTGGGTCAGTAGATAAACACCCATGGGAATAATTCATGGTCTAAAATAAACAAACATATAAACAACAAAAATAAAAACTTCGGAGGAACAATAACAGGGGTCCCTAAAAAAGCCACAGCTTCTCCTACACAGGAACACAACTAATGAGGTTGGGGTCCTCTGCTGATGATTATCCCAGTCTTCACCACACATTCTGGGGACATGCTTAGCTAATGGCACACAGATGCCCACATAGGAATTCAGGAAGGCCCTGAAAACCCCATACAATTATGGAACAAAAGACTTGAGGTCTAAAATACTGATCTAAGCTCCACTATACTAGTCAGGGAAAACTAAAGGCTAAGCTGCCAAGGAGAGAACCTCTATCCACCAGACTCTGGAGACAATTATGAGAAGTTTCCAGCCAACATTGCCAATCCCAGTGGTTTCAAACAGCCTCCCAACCCAGTCTTAAAATAAGAACACACACTTACCATTTTCTGGATTTCAGGATGCTTAGTGATCCCCTTATATTTTTTTCAGCTCCAGTGTAGCACAGAAAACTGGAAGCAGAGAAATGGATTCAATGAATGGCAGGCTCCAAAAACAAAAGGAATAGAAGACTGTGGAGGTCCGTCCCCTCATCACTGGCTGTGTCTTGATTGGACAGTTCTCACCCAAGAGACAGATTGGAAAGGGCTTCAGGAACTTCCTGCAAAATTGAGCCTGGTAGTGACACCATTGGTTACTGGTGACAAGTCTTACTTTTCCACATGTTGAAGTTTGAACATTAGAGAAGCATGTTGAGGCAAGCATACAAAGCAGGGATTATTTAGAAAGGGTAACATGGACTTCTCCCAGAAGGGAGAAGGGGGGCATAGCTGGTATCAGGGTATCCCAAGAAGCAAGGAGTTCTGCCTTCTTTATATGTCCTAGGTTTCCTTTGTTCTCCTGCCTTTCCCCCCATATCTTTCTCCTTCCTGAGGACAGGTCTAGGCCCAAAATGTTTGGTGGAATATCCTAAGGTTGCAAAATAGGTGGGTCTTAGGGGGAAGGGCAGAATGGAGTACAAGGACATATTAACAATCTTAGGGCTCTCTGTTGAGAGGGGAAATTCCTGGGTCAGTTTACCTTGGCAACAGGTTGGAGCAGGGGCAGGTTCTTGATATTATCCCTCAGAGGACAGTCTCCAACTTCCCAGATTCACTCAAAATTGGCTTCCTAGATTCAGCCTGACTCGATTTACCTATCTACACTGACTGCCTGTCTAATTCAGCAGGCCTACTGTTTGAGTAATAGTAAATTTCATCCAGATCAGAATTTAATAAGGACACAAAGACAGGTTTTTGTCTGCTCTGTTTTTCTTGCTCAAACACTGGGGATCTACCACATGCAGGGGTACATGCCTATAATCCAAGCAACTGGAGGGGCTGAGGCAGGAGGACAGTGAGTTCAAAGCCAGCCTCAGCAATGGCAAGGCACTAAGAACCTCACTGAGATGATGTGTTTAATTAAAATAGAAATAGGACTGTGAATGTGGTCTCAGTGGTCATGTGCCCCTGAGTTCAATTGCCAGTAGAAAAAGAAATACTGGAGACCCATGGGTATTATTCTCTACAGAGTCCCAGGACCACAGATGAATGGATTGATGGATGGATAGAAACATAGACAGTGTCCTGGGGAAGGGTCTCAAATTCTCCTGTGATGGCTTTTTCAAGTAACTGATGTTACAATATTACAGGAATGCTCCACAGCCTAGGAATATTTATTATTATTATTATTATTATTATTATTATTATTATTATTATTACTATTATTATTTTGCTGTGAATTTCATTAATGCCTCAGAATAAAATTATTTCATGGTTTACTCCCAATATTTAGATCTAGCCAAGACAGAACTGCAATTATATAAAAATTAAATATCACAATTACTTTAAAATTTTATTTAATATTTCTGTTCTCTGGCCTTATGAGAAAAGAGCTTGAGACTTCAGCTCATAAGGTATTCCCTGAGGCAGGATTGCCCTTAATCCCCTACAAAAAAATGGGGCAAAAATAAAGTTTTAATGTTTCTAGTTTAATAAAATAAACAAGAGGTGAATGGTGCCAAGTCTCTAGATCTCTCAGTATTCCAGAACCTAGAGAATAAGGAATTAAAAAATAAATTACTTGCAATTTTGCCTTGAGCATAATAATAGAATTGTGATGTCTGTTTTTTCTTTGGTATGGGGTACTATGAGAATATTAGCACAAATCACAGGCATTATTTATATATATATATATATATATATATATATATATATATATATATATATATATATATATATTTTTTTTTTTTTTCTATAATTCATCAACAGAGTCAACTTCAAATTTAAATGAAGAAAAATTTAATTATTATTTCCAGGGTCCAGCTCTAGCAGGAAGCCAGGTGTCCTGAAGTATGAATGGCATTGGGTACTGAAGGATACGTGGCCTCAGCAAAAGAAGAGGAGACAGGATGACAGGTTGCAAATTACAAGCAGCTTTCAGAAGAATCTGATGCCCATAGAGGGGCCTTTATTTTTATACCTTTTTTAAAGGTATTTATTCATGAAGTTAAAATTACATCAAAGCCCTAAACTTCTTTCATTTATATAATTTTTAAGAGTTGCTATCTTTTCTGACATATATTAAATTCATAAGATATTGAACACATTGTTTAAAATATGTTCCAGTAACCTTTGCCAATCATGATTAAGCTTTTACATTTTCACTTTAATCACTAAGTACTAGACTATTCAACTTGACTACGTGTATCATGACCTATTAACTTTAAACTTTAAAGCACATGTATAATTATTGGTAAGCTTTTTTGCTTCTAAACTAAAGTCCTAATAATACACACTTAAGACAGTGAAAGCCTATTACTTAAAAGCCCACTCCTCTGAACTGACTCTAAAATATATCTGTATAAAATTTTACATTATTCTCTTTTTCCAAAGTAATTTTCTTTTTTCACATGACCTATTTAACTGCTTTTTAAAAGAGTTTCTTTGATCCTTCATCAAATTATGAATTCTTATGTCTTTATAATTTTTAATTAAAGAGCAGGCTCTGCACTTCAACTCATTTGCTATTAGTATTAACTATGTGTTTCCTATTTTCATCATGAATTCCTGTGTAGGGAATGAAGGCTCTGTTAGTAAAGGGAATGTATGTTGCACAGGTTGTGGCTTTAGAATGAGGGACTTAGTGTAAATTGTTAAGCTTTTCTCAGGAACCTTGATTTGCAATCTTTTCCCTGTGAATTTCTTATGAAAAACACTATTGTTTGTATTGTCAAAGATACGAAAATACAACTCAGGACATATCTTATTTGTATTATTAATTTCATTCTGGGAATTTTCCTGCAATCTCAGGCAACATGTACTTTTATTATTGATTGTTGTATGCCCTATAATCTATCTCATGAGTATCATAAACAAAACACTTAACATTCCCCATAGTACTGGGTTCCAGGTGGTGCAGCCCTGCCACAGAATCCCCCACACTGTGACCCTGTAAGACAGGATGTGTAGGAACATCTTCACCACACTGTCTGTAAGATACTAGCTATTTTCCACATAGAAACCAGTTGGTATCTTGTGGTTGAATAATGGCATCCAGTCAATAGTGAGTGGATTAATTATCTGACAATGGATAACAAGTCATTCTAAAATATATTCACTCATTGGACCCCTGTGCCAAATCCCCAGCCCTATTTTTCATTTTACTTAGAGAATGATTCTCACTGAGTTTCTTAACACCTCATCTATGCTGAAACTAAAATTTAACTAATGATCCTCATGCTTCAGCCTTCCAAGATACTGGGATTATAGATGTGCACCATTGCACTTGGCTCTGTTCACATATTTAATGCCAGCATTCCCTCTTTGTCTTGTCAACTGTTTTCTTTTCTCTATTTTACATTTCAAATAAATGAAGTATTTCAATTTTTTTCCAAGAACTGGATGTCAGATTAAAGATTTTAGTTTCTCTTTGTGAGCATTTCACATGAGAGAAAAGCAGACAAGTGTAACTTGACAGTTTGAAAAATAAGAACTGTTTTTCTCTGCTCTCGGTCTTCCCATGTACAGACACCTTATCACAATATCTGATTTGAAATTCCTCCTTTAAGATTTTCCTGTGTGATGTGTCCTCATTCTAACCTCCTATATTGTCCTACTTGTGGGTTTCATAACTGCTTGACAAAAGGCTTGAAGAGCCACCATGTCTAATTTCTTTTGGAGTGTCCAGTGAATATCATTCCCTGGGTCTCTCCACCATGTCTAAATTCTTTTGAAGTGTCTAGTGAATATCATTCCCTGGGTCTCACCATCTAGAGAGCAGTATAAACTATGAAGTGAAGACACTCCAGGGAGTCTCTGATAGCCCTACAGCCTGCAAGGATCTTTTAATGATACAGTGCTGGGACAGTCTGAAAAATTGAGGTAGAATGAAGACAAATACCTTCAAATGCAAACTTTTTTTTTCAATCAAGACATAACTTTCAATACTTATCAATCAGAGTGGCAGGCAATGAGTTTATTAGAAGTGATGTGAAGGAAGAACAGGGTGATATTCTGACAGAAGAATGTGTGTTCTCTCTGAAAAGATAATAGCATGGCTCTCTAGAACTTCACTTTTTTTGAAGATCTATAACAAGATCTCAAAGAGTCCTGACCAGGTACAGTTCTTGACTATGGACTGACAGCAGGCTAACATCAACCTCTCAAGTATCCTCTGCCATGAAAACTTTAGGTTAATTAGGCTCATATTCACCATTTCTAATTGAATTCTTAAGCATAAACTCTCACAGATTTTATGGTTTCTATGAATTATCTTTATTTCTCTGAGTTCCAGAATCTGGTCTATAGCAGGATCACAAAACTCTTCACTTCAGGGTAACTTAAGTTGGTCTTATAAACATTATTTTTAAACTGCATTTCTTCAACAGATAACAGTTTGTTAAGGAATGTAACATATCCTGTCCAGTTCAGCCAGAATTTTCTTGGAAAATAAAGCTGGGGTCAACATGTTGGGCCTATTTATTTATATTACTACATGTTGAAAAAAAAGCTAGTCTACCACTGAACTACGTCATTGTCACCCTTGCCAGATATAAAGTTGCATGGGGATGCAAGTTTCTCAATAAGGCAAAGGCAGTATCTAATTGACATCATATTCTGGAGCAAAGAATCATAAAAGAGGATTCCTTTCAAATGTTCTATGCCACCTTTGAATTAGATGTGGTTTAATTACAATTTTCAATAATTCCAGGAAACCACTTTGAAATCACAAATTTTATTTACCTTCCAGTCTTCAGAGAGTCATGTTCTTCTCAGGTAGATCCTAAGCTCCACATAAAAATAAATAAATTAAAGGTATTGTGTCCATCTAAAAAAAAAAAAAAAAACAGAAAACTGGGCACACAGGTGCAAGCCTATAATTCCAGCTGCTCAGGAAACAGAGGCAGTAGAATCATAAGTTCAAGGTCAACTTCTGCAACTGAGACCCTGCCCCAAAATAAAAAGGGCTGGGGATGTAGTTCAGTGGCAGAGCATCCCTGAGTTCAATCCATGTCACTGCAAAAAAAGCAAAAGAAAGTGACAACAAAATTAACACTTAGAATTTTCTCTCCGAAAATTTTCCACAGATTTCAACAAAGTAAGGTACCTCAGACATTAGTTTCTCCTAGTTCCTCTTTTATTTAATCCTTATTTATTTACTTTTAACCTTAATTTTTTTTATTTTTATGTGGTGGGAAGGATCAAACCTAGTGCCTCATGTGTGTGAAGAAAGCACTCTACCACTGAGCTACAGCACACTTCTCTGTGCCTCAATATTGTTATGTCTCATGGAGGAAACAATTTAAATCACAATCTTCAAAGAACCACATTTTATGTATAAAAATTTAAAATATGGCAAGAGAAATAATTAAATCACATGTAGAGGGCAAATGGGGAAGAGAAGTAATGATTTAAAGAGCAGAAAGATCAATAAATAAACAACAGAAAACAATAGAGAAAAATAAACTAATTAAATGCTGGTTCTTGGGCTGGGGTATAACTCAATAGTACAGAGTGTGCTTACCATATGTAAGGTCCTGTCTTGATCCCAAGCCTCCCCCTTCAAAAAAAAAAAACAAAAAAACAAATGAACAAAATACAAAAACCAACCACTTATTCTTTGAGAAGACAGAAAAAAAGTGGAAACCTCCAGTTGGGCTAATGAGAAAAAAAAAGAGACAATATACATATTACTAAAATCAGGAAAGAAAAGATATCACCATAGTTTGTAGAGTATTGAAAAGGATATATGCCAAAAAATTCATCAACCTAAATGAAGAGAACAAAATTTCTAGAAAGATACCACCAAACTCACCTACAATGAAAACCTGAATTGAATAGTCACAGGTTTATATTTTAAAAAATTTGTAGCTTGAAAATCTTATCTTAATTTGTTTTTCAGATCCAGATAGCTTCACTGGAAAATTCCTACAAACATGTAGAAAAAAATAATAATATACAAATTCTACAAGAAAACTGAATAGGAGGAAATACTTCCTAACTTATTCTGAGGCCTGCATTAACCTGCTATCAAAGCCAGACAATGACATTACAAGAGTTTGGGATACCCCTCATGAACACAGGTGCAAAATCCTATACAAAATTGTGAGGGGGTGGGTGGTTGTAAAAAGGATAGAACCCAGGGCTTTACAAATGCTAAGCTAATGTTCTAAGGTGGCTAGGCTAATGCCACATCCTCAGTCCTTTTTATTTTCATACAGGATCTCACTGAGTTACCCAGCCTAGGCTTGAACTTGTGACCCTCCTACCTCAGACTAGCTGGGATTATAAGTGTATGCAACCACATCCAATTCCCAAGCAAAATTTTAATGAATTAATTATAATAATATATAAAATGAATAATACATCATGACTAAATGAGATTTATGCTAATATTGCAAAGCTGGTTTGCCAGTCAAAACACAATGCACATCATTATAGTAGCAAACAAATAATAACAGTCCAATACCCATTCTTAGTTCAAAAACAACAACAATAAAAACCTCAGGAATATAACAGACTCATTCTGATAAAAAGAATAAAAAAAAACCTACAGTTAACACGCATAATAAAAAAAGATTGAATTTTTTTTAATATAAGGAACAAGACAAGGATGACCACTCCAATTATTTCATCCAACAATATACCAGAGATTCCACTTAGATTAATAAGGCAAGAAAAAAATTGACATTCAAGTGATAAAGGAAGAATTCAAACTATATTTTTTAAATGATGAGATTATCTATATAGAAAAATCTGATGAAATATGCCCCAAAAAACCTACTGCTAGAAGGTGAGTATGGCAAAGCTGCATAATACAACAGCTAGATACAAAACTGAATTGTTGTTCTATGTTAGCAATGAAACATTTTATATTGAATTTTTTAAACATACTATGATAACACCAATAATGTCAAATATTTAAGACAAATTTGAAAGGGATATGCAAGACTTCTACTTTAAAAGATTGCTGAGAGAAATTAAAGGAAATCTAAACAAATGGGAAGAAATAACATGTTCATTTGTTGGAAGACTCAATGATGTTAAGAAGTCAATTCTCTCCAAGTTGATTCATAGATTCAATATCTCAGAATCCCAGCAGGCTTTTTTGTATAAACAGTTAAGCTGATTATAAACTTCCAATGCATATACAAAGGACCCAGAGCAGTCCAAAAAAAACTTTGCAAAAGAAAAAATCTGGAATAAAAACACTATTACAAAGCTAAAGTAATTCAGACAATGTGGTACTGATATAAACAAGTAGATCATGATACAAAATAGAGGCCAAAATAGACCCATGTACACAAAAAACTGATTTTTGGCAATGGTACAAAGGCAATTCAGCAAAGAGACAATGTTCATTTTTAACAAATGGTGCTGGAACTAAATACCCATATACAAAAACTTATGAATTTTGACCCCTGCCTTGCACCACATACAGAAATTAACTCAAAATGGGTCATATACCTAAGTGTAAAACCAAAAACAATATACCTACTCAAGGAAACAGGAGCTAACTTCTGTGACTTAGGGTTAGGCAAAGAGTTCTTAGATATGATACCAAAAGTGCATTAAAGAACAATTTGTAAATTGAATTTCATCAAAATTAAGAATATCTGTTCTTTGAAAGACACTGCTAGTGGAATGTAAAACATGTCAGACTGGGACAAAATATCATAAATCTAATAAAGAATTTGTATCTAGAATACAAAAAGAACTCTTAAAATTTAATAAGAAAAACAAATACCTCAATAAAAAATAACATACAAGATTTGATACTTTATCAAGGAATGGCAAAGAAGCACATGAAAATATGCTCAACATCATAATCAGCCTATAGGAAAATGCAAATTAAAATCACAATGAGAGGCTAGGGTTGTGACTCAGTGGCATAGCACTTGCCTTGCACATATAAGTAACTGGGTTCAATCTTTAAAACTGCATAAAATAAATAAACAAAATAAAGGAATTGTGTATATATACAACTAAAAAATTTTTTAAAAAATCACATTGAGGTAATACTATGTATCTTTTAAAGGACTAAAATTTAAAAAGACTACCAGAGTAATATTTATGATAGAGACTTGGAGCCACTGATTCCTCATTCACTGCTGGTAGGAATGTAAAAGGAAACAACAGCTTGGAATACAGCTTAGTATTTTAAAAAATTAAAAATATACATAGCACATTATCTACTCAATTCACTTCTGTGTATTTACCAAAGAAAAATGACAGCCTAAGTCCACACAAAGATCTGTAATACAGTTGTTCAGATGGGTTTTAGTTCTAAGAGCCAAATGCTGGAAACACCCAAATGGCTGTCAGTGGTGAACAGGCATATCCATACAATGGAATACTTTGATCACTTAAAGGAACAAACTACTGATATAATCAGAAACAGAGACAAATCTCAAAATAATTACACTGAGTGAAAGAGCAAAGAGAGAGAGAGAGAGAGAGAGAGAGAGAGAGAGAGAGAGAGAGAGATTTCATTTACGTAAAACCATAGAATAAGCAAATTAACCTACAGTGATACCAGATCAGTAGGTTGGTGGTTGCCTGAAGAAAGGGACAGAGCAACTTGAGGATAGAAGAACAAGGAAATTTGGGGTGGTGATGGATCTGTTCATTCTCCTTATTTTGATGATGGTTTCTTGGGTGTGCACATGTGTCAGAACTGATTAAATCATACACTTTAAACATGAAGTTTATTGGATGTCAATTAGACTTCAATAAAACTGTCTTTTAAAAGAGCTACCTGAATTTTATAATATCAATTTTAAATTGTCCCTTTTCCATCAGCATACCAAAAATCTTTCACTGTAGCAAACTAACTCATGTAACTGCTTCAAATACACCTTTTCTTTTGACATTTACTCTACCTAAGCAGGATTGTAAATCTAAATTACTGGCTGGGGATGTGGCTCAAGTGGTAACACGCTTGCCTGGCAAGTGTGGGGAACTGGGTTCAATCCTCAGCACCACATAAAAATAAAATAAAGATATTGTGTCCACCAAAAACTAAAAAATAAATATTAAATCTCTCTCTCTCTCTCTCTCTCTCTCTCTCTCTCTCTCTCTCTCTCTCACCCCTCTCTCTCTTAAAAAAATGTAAATTACTATGGGATAGAAAAGTTAACAATTGCACAGTTGTCTGTTTATTGGCTTCAAATGAAGTCAGAATGTTTAGTTGAATTACCAGTACTGAAGGGCTCTGTCACTGAATATTGAAAACATTACTTTTGCAAGCTGCCCTAAAACAATTCATTAATTCAAATAAATGTTTACTGCACATGTGCTCTCTGTATGCCACTGTTGAAATGGCTGAATTTCATGCAGAATGGACAGTACCAAACTACAAAGTTATTCCATGTCTTCTTTTGGAAGAATTTGTAAGATTTAGAAACACTTAAATCACATGATGAAAGAATAGCAATGGAAACAGGCCACAGACATCCAAGAACAGTGACTCTCCTAGTTAAAAGTTAAAATAATAAATTTCAATGATAATATGACTGAAGAACTGTATCCTAACAGCTTAATTCCAACATTACAAGTATTTCTCATATCTTAAGTGAACTCAGAACAAAGATTACAAATTACTTCCTCACACAGTGAGTATGAAGTCTGCCAGCTCTAAGAAGTCATTCTGCTTAGAAATATGAAAGGATGTGAAAAGACAGAACCCAAATGATTTTTTAATACCAATAACAAATAGGAAGTTTTAAGTGAATTCTCTAACAGTTGGTATCAAAGATAATACTCTGTAGCAGCATATTCTTCATTACTGAGTTCAGTTAACTGGACCAAGAATGGAAATTAATATATATTATAGAAGATACAAGCTTAATTATTCATCACATATAAAATCATCCGTAGCTCTGCCACAATATAAAAGACATTTTACAGCTTAGCAAGGGAATTTATTTGTAAACCTTCCGCTATCTTTTTCCCTTGAAATGATACTGTCCTTTAAGTTGTTTCTCTAAAAGAACCCAATATGTGCTCCATTTGTATACAATGAATTTAAGCATTTTCTACGTCATGTATAACTGATCATAACTAATTTCTTCAGGTTTTTCAGAACTGTCATGTTTTGTGTTCTCAAAGATAGAGTTTTGCTGAACAATAAGCTTTTAGTAAATTTTGACTGACATGTTTCCTCTGTATTTGTTCTAAACACATCATACCCAAATTCATATCTACATTAAACACTACTAATCCTTAGTGTTCAGTAACCATGGAATGCAGAACACGAGTTCTGAAAGCACAATATCCAAGTATTCTCATCTTCATGGAGAAGAAATATCCACTAAACAAAAGATGAAACAAACCATAGTATTCAGTTATTGTATCTTCTATTTATTGATTTTTGGAGTTTTACAAATGCAAATGCATTTTTAATTAAAATTATGAAAATTTACTTCTCACCTCTGATACTGACTTTAATTAAAATTGCCCTAAATTAAAATTGTGAAAAAATATCTGCTACAGCTTGAGTTCCATTGAAGCTAAGATCCAATTTGTGGTTCCTCATGATACGTCCAATGTCAATTACTGCCCTCCTGTGGCATTTTACCATGAAGAAAAACACTGTTTCATGGAGTAAGATCTACTTGTAATTTGTAATGTGCTTGGCACTGTGCTTACCAGTTTATATGCAGCAGCTGTGCTCATCCTCAAAACAATGCTACAATGGAGAATATCTTAGAAAGGTAGAGTGTAAATGACCTTAAATAACTTGTCCAAGGTCACTGAGCTACTTCCCATTACTGACAACACAGAGTATATCTTATACCTTTTAACAAGAGGGCCCCAAATTGGACCAAACCTGCCAGAGAAATTGGATTCATCCCATCATGAGTAACTCCCATTTAATCTCAGTACAGTTATTTTTCTCTAATTCACCTTAATCTGACCATCTGCCTTGGCATGGAGGAGAAACAACTTAGTGGCAGAGCTGGATGTGTGCAACAAATTATCGTCCAAGTTTTGGCTTTCAGCTAGCCTTTATTGTTATATCTTGGAAAGTTAGGCAAGATCAAGATCCTTAGTAAAATGACATCTATAGAGAGGCCTTACCAGAAGTATTATTATTAATCCTGACCATGTTTAAACTGACATTAAATATTCAAGACAATTCTGATCTTAACTATAGCAGTGTTTTTTACATAAGTAAATGATTCATGTCATGTTATAACAAATGAGATATATAAATAAGTAATTTATACTTTATTCCTCCAAAAATGACTTTGTATTTCATTAATGAAAACATAGAACAGTGATTTGTTTCTGGAACTGAGTATTAAACCCAAGGCCTCAAACATGTGAGGGAAGCCACATCCCCAGGCAAGAATGCTTGTTTTTAAATGATGCTGTTGGTGTAACAGTGTAGTGCCAGTCCAGCCTTCCACTGTCCTCTGACAAGAATTTCTATTTAACTGCTAAGCACACTGATGTTTCATGGATAACATCAAGAAAAGTAGTTTAAAGAAACCACATAACTTCCACCCTTTTAGTCTTGCTGTACAATATTGTGTTCTCTTTGAGATGCATAAAGAAATTTAAATTCACACTTTACTATCATAGGAGCAAGAACCACTTAAACAGCATCTACTGTTTTTTTTGTCCATTAAGAAAGATTGTTCAACCAGGTTGGTGGAACACACCTGTAATCCCAAATGGCTTGTAAACCTGAAGCAGGAGGACTGCAAGTTCAAACCAAGCCTTAGCAATTTAGTGTGGCTCTAAGCAACTTAACAAAACTCTGTCTCAAGAAAAAAGAAAAAAAACAGTTGGGGATGTGGCTCAGTGGCTGACCACTGTGGGCTCAATTCCTAGTAGAAAAAAAAAGGCAGAAAAGAAACACAAAAAGCTGCACTGTATAAAATGAATTTTAATTACTTTTTCTAGGAGCTGATAAGGGTACCTCTGAAAATCCATGCTGGAAAGTCATAGCAAAGAAAATAACCAGTCTCTACAGGGGAATAGTCACAAAAACATAACATCTGAAGAGTCACATCCCAAACAAAGCTGGTCTAGAGGTGAATTTTCTGCGTTCTAGTCTACTCACTTATGAACCTTGTTCTTGCACAGAAATGCTGTCATCGCAGGCTATCCAGGCCACAAACTTCTGAAGTATTCTCAACTTTCCTCTTCAGAACTTAACAATTGCCCAAGCCAGGATGAATTACCAAAGAGAAACATATGGATCTCCTCCACAATCCTTCCCCTCTTCTTGGAGTGCTAGTGATGATGGCAGGAAGCTCCCAGCAAAGCTTCTGCCTGAGCAGGGAGCACAATACCCAAGGCTAAGAGTGATCTTGAGTGCTGTGATTGTGGCTAAAAGTTAGAGCACTTGCCTAGCATGTGTAAGACACTGGGTTTGATTCTTAGCATCACATAAAAGTAAAAAAAAAACATATACAGTTCATCAACAAGTAAAGAAAATTATATATATATATATATATTTTTTTTTTAAGAGTGCTCTTGAGATTTTCAAAAGCACAGCTGGGAGGAGACTCTCTTTCCTCCCTCTTGTGGGAGTTATGGGAGAGCCTGAGAATGGCCCCCTGCTCTGTCACTTTTTACCCCCAAGGGCCTAAAATCATGCTGGCTTCTGTGGCATTTTATTCCTTTGAATCCTTCTTCAGAAATCTTCCTTCTTCAGTAATCCTCCTTCCAATTTATGATTGTTGATTTCAATCAAGCATCCAAACTTGCACCTTCTAAATATTTCCAATCTGTGAATCCACCTCTATCATCTGTCCCCTTAGCTCAGGTCCTCATTGGCTCTCATCTGGAGTAGTCCAACAGCTCCACAGGTCTCCTATCTCTAGTCCTCACAACCATCATCTGTGGTACAGTTAATAGGAGAAACCATATTACCCATATACACCCAAACCCATCAATGGCTCTCCATTATTAAAGAAAAATCTAAATTCCTTAACAGTACACACCGCTATCTATATACACAATCTTCTCTCCAGCCAAATAGCTGTTCCTCCTTGCCTCACATTTCAGCTCTGATTACCCAGAACTGCTTGGGTTTGGGCTGGAACTCAGATACACACACACACACAACACTGAATTAATTAGTAAGTCAGAAGTTCCCATTCTTGAAAACCTGGAGAAGTCAAAGAAAAGTGGCTTTCTTTAGGCTTTCTTCTAAGTATCAAAGTCATCACATTGATATTTACATTTCATTACATCAATATCCCTAAATATTGCTATTATAGATAACTGGTGCCAAGGTACACAACACAAACAACAGCAAGTGTCTGAAAAAAAGAATCATATACTATAACTAAAGGTTCTGATCAACCATACATCTCTGCAGACAGAATACCAGCAACGACTCCCTGTGAGGCTTTCTCACCAAGACAGTACCCCTCCTCCTCCACTGGTGCCACTACACTCTGTAGAAATGTGTAGCCTGGCACATGACCACTTGTTTTTTAAGGAGAAAATCCATGTTACAAGCATTCCTGGATTTCCAAGCCAAGTCAACTCATCAGAATACTTTAGGCATTTATAAATGTTTACAGAATAATATGTGCATTCTGAGCTAAGCAGAACACTCAAAGACATTTTTTGATTTTTAAAAAAGTACACTGAATATCAGGTTTGAAAACTTTGGCTTCACCCAATAAATTTGAAGAAAATATTTGAAAACACAAAATATTTTCTAATATCTGTAACCTATTTTGTAGTTAAAGGAATAATCATGTTTCTGTAGAAAAAAAATTTTAACAGGAGATGTTGAGAAATAAGGTCTTTTTTTTAACTTATAGAAAATTTCAGAGAAAACTGCATAAGCAATCAAAAAAACTGATAAATTGGACTCCAACAAAAAATCTATTTGCTTCATAAGAAGTGAAAATACTATAGAATAAGAAAAATTTTACACTTCTCATATCTCATAAGAGTATATTTGTGTATATCCAGAATACATATGAACTATTACAAATGAACAAGAAAAGGACAGCTCAATTTTAAAATGCACAAAGAATCTAAATAGGCATTTGTATAACAAAGATAAATAATGGCTAAAAAGTACATGAAGATATTCAATATCATTAGTTATCAGGGAAATGCAAATCCAAACCACAATGAGATGCCACTTCATACCCATTAGGATGACTACTATGAAAAAAAAGTACCATGGAAAACTGTTGGCAAGAATATGGAGAAATGAAATCTTCAAACATTGCTGATGGGAATGTAAAATGATAGAATCACTTCATAAAAGAGTCTGGCAGAGTTACTTATGGTCCATGAATTTCACTCCTGAATATCTACCCAAAGCAAACATAAGTCAACTAAAAAACACAAATATTCACAGCAGTATGAACATAAGAACCACATAGTGCAAGTCATCCAAATATCCATCAACTGAAAAATAGATAAACAAAGTGTAGTGTACCCATATAATAGAACACTATTCAGCAATAAAAAAAGGAATAAAATTCTAATTTGTGCTAGCTCAAAAATAGGCTAACAAGCCAGACAAAAAGGGCCATATATTGAATGATTACATTTATATAACATATCCAGAACAAGTAAATCCACAAAGAGAAAAAGGAGATTCATAGATACGTAAAGCAAGAGTGAGTGGAGAGTGATGAGTAAAGGGTATGGGTCTTCTTTGGAGATGAAAAAGTGTTTCAGAATGAGACAGAAAGATAGGCACACAACTATGTGAATATACTAAAACTCAGTGAATTGCACTTTTCAGGAGTGATCTTGATGGTAATGTGAATTATATATCAATAAAACTGTTATTTTTGAAATGGTTGCACAAAGTCATATAGTAACAACTCTGCATAAGGGTCAGGTTGAATCACTCTGCGTGTGACAGAATAATCTGTCATAAAAACACACAATCTGTTCAAATGGGGAAATAATCTATATTCCTACCAATAAAATCCTATTGAAACCAACCATAAAATCAGATCCAAAGTAAAAAGAGCAAAGAACAAAAGAGCATGCAATTCACAATTAGCTGGCAGGTTACAGAATGAAATTAACCAAACACTACAATGAAAAATTGTTTATTAAGACTGCCCATTTCTTTTCAATTACATGGATTTAAACGAATCAAAATCCATTACATTTCTAAGAAAATCTTCCAGATTCATTAGCACATAGCAAGGAAAAACAAGCATTCTCTCCTATAACCAAATTAACAATGCACAGAACGTTTGTTTGTACTTGGCAGCATGAATTTTTCATTTTGGAGTGCTGCTAAATTATACAAGCCTATGAGCCAGACACCCTGGCATTATCCTAGACTTCATTAGCTGATGCTGAAGAACATTAAAAATAAAGAGGATAGTATTAATAATGGCAGTGGTGATGACAGAATAAAGTTATTGTCAGTCTTTTCAACACTTCCATTATCTAGACTACAACCATGAAAACATTCAAACAACTTTCTCCTTTTTTTCCTTCTTTTTTTTTCGGTGTGAAACTGAGGATTGAACCACACAGAGATGTACTACCTCTGGCTACATCCCCAGACCTTTTTATTTTAATACAGGGTCTGACTAAGTTGCTGAAGCTGGCCTTATACTATCTATCTTCCTGTTGCAGACTCTGAAATCGCATATAATTTTCTAAGCTTCTACAAATACCCTTTTCTGTATGAATATGAAAGCACTGGACCTTAGAGATAGAGAGAAATGAATTCAAGTGATAGTTTTTGTTTGTTTGTTTTTGTTTTTTTAAACATGCTTGCTACATGCCCAAGGACAAACTTCACAATTTTACTGAGTCCTTGCTGTATTGAGAACAAAATTAAGTAATGCACACAAAGAGCACAGTGCAATGCTCAATCCACAGCCCACTACAAAAATCCTCACTGTTTACAACTCTTCACAGCAAATACTCATTTCAGACCTTAAATCAGAGTAGGGATGATTAACATTGGCCATCCTTCTACCTTGTGGACATCTAAAGATCTATGAAGATTTCATATTGAATGAATAATCATTCTCCTTCATCCACCTCCCACATAGGTTTTTTGAAAAAGCTATCAATAAAGTCTCTTTTAAACATATTACATCAGGGCATGACACAAAGCATTCATTCACCTAAGAGGTATTTCAGAGGACTGAACTGAGAGAGAAAAAGAGAGACATGGAGAGAAACACTCTCTATTAGAAAGAAATGACTATTTTGCAGTGCAATAATTGGTAACTTTTCCATAAAAAATGATACAATCTGATTATAATTCCCAAGTGTCTGTTATCTGTTCTTAAAGAAAAAGAAAAAGGAAGTGGGATGGTTTCAAGTACCAAGAGAAGATGTGGGAAGATATCCTTTCCCATTGACAGCAATTAATGTTTGAGTGATGGCTGCTAGAATGTTCAGACTGAAAAACTTTCTTATATTAGAACAGACTGAAATATATCTAAAACAAAACACATGGGGTTTAACATACACAAGCACAAGCTTCACAAAGGTGTCCTCTCTATACAAACCAAAGAAGGAAAAGCTTGTGTGACATTTTAATTGTACTGCTATAGATAAGGTGTGAGGAAGAGGATAGTGGTTTTCAGCCATACTCCCATGCTGGATGTCTATTTAAAGACACAATCTAGACTCTGTAGTAAGAGACTCACTCTGCATAGCTCAACACAAATTTGCATCATGCCACACACTAGAAAAAAATTTCAGTTTTAGAAGAGAGGGAATTCCTAAGAGGGATGGGAATTTTTTAGAACTTTGTAATATCCCTAAGGAGTTTCACTAAGCTCTGAGCTCATTATGAACCATGTGCCCAAAAGCTACTGCTCTTCCCTCCCTTTTCTAAAAGTCCACGCATAAGACATTAAGTTAACAGTGCACCTGGGGGAGACCTGGTCAGTTGCAGTTTACAGAAAGAAACCCTGAGCGGCTCTCATCTACACTGTACATCAGCACTTGGCGTCTCTCCTCAAACTGCACCTCAGTGCTACTACTCTGACTGCATAGCTGTTCCATCTCAAAGGGTATAAAGTCTTAAATTGTGCACAGGAAGACTGAAGTCTACCCAACTTTCCAATTAAACGATCACTTACCATGCCAGTCTAAATTAAGCTTTATGCTTAATATAGGAAGAAACTGTTCCAAATGCACAAAATCCAACCCATTTAATATGTAATAAAGTCTTTTTTTGGTAGTTGTAGATGGACATAATAGCTTTTTGATTGATTGATTGATTGATTGTGGTTCTGAGGATCTAACACAGTGCCTCACACATGCCAAGCACTGAGTCATAATCCCAGTCATGTAATTATGTCTTAATATCTATTTAAATGTAGTATAAACATTTTTAACAAATGCAGCTAACAGGAGAAATAAAGAATAAAAGATTAAGGTGGACACAATACCTTTATTTTATTTTTATGTGGTGCTGAGGATCAAACCCAGTGCCTCATACATGCCAGGTATATGTGCTATGACTTGAGCCACATCCCCAACCATCACAACATAGGAAAGCTGCTTGAAGTGACAGACACTGGTTTTTACTGGGGGTATAACATATCTTAAGTGGCAGAATTAGGTGTGACAGATTCTGGGTGGAAAGGATGGCATCATAGGACACATGGGGCCTTTGGGGAATGCTGAGTAGCACTGTTATTAGCGTGCACACAAGAGAGCAATAAACAGGAGGGCCTTGAAGACAAGACTGTTTGTTTCCTTTCTGAAATGCACTGATTATCTTTAAACTGAAAACTGAGAAAGATTTTAGCTTTAACTTCAACTCCAATATCTTTTTATTGCCTTGCTTTTCTTTCTCTCTTTAAAAGTGAGAGAAGTACAATCAGGAAAAAATCACCCCTCAGCACATGGTGGTGGTGGAAGAGACAGTGAAGAGTTCCACAGATTTTTGCCTTTAATTTTCCCAATATTCTTATAAAGACAGTATTGTTCTTCTCACAGATTAGGAAGCTGAAGTTTGGAGAAGTTAAATAGATTTTAAATGTATACAATTATCTGATTTTTATTTCTTTTAGGTTTTTATTTTTCTGGAACTAGACAAAACAGTTCTATAGAACTTATGGAAAGATAAACAAGCAAGAATTGCCAGACATATGAAAAGCAAGAAGGGGAAACTAGTTAGTTTTAAAAATATTAAAACTTTTATAAAGCCAATAATGTGATACTGGTACATGAAGAAAAAGTCTAATAGCATACAAACCCAGAGACACTCCAGTACATCCAAAATTTAACAATACAATAAGAGTGCTCAAAGAAGGGCTCTAAAACCAACAGATGAAAATAACAGGCACACACAAAAAGATAAAGTTAAGCCTACACATCATTCTGAACACCAGAATAAATCCTAGTTTTAACATTTAAATGTAAAAAAGATGCCATAAAAGTACTAAAAGAAACCATGGGCAAATTCTAAAAATCTTGGAAGTGTTTTAGTGACTTAAAATCCAGATATCATAATAAGTAATATAAACTGTGAAATTCAAAGAAAAAAAAAGTAAGACTTTTATATAATATTTTTATATTAAAAGATGTGAAGGTAAATGAAATAAGTGAAAATCTGGGGAAAACTACAATTTATATCACACAAGACTAATCTCTCCAATTTATAAATTTCTAGAAATTGAGAAGGGAAAAAAAGGAATCCAAAACAAAAATGTGCAAGACACATGAACAGAGAATTCACAGAAAAAGACATACAACTAGTTTTTAATGCTCAGCCTCATAAATAATGATAGCAATGCACATTAAAACTACTTTATATTGATAATTCTCATCTATCAAACTGTTAATAAATTCAAGGGTTGTAAACATAGTACATTGGAAAGGTGCCAGGAAAATAGGAACTCTCTCATACACTTGAATCGGCCCTCTTGTATCTGTGGTATCCAGACTGGATTCGACAATCATAGGTGAAAACATGTTTTTTAAATTGTCATGCTGAACACATACCAACTTTTTTCCTTGTCATTAGTCCCTAAACAATAACAACTATTTGCATGGCATTTACATCATATTAGGTATTCTATGAAATCTAAGGATAATTTAAAAGTATGTGGAGGATGTACATAAGTTACATGAAAATACTAAGCCTTTTTATGAAAGAGACTCAAGCATCCTTGAATTTCAGTATCCAGAAACAACCAATCCACCATGGATAAAAGGAGAAAATGTACTTTTGGGAGTTCAAAATGGTGCAATACTTAAGAAAGGAAGTATTTAACAAAATTATAAATGCAAAGCCCACTGGTGCAGTGATCCCACAATGTATCCCACCTGCACATGTATAAAATGATATGCACACAAGCTGTTTCACCACAGTATGGTCTGTGATAAACATAGAGATGACCCAAATACCCACCAAGGGGGCTGGTGAAATAAACAAGGTACTTAATAGATGCTGTATAAACAAAGCTGTTGTTAAAAAAGTTTTTTCTATAAACAAATATTATATTCTTTCTAAATAAATAGTAAAAGAAAAATATCTCAAGAGCATATAAAGAAAAAGTCATGGAACAGAATTAGTAACATAGTATGCTACATTGTATATAAAAATAATATAGTATACTGGCATTTCTCCTACTATAAAAGGAAACAATTGACATCTATGAGAAATCAATTAAAAGAGGTTATCAAAGAAAGAGGAATGAAGGGGGGGGGGGAAGCTGTTGGAAATCAGATTTTCCCAAGCATGCCTGTGCCATTTTAACTTTTGGACCATAACAATATGTTATCTATATTAAAAGAATTTTTAAACATTAAAAAGAATACTTACAGAAAGAAGAGAAAGAGACACATATAAATAAGACTTAAAACCAAGCTTTAAAGAGATTTTTTGTTCTGAAATTAGATGCTGAAAAGCAATCTTAGTATGGTCATTGCAAAAAAAAAATTGCTTTTTCCCCTTTCAATCAAGTTAAAGGATATGGTAGTCTGTTTTAAAAAAGCTATTTGAAGGAGAAAGAAATTAGAAAAGAGGAGAGAAATGTACAATGAGGGCACTCTAGTATAATAGTTCTTCATGTATCATTCCTGTACCAGTAGCATCAGCATCATGTGATAACTTGTTAAAATTAAAATTCTCAGTCTCACACCCAGACTACTGAATCAGAAACTTTGTACTAGTCCAGCAAGGCTGGTAATACCCTCAAGCATGAGAGTCACATATGTTGTCTGGTGCTTCCCACAGGTTCACAACAGCACTTGTCTGCATTTCAAACAAGCTCCAGGACCTAGGACCACACTTGGATAAGCACAGCTGAAGTCCTTCTAGGGAAAAAGGTATGTAACCTTCATATGGTTGAGTTTCCTATGAAATTTGTCCTCACTATCAAATGAAAAAAGTCCTTTTACAGTCGTTCTAACCAATATATAACATGGAGCTACTTTCCCACATAAACTATGTACACAGAGAATAAATGTTTTCGAATACATTCTTATAAAAACAATAACAACTATGAATCATCAAAATTCAACTTAAGGATGTCTTTAAAAAAGTATAAGTGGACCTACAAGCTTTCAGAAATAGGAGAAAGAAACAAAAATAATCCATATTTCATAAACTCTGCTTGTGTTTTCTGAACAACTTAACTTCAAATGCATTAACTGCCCACCATGTGCTCTCCATGAAAAAGAACCAAGAAGTTTGTTTCCCTCAAACACTTTTCAAAAAAAAAAAGGTACTCATGTTTATGAACGATGGTTTTCCATTTGTTTTACATGAGGAAAAAGATCTCTATAGGAATCTTCTGAATAAAGAATTCTAGTTTAGACAGAAGTATTTAGAAGTCAAATGTAGTGGCACATGCCTATAATCCCAACATCTCTGGAGACTGAGACAAGAGGATCTCAAATTCAAACCCAGCCTCAGCAACAGTGAGGCACTAAGCAACTCAGTGAGACCCTATCTCTAAATAAAATATAAAATAGGGCTGGGGATGTGGCTCTATGCCCCTGAGTTCAATCCCTGGTACTCACCACCTCCCCCACAAAAAAAGAAGGATAAAGAAATGTGTATCTTCATTTTGCAAGTAACCATTGAATAGTTTTTTATGCTAAAATTAACCAATAAATTGACATTTTTATATATTTCCTATTTCACTGCCTCTGAGATGCAATCACCTTTAAGACACTAGAATATTCTCATTCTATGTACCACTCAGAAGAAAAACTGCCATGTGGTTTCAACATGCCAATTTTAAGATTCCATCCATCTCAGATGTGCATCTTAAAAATCAATGAAATGCCTTAATTATAAACCACAGAATTGTAGGGTAAATTATTTGTTTTCCTCCTAACTAACTCTTACATCTCTCAAATGTATAACACCATAAAGGCATGCGTGTTTTGTCCATTGAAAACACATCCTCTATGCTTACAAACTGAAACATTTTCAAAATCATTGTAATTTGTTATTTATTTAGTTTACTTAGGAACATGTGAATATGAAAAAAAAGGAATAATTTTTAACAGTAATTTTAACAGTACTGACTTCTTTTGCTCTGGAACATTTTACTTGTTCAAAATAATAAAAATAAAATATTTTCAACTTGGCTGACTTCTCATGTTAAAAAGATTCAATATATCTCTAGACAATTGAAAATATATCCTCATCCAAGAAGTCTTTACTTAAATGTTTGTTTACATAGCACATTTCAATAGTAATAAGCAAAAAACACCTTACAAGATTTTTTAAAAAATCAAAATAAATATCCTTTTTAGAGTTAAACAACTTGAAGAAATTTTTGTTACACTTTAGCTAGTTTAAGCTAAACTTTATTTTATTTTTTCTCTATCATAACTAGCAGTGTTTCAAATGAAAAGATAATTTGTAATGAGTCATACCATGAAGACTGGTATATGTACATTTATCTACATTTCCAAATTTGCTAATATGAACACTAGTAAGTAGAAAGGGTTATTTTAAAAGTGATTACAGCTGGGCATGTTGCTGCTTGCTTGTAATCCCAAAAATCTGGGAGGCTGAAGCAGAAAAATCCCAAGTTTAAGACTGCTTCAACAGCTTCAGAAGATCCCATTTCAAGAAGGGGGAAAGGTCTGGAATTCAGAGGTAGATTGTCATTGGGTTCAATCCAATCCCTATAAGTAACCCAGCCCCTAAGTGATGACACGAATGTATATTCTACTCAACTCAGACATGCTATCATACACACTGTCACTTCCCAACTCTTTTCTCACATCAAACTGATAAAATGATTCTAGTGGTTAGTTGTCAACATTTCTAATGTGAATTCCCATCAAACACAGACAAAATTTTGTGACAGAAAAAAACCTTGCCTCCCAAGATTTTAGAATAATTGATAAAAGTGTCACTAACCAAGACCATGTCAGACACATCAGAAAAAATGATAATTTTCCCAGAAAAAAAGTTATCAAAGAGTTTGGGGGACACCCTGGGCATCTAGTGTTTGGGGGCCAGGATCTAGGCTTCAAACAATGCTTGGGTGGGATGGATCTGTATTATCAAGGTTAATGCTGGTCACAAGAATTTTGATCTTAAAAATAGTTTAATCAAGCCCACTTTAAATGAGCATTTCTTTAAGACATAATATTTAAAAGTTTTCATAGAAAAACCCACAGCTTGCCTCAAATTATGTAAGACAAACTAATAAGGGATGCTTCAGGAGAATAAGGAAATTGAAAATTACTGCTCATTTCTTCACACTACACATTAACTCAACATAAGTTTTAAAACTATAATGAGTATACATAGACTAGTATATATGCTAACAGTATGAGATGGCACATAAATTGCACCCTAATAAATCCAAAAATTTCAATCTTGTTAATATTTTACTGTTATTACTAGCAACTGAAGGAATTCGTTACTGTTCCTTCAAGTAGCAGTACCTCAAACCACAAGACACAAAGGATGTGTTGCAACATGGTGGGGAATGGGATCCATGCAAGGGCAATAGTGGATAGAGTGAGGCAGCCTGTAACTGACCTTGGCATGTCATCCCTACTTCAATCTAGACTCTGCTTTTTATTACCTTAACTTAGGTTATCCCAATGCTAAGTGTTTTCTCCCTAGTTTCCATCTCCATCTCTCTCTTTGATTTTCTTGTTTGAACTAGATCCTAATACTTTTTTATTTTAAACCAACTCAAACTTCTTCATTAGCAGCAGTTGCAAGCACTTGAATTCATCCTGTCATCCACCACAACTGAAAGTTCTGCTTATAAGTGAGACAGTACTGCATATCATACATTGTTCTCCCTTTATTTTTCTTCTACATGTAAGTGAAAGTATCATACCCACTTTCACTTATGTGTGTAGGCAGGTTCTGTTATTTATGAACCTCACTGCTCAGTAGCAAAGTAGGCTCCTTAAACTTTCAACACCAAGGACAGGAGCTTTGATTTTGTGGTTGACAACCACCTGTACCAGACTAGAATCACTTGCTTCAAAGGGAATCAAAGTTTCCTTTGCCTGAGGCAAGCCTTGGGCTCCAGTATTCCACTTTTATTGGGCTACTGACCCCACCCCTAGCACACAAAAGTCACTCTAATCCCACCTCTGCTTTCTCACAAAGGCCAAAAAGATAGTTTAGGTGTGGAAGATCTTCTGGGAATCAGACAAAAGGCTTGGAAAATCCTGTCCCAACAAACTCACATTCCATGCTGCATCCAATTTCAGAGTGGGTCCCAGACACACCCTTTGAAGCCCCACCAGGACCCCAGAGAACCAGTTGCAAGCATTGCTGGGAGTAAAGCCATTTACAAGGAAGGGGCACAGGCCTGCATGAGTGTTGAAAACCCCATCCCACCACGTCCCAGCAATGCAACTTTGGGCAGGGCGCTGCCCCTCTCTGTGCAGCCAGAGCATGGAAGTGCACAAGCGCCTGGCACACAGCAAAGTGGAGCTGCCATGGCCAGCAGAGTCAACCCCGCCACCCTGGGAGCCTAAGGTGGGACCGGGGTTGCACCAAGAGCGAGGTCTGACTGGGCAGGGGGACTGGCCCCTGGCCTAGCCACCCCACCCAGAGCAGGTCTGGGATGGTGTAGACCAGGCGGTGCAAGTGTAGCAGCGGGGCATGGGGAACTGCCTCAAAAGAGGCTGGCCACCCTCATGCCCACCCCGCTCCCCTTGCCAGGGGCCTTGGTCTCTGCCACGCTCACCCTCCTCAGTCCCCAAGGGCCTCCACGACACCCACAGCCAGCTGCTCACCTCTCATGCTGCCTCCTCCGCGGCCGCTACCGCTAATGCAGTGAGATCTCGCGAGACTTTGGTCGTGCCCTCACTATTCCGCCCTCACTGCTGAGTGAACCCGCCCTGGAAATAACTTGGCCACTCCCCTTTACACTGCCAAGCGCGCCTGCTGGTCAGGAACAGCTGTTCTTCTGACCTTCTATCCATAGCCCCACCCCTGAATCCACTCGGCCCACCCCGTGACCCCAAAGGATTAAAACCCAGGTGCTAGGCAGCTCCTTAGTCTCACTTGGCCGCCAGGTTTTTTGTGCGCATTTGCCTGTCTGGGTCCTGGACTTGGGAGCCTCAGCCCCAGCTTGGACCACAGGAAAAGTAGTAAAAATAGTAAGCATAGCAGCTGAGATCTTTAACGACACCCCTAGGGTCCTCACAAATGCGAGAAGAGGGTATTATTGTCCTCCCTGTTTCACAGTGGAAAAATTGGAGTGGCAAGATTATGCAATGGGCTCCAATCACAAAACTGGGAAGTGGCAAGAGACAACATGGGAATCTGGGCTGCTCTGATGTTCATACCAGTGCCCTCCATGACAACCTCCAGGCTCTGTCCCTGCTTGCACCATGGGTACTGCCTCTTAGCCCCAGTCTCTACTTCCAACCTCATCCCTGGCCCCAATGTTCAGCAAGGTGAACAGAGACACACCTAGGTGGACATGTGCTACAATATTCCTGGTCTGGATAAAATTGTTATCAATAAAATGTTTCAGCTTTATTGCATGAATTTCCTAAGGCCTCCCTGCGACATTTCTTGGGCAGGACCCAGAAAATTATGAGACTGTATTGAATTCTGTAGTCTCCTTAGATAACATTTTTCTGATACAAAGTATGATGGAATGGCATAGAGGACATAAAATATACATGATGTTAGGGAGAAGACACATGGCACTTCTTCCGAGGAGAAATCATAATAATTGTTTCTAAAGAAGAGGAGCTAAAATTTATTGAAGGTATATATTCTTCCAGTCCTTGAGATGAAGAAACTAGCATACGTGTTCATAGTTAGTCAGAATTTGAATCTAACTCTGAGTTTGACCCTGTTCCACAAGACAGCATAGTCTACTTCTTTTGGGTCAGGTTCTGTAAAATCATGAGCCTTTAAGGTTCAATTTACCCCTTTTTTGGAGTCTTCCTGGGATACAGCAGCTTACATGATAGTTATGTCTGTTAGAAAATGCAGGTCCACTCACCCTCCAAGATAGTTCAGTCTCCAGGAAATAGTTCTGCTATATGAGCCAGAGCATATGAGTCTCCTTCTACATATCACAAAACCCAATCCACCAGCTGAAAGAGTGGTTAAGGAGGTGAAATCACATCAAAGGGGCAGCTACAAGGTGCCTAGCAAAACTCCAAGTGCTGTCCACTCACTAACTCATCCAGTCTGATAATTCTGGATCCGTTAGAATAAGCAGCACTGGGCTGACAGCAGCAGGAGTTGAAGCAAGGGAAGGCTCCTGGCACGTGGCAATTTAGGGAAGCAAGGGAGAAGCCGTCATTAGTTCATCTGGTCAAGCCTGCATGCGGTTTGGGGCATTTTTCTTTGAAGCTTAGCCTCAAGTTCTTTTCTCCAGCCCTACCAATTATTCATTGGGATGCCTAGCATCCTCTAGTGCACTACCCTTTCTACTTAAAGCAGCTAGTATTTCTACCCCAGAACACTGGCCTCTTATAAGCCAAATTCCTTTAGAGCCCAGGATATTTTGGGGAAGCTTACTAGAGACAATGGTAAGAGAAAATTTATCTGCTTTAAGAAAGAGCCCAGAGCAGATGATGTGACACATGCCTGTATTCCCAACGACTTGGAAGGCTGGGCTAGAAGGATGGCAAGTTTAAAGTTAGCCTATGCAACTTAGTGAGACCATATCTCAATATAAAAAAGGGCTGGAGATATAGCTTAGTGGTAGAGTGAAGAAAGAAGGAGGAAACATCAGCTTCTTACCTCCTCTGAGCCTCAGTGTTCTTACCTGCACAATGGCATGATAATGTTACCCTGGCACCTGATATTCAGGTAGTCAAGCATATTGGTAGCTAAAGCACTTAGCACAATACCTGGTACCTGGAAACATTAAAAAATTGTTTTTTTTGTTTCCTTTTTCCAGACCCTGTGCTATGGATGCAAGAAGATTATATGAGATGTAACTTTGTCTCTAAGAACTCAAGATCAAGTGAAAAACACAATGAACCATCTAGTATATGGGGGTGGGAAGAGAAGAGCACACAGTGGGCACTTAAACCTAATGAGGGTATCAGGGGAGTCCTCCACAGAAGGTGACATTCAAAAGAAGACTGAAAAATGACTGCCTTTGCTACTTTGGCAATCCGACCAAAAGCATATTAAAGCCTCGCTGGACAACATTGATATCCATGACTCCCATAGACCCTGACTTAATCATTCATTCATTCTTTCATTCATTCAATCAATCAACTAAATATCCATAAACACTTCCTGGTGACATGATATAATTTGAGCATTAAAATGAGGTTTGTCAATCACTTTCCAGTAATTGAGTCCACACCCTGGTCCCAGCTGGCTCCAGGCACAACTCTCCATGGGAAGTATCCATGGGAAGCCAGCATTATGGAAGGGAAGATGAGAATGGAGGTTCCCTGTCTAGACTGTGATGTTTGCCAACCTGCTTCATGGCTCTGCCCGTCATCCATCCTGTTAACACGGGGAGGTGTCCTTTTTCTCATTGGAAAAGTAAAGATGCTGAGGCCCAGAGACAGTGTGTATTTCCATGGTGCCTTCCACTTTGTTTGTCTGAGAGACCTGGAGGAAGGCAGTATCTGCCATAGCAGGACCAACCATAAGCATGCTCTCCCTACAGCTTGGGTTTGTGGAGCTAAGCTGCTTCTGTGACTCCCCCAGTATTCCTCCCAGACTCAACCCTCTTTTGTGAGAAACTAGAACTTGCCTGCAAATGGCTGCTCAATGACCCATGTTCTCTTGGTTTGAAAGGTTGTTCACCAAAAGACTTCATTGTTTCAGAATTCATTCCTCTCTGTTTCATGAAGGTGGTATGGGGTTGTGGAAGGGAATCCAAGACCTCAAACTACTGCTCTGTAAGACCTCACCAGCCTCTGGGACAGTGACCTCCTTGCTCTCTGTCACTGGCTCAGAAGGCTACAGTTGGAGGGCCTAAAACTGCTTGACTCCTAAATAGTGATGGTCCACTCAGTCCAATCCAAGCAACTTCCAGTTAACCAGCCCTACTTTTCTGGTGCTTATTTTCTGCTAGAAAACTTGTTGCCCTGCCCATTTCCCCTTGGTCATCTCTGGTCACCTATAGCTCTCAGTCCAGTGCCACTTCACCCCTCCCACAGCAACTCCCATTAGTCTCACTACCACAATCAGTTCCTTTCTGTATCCCTCTTGAGACACATGGAACTTTCTAGAAGCTTCTGGATGCAAACTCCAAACCCTTCTTCTGCCTAACCATTTGTATCTTTTTTTTTAAAGATAGAGTGAGAGAGGAGAGAGAGAGAGACAGAGAGAAAGAGAGAGAGAGAGAGAGAGAGAGAGAGAGAGAGAGAGAGAATTTTTTAATATTTATTTTTTAGTTATCAGCGGACACAACATCTTTGTTTGTACGTGGTGCTGAGAATCAAACCCGGGCCGCACGCATGCCAGGTGAGCGCGCTACCGCTTGAGCCACATCCCCAGCCCGACCATTTGTATCTTGATTTTATTTTGCCATTGTCCCTATTCAAAATTTCATATAGGAAATGATGCCAAATCTTCTCTGTTTTGGACTTTTCCATGCCCTCTATCTTCAATCTTTTGCTAGGAGTTCTGCCTAGATGGACATCTAAAAACCGACCATTTCTCCACCTGTCTCACCTTCTTACACACTCCAGGCTCCACTGGACTGGACAGGGGATAGCCTTTGGAACTGACAGAGAGGTGACCCAAAAGAAGACTCCAGATGATCAGAGAACATTTGGTGGCAGGTATCAGAAAATTTTACCTGTTACCCTGCCCATTGAGATTCTTGAGAGGACTAAGTGGAATTGTGCAAATATGTGCTATCTATTCAAACAAGAATAGACCAAAAGAACAGATTGATTGGATTCACATTTGACCTTCATCAACAGAAACCTGTATGACTTTTGACATTTCATTTAAACTCTCTAAACCTCAGTGTGCTTGGTTGTAAAATGAGAATAATATTAACCCCCACCTCACTGAGTCCTGAGGTGAAATAACATCTCTGAGTCCCACTTACACGTGTGTTTGGATGGTAGTGACAAACTTTAAGTGCCAGTTTTGGAGGAATATGTGTTCTTTGGTGCCACACTAAATAAAAGTGAGTTTTTCTTCTAGTAAGAAAGAAGGAAATAGATGCAGGCTAAGTTCCTAGTTAAGTGGCCCTCAGTAGAGTGCCTACTACACTAGTGCCTAGTGTCTAGTACACAGAGTAAGTACTGGAACTATTAGTTAGTGGCAGTAATACTGATCATGAACTAATCCACATAGGACCTAAAATTTTGGATTAGTGTCTACTTAGTGACTAGTCTATTATGAAAGAAAGACTGTGGAGTCCATTAGAATTGCTTGGGAGAACCAGACAGCTGCACAGGTCTGTTCCCCAGCCCAGATGTATTAAACTAGGATCTTCTGGACTGTGACTTGAGCTTTTGTTCTTGACCAGCTGGGCAAAAAAATGTTTGAATCAATGAGTAAATAATTATACTGTACATACAATTGTCCCTTGGTATCCTTGAGAGACTGGTTTTATGACCTCTCCTGGATTCCCAAATCCATGGATGTTCAACACTTTATACAAAGTGGCATAATATTTTTATAACCTATAAATATTTTTGATACATTTTGAATCACCTCTAAATTATGTAGAAACATAGTACAATGTGAATTCTATGAAAATAGTTGTTATACTGTATTGTTTAGGAAATAACGACAAGAAGAAATGTCTATACATGTTCAGTATAAATGCAGTTGTTAAAATATTTTTAGTTACATGTGGACACAATACCTTTATTTTATTTGTGTTTTATCTATTTTTTTTAAATGTGGGACTGAGGAACAAACCCAGTGCCTCACATACGCTTGGCAAGTGCTCTACCACTGAGCCACCACCCCATCCCATAGATGAAGTTTTTAAAAATATATTTTAATTTTTGTAGTTGTCAATGAACAGCATGTCTTTATTTTGTTTGTTTATTTTTATGCAGTGTAACGGTCAAACCCTATGTCTCACACATGCTAGGCAAGCACTTTGCCACTGAGCTATAGCCCCAGCCCTCAAAGTAGTTTTTTTTTTTTTTAAGAAAGTTTTTGATCCTCAACTGGTTGAATTATGGATATAGGAGGCCAGCGGAATTGATCAAGATAGACTACAACATGCTATGATAGTTATTAACCCCCAAATTTCAATAGCTTAAAATCAAAAAGGACTGTGTTTTGCTCACATTATGCGACCATGATAGTTTGATTGAGGGCTCTGCTCAATGGAGAAAACACCATCATGGGCATAATTGTTTGTCCTATCAGAGAGACATATCTCAGGTTAATCTCTCACTAGCATTAAATGCCCCACCCAGAAATGGCACAAACTTCTTCCATGCACATTCTTTGGTCAGGACATGTCACGGGACCAGGAAGTGCAATCCTGCAGGTGTCCAGAAGGGGGAGAGCCAGAAGTCATTGCAGTTCTAAGGATTGAACCCAGTTACTTATATGTGCAAGGCAAGTGCTATGCCACTGAGTCACAACCCCAGCCTCTCATTGTGATTTTAATTTGCATTTTCCAATAGGCTGATTATCATGTTGAGCATATTTTCATGTGCTTCTTTGCCATTCCTTGGTAAAGTATCAAATCTTGTATGTTATTTTTTACTGAGGTATTTGTTTTTCTTATTAACTTTTAAGAGTTCTTTTTGTATTCTAGATACAAATTCTTTATTAGATTTATGATGTTTTGTCCCAGTCTGACATGTTTTACATTCCACTAGCAGTGTCTTTCAAAGAACAGATATTCTTAATTTTGATGAAATTCAATTTACAAATTGTTCTTTAATGCATTTTTGGTATCATATCTAAGAACTCTTTGCCTAACCCTAAGTCACAGAAGTTAGCTCCTGTTTCCTTGAGTAGGTATATTGTTTTCGGTTTTACACTTAGGTATATGACCCATTTTGAGTTAATTTCTGTATGTGGTGCAAGGCAGGGGTCAAAATTCATAAGTTTTTGTATATGGGTATTTAGTTCCAGCACCATTTGTTAAAAATGAACATTGTCTCTTTGCTGAATTGCCTTTGTACCATTGCCAAAAATCAGTTTTTTGTGTACATGGGTCTATTTTGGCCTCTATTTTGTATCATGATCTACTTGTTTATATCAGTACCACATTGTCTGAATTACTTTAGCTTTGTAATAGTGTTTTTATTCCAGATTTTTTCTTTTGCAAAGTTTTTTTTGGACTGCTCTGGGTCCTTTGTATATGCATTGGAAGTTTATAATCAGCTTAACTGTTTATACAAAAAAGCCTGCTGGGATTCTGAGATATTGAATCTATGAATCAACTTGGAGAGAATTGACTTCTTAACATCATTGAGTCTTCCAACAAATGAACATGTTATTTCTTCCCATTTGTTTAGATTTCCTTTAATTTCTCTCAGCAATCTTTTAAAGTAGAAGTCTTGCATATCCCTTTCAAATTTGTCTTAAATATTTGACATTATTGGTGTTATTATAGTATGTTTAAAAAATTCAGTATAAAATGTTTCATTGCTAACATAGAACAACAATTCAGTTTTGTATCTAGCTGTTGTATTATGCAGCTTTGCCATACTCACCTTCTAGCAGTAGCTTTTTTGGGGCATATTTCATCAGATTTTTCTATATAGATAATCTCATCATTTAAAAAATATAGTTTGAATTCTTTCTTTATCACTTGAATGTCAATTTTTTTCTTGCCTTATTAATCTAAGTGGAATCTCTGGTATATTGTTGGATGAAATGATTGGAGTGGTCATCCTTGTCTTGTTCCTTATATTAAAAAAAATTCAATCTTTTTTTATTATGCGTGTTAACTGTAGGTTTTTTTTTTATTCCTTTTATCAGAATGAGTCTGTTATTTTCCTGAGGTTTTTATTGTTGTTGTTTTTGAACTAAGAATGGGTATTGGACTGTTATTATTTGTTTGCTACTATAATGATGTGCATTGTGTTTTGACTGGCAAACCAGCTTTGCAATATTAGCATAAATCTCATTTAGTCATGATGTATTATTCATTTTATATATTATTATAATTAATTCATTAAAATTTTGCTTGGGAATTGGATGTGGTTGCATACACTTATAATCCCAGCTAGTCTGAGGTAGGAGGGTCACAAGTTCAAGCCTAGGCTGGGTAACTCAGTGAGATCCTGTATGAAAATAAAAAGGACTGAGGATGTGGCATTAGCCTAGCCACCTTAGAACATTAGCTTAGCATTTGTAAAGCCCTGGGTTCTATCCTTTTTACAACCACCCACCCCCTCACAATTTTGTATAGGATTTTGCACCTGTGTTCATGAGGGGTATCCCAAACTCTTGTAATGTCATTGTCTGGCTTTGATAGCAGGTTAATGCAGGCCTCAGAATAAGTTAGGAAGTATTTCCTCCAATTCAGTTTTCTTGTAGAATTTGTATATTATTATTTTTTCCTACATGTTTGTAGGAATTTTCCAGTGAAGCTATCTGGATCTGAAAAACAAATTAAGATAAGATTTTCAAGCTACAAATTTTTTAAAATATAAACCTGTGACTATTCAATTCAGGTTTTCATTGTAGGTGAGTTTGGTGGTATCTTTCTAGAAAATTTGTTCTCTTCATTTAGGTTGATGAATTTTTTGGCATATATCCTTTTCAATACTCTACAAACTATGGTGATATCTTTTCTTTCCTGATTTTAGTAATATGTATATTGTCTCTTTTTTTTTTCTCATTAGCCCAACTGGAGGTTTCCACTTTTTTTCTGTCTTCTCAAAGAATAAGTGGTTGGTTTTTGTTTTTTGTTCATTTGTTTTTTTGTTTTTTGTTTTTTGTTTTTTTTTGAAGGGGGAGGCTTGGGATCAAGACAGGACCTTACATATGGTAAGCACACTCTGTACTATTGAGTTATACCCCAGCCCAAGAACCAGCATTTAATTAGTTTATTTTTCTCTATTGTTTTCTGTTGTTTATTTATTGATCTTTCTGCTCTTTAAATCATTACTTCTCTTCCCCATTTGCCCTCTACATGTGATTTAATTATTTCTCTTGCCATATTTTAAATTTTTATACATAAAATGTGGTTCTTTGAAGATTGTGATTTAAATTGTTTCCTCCATGAGACATAACAATATTGAGGCACAGAGAAGTGTGCTGTAGCTCAGTGGTAGAGTGCTTTCTTCACACATATGAGGCACTAGGTTTGATCCTTCCCACCACATAAAAATAAAAAAAATAAAGGTTAAAAGTAAATAAATAAGGATTAAATAAAAGAGGAACTAGGAGAAACTAATGTCTGAGGTACCTTACTTTGTTGAAATCTGTGGAAAATTTTCGGAGAGAAAATTCTAAGTGTTAATTTTGTTGTCACTTTCTTTTGCTTTTTTTGCAGTTACATGGATTGAACTCAGGGATGCTCTGCCACTGAACTACATCCCCAGCCCTTTTTATTTTGGGGCAGGGTCTCAGTTGCAGAAGTTGACCTTGAACTTATGATTCTACTGCCTCTGTTTCCTGAGCAGCTGGAATTATAGGCTTGCACCTGTGTGCCCAGTTTTCTGTTTTTTTTTTTTTTTAGATGGACACAATACCTTTAATTTATTTATTTTTATGTGGAGCTTAGGATCTACCTGAGAAGAACATGACTCTCTGAAGACTGGAAATTAAATAAAATTTGTGATTTCAAAGTGGTTTCCTGGAATTATTGAAAATTGTAATTAAACCACATCTAATTCAAAGGTGGCATAGAACATTTGAAAGGAATCCTCTTTTATGATTCTTTGCTCCAGAATATGATGTCAATTAGATACTGCCTTTGCCTTATTGAGAAACTTGCATCCCCATGCAACTTTATATCTGGCAAGGGTGACAATGACGTAGTTCAGTGGTAGACTAGCTTTTTTTTCAACATGTAGTAATATAAATAAATAGGCCCAACATGTTGACCCCAGCTTTATTTTCCAAGAAAATTCTGGCTGAACTGGACAGGATATGTTACATTCCTTAACAAACTGTTATCTGTTGAAGAAATGCAGTTTAAAAATAATGTTTATAAGACCAACTTAAGTTACCCTGAAGTGAAGAGTTTTGTGATCCTGCTATAGACCAGATTCTGGAACTCAGAGAAATAAAGATAATTCGTAGAAACCATAAAATCTGTGAGAGTTTATGCTTAAGAATTCAATTAGAAATGGTGAATATGAGCCTAATTAACCTAAAGTTTTCATGGCAGAGGATACTTGAGAGGTTGATGTTAGCCTCCTGTCAGTCCATAGTCAAGAACTGTACCTGGTCAGGACTCTTTGAGATCTTGTTATAGATCTTCAAAAAAAAGTGAAGTTCTAGAGAGCCATGCTATTATCTTTTCAGAGAGAACACACATTCTTCTGTCAGAATATCACCCTGTTCTTCCTTCACATCACTTCTAATAAACTCATTGCCTGCCACTCTGATTGATAAGTATTGAAAGTTATGTCTTGATTGAAAAAAAAAGTTTGCATTTGAAGGTATTTGTCTTCATTCTACCTCAATTTTTCAGACTGTCCCAGCACTGTATCATTAAAAGATCCTTGCAGGCTGTAGGGCTATCAGAGACTCCCTGGAGTGTCTTCACTTCATAGTTTATACTGCTCTCTAGATGGTGAGACCCAGGGAATGATATTCACTAGACACTTCAAAAGAATTTAGACATGGTGGAGAGACCCAGGGAATGATATTCACTGGACACTCCAAAAGAAATTAGACATGGTGGCTCTTCAAGCCTTTTGTCAAGCAGTTATAAAACCCACAAGTAGGACAATATAGGAGGTTAGAATGAGGACACATCACACAGGAAAATCTTAAAGGAGGAATTTCAAATCAGATATTGTGATAAGGTGTCTGTACATGGGAAGACAGAGAGCAGAGAAAAACAGTTCTTATTTTTCAAACTGTCAAGTTACACTTGTCTGCTTTTCTCTCATGTGAAATGCTCACAAAGAGAAACTAAAATCTTTAATCTGACATCCAGTTCTTGGAAAAAAATAGAAATACTTCATTTATTTGAAATGTAAAATAGAGAAAAGAAAACAGTTGACAAGACAAAGAGGGAATGGTGGCATTAAATATGTGAACAGAGCCAAGTGCAATGGTGCACATCTGTAATCCCAGTATCTTGGAAGGCTGAAGCATGAGGATCATTAGTTAAATTTTAGTTTCAGCATAGATGAGGTGTTAAGAAACTCAGTGAGAATCATTCTCTAAGTAAAATGAAAAATAGGGCTGGGGATTTGGCACAGGGGTCCAATGAGTGAATATATTTTAGAATGACTTGTTATCCATTGTCAGATAATTAATCCACTCACTATTGACTGGATGCCATTATTCAACCACAAGATACCAACTGGTTTCTATGTGGAAAATAGCTAGTATCTTACAGACAGTGTGGTGAAGATGTTCCTACACATCCTGTCTTACAGGGTCACAGTGTGGGGGATTCTGTGGCAGGGCTACACCACCTGGAACCCAGTACTATGGGGAATGTTAAGTGTTTTGTTTATGATACTCATGAGATAGATTATAGGGCATACAACAATCAATAATAAAAGTACATGTTGCCTGAGATTGCAGGAAAATTCCCAGAATGAAATTAATAATACAAATAAGATATGTCCTGAGTTGTATTTTCGTATCTTTGACAATACAAACAATAGTGTTTTTCATAAGAAATTCACAGGGAAAAGATTGCAAATCAAGGTTCCTGAGAAAAGCTTAACAATTTACACTAAGTCCCTCATTCTAAAGCCACAACCTGTGCAATATACATTCCCTTTACTAACAGAGCCTTCATTCCCTACACAGGAATTCATGATGAAAATAGGAAACACATAGTTAATACTAATAGCAAATGAGTTGAAGTGCAGAGCCTGCTCTTTAATTAAAAATTATAAAGACATAAGAATTCATAATTTGATGAAGGATCAAAGAAACTCTTTTAAAAAGCAGTTAAATAGGTCATGTGAAAAAAGAAAATTACTTTGGAAAAAGAGAATAATGTAAAATTTTATACAGATATATTTTAGAGTCAGTTCAGAGGAGTGGGCTTTTAAGTAATAGGCTTTCACTGTCTTAAGTGTGTATTATTAGGACTTTAGTTTAGAAGCAAAAAAGCTTACCAATAATTATACATGTGCTTTAAAGTTTAAAGTTAATAGGTCATGATACACGTAGTCAAGTTGAATAGTCTAGTACTTAGTGATTAAAGTGAAAATGTAAAAGCTTAATCATGATTGGCAAAGGTTACTGGAACATATTTTAAACAATGTGTTCAATATCTTATGAATTTAATATATGTCAGAAAAGATAGCAACTCTTAAAAATTATATAAATGAAAGAAGTTATGGGCTTTGATGTAATTTTAACTTCATGAATAAATACCTTTAAAAAAGATATAAAAATAAAGGCCCCTCTATGGGCATCAGATTCTTCTGAAAGCTGCTTGTAATTTGCAACCTGTCATCCTGTCTCCTCTTCTTTTGCTGAGGCCACGTATCCTTCACTACCCAATGCCATTCATACTTCAGGACACCTGGCTTCCTGCTAGGGCTGGACCCTGGAAATAATAATTAAATTTTTCTTCATTTAAATTTGAAATTGACTCTGTTGATGAATTATAGAAAAAAAATATATATATACATAATGCCTGTGATTTGTGCTAATATTCTCATAGTACCCCATACCAAAGAAAAACAGACATCATAATTCTATTATTATGCTCAAGGCAAAATTGCAAGTGGTTTATTTTTTAATTCCTTATTCTCTAGGTTCTGGAATACTGAGAGATCTAGAGACTTGGCACCATTCACCTCTTGTTTATTTTATTAAACTAGAAACATTAAAACTTTATTTTTGCCCCATTTTTTGTAGGGGATTAAGGGCAATCCTGCCTCAGGGAATACCTTATGAGCTGAAGTCTCAAGCTCTTTTCTCATAAGGCCAGAGAACAGAAATATTAAATAAAATTTTAAAGTAATTGTGATATTTAATTTTTATATAATTGCAGTTCTGTCTTGGCTAGATCTAAATATTGGGAGTAAACCATGAAATAATTTTATTCTGAGGCATTAATGAAATTCACAGCAAAATAATAATAGTAATAATAATAATAATAATAATAATAATAATAATAAATATTCCTAGGCTGTGGAGCATTCCTGTAATATTGTAACATCAGTTACTTGAAAAAGCCATCACAGGAGAATTTGAGACCCTTCCCCAGGACACTGTCTATGTTTCTATCCATCCATCAATCCATTCATCTGTGGTCCTGGGACTCTGTAGAGAATAATACCCATGGGTCTCCAGTATTTCTTTTTCTACTGGCAATTGAACTCAGGGGCACATGACCACTGAGACCACATTCACACTCCTATTTCTATTTTATTTAAACACATCATCTCAGTGAGGTTCTTAGTGCCTTGCCATTGCTGAGGCTGGCTTTGAACTCACTGTCCTCCTGCCTCAGCCCCTCCAGTTGCTTGGATTATAGGCATGTACCCCTGCATGTGGTAGATCCCCAGTGTTTGAGCAAGAAAAACAGAGCAGACAAAAACCTGTCTTTGTGTCCTTATTAAATTCTGATCTGGATGAAATTTACTATTACTCAAACAGTAGGCCTGCTGAATTAGACAGGCAGTCAGTGTAGATAGGTAAATCGAGTCAGGCTGAATCTAGGAAGCCAATTTTGAGTGAATCTGGGAAGTTGGAGACTGTCCTCTGAGGGATAATATCAAGAACCTGCCCCTGCTCCAACCTGTTGCCAAGGTAAACTGACCCAGGAATTTCCCCTCTCAACAGAGAGCCCTAAGATTGTTAATATGTCCTTGTACTCCATTCTGCCCTTCCCCCTAAGACCCACCTATTTTGCAACCTTAGGATATTCCACCAAACATTTTGGGCCTAGACCTGTCCTCAGGAAGGAGAAAGATATGGGGGGAAAGGCAGGAGAACAAAGGAAACCTAGGACATATAAAGAAGGCAGAACTCCTTGCTTCTTGGGATACCCTGATACCAGCTATGCCCCCCTTCTCCCTTTTTTGAGAAGTCCATGTTACCCTTTCTAAATAATCCCTGCTTTGTATGCTTGCCTCAACATGCTTCTCTAATGTTCAAACTTCAACATGTGGAAAAGTAAGACTTGTCACCAGTAACCAATGGTGTCACTACCAGGCTCAATTTTGCAGGAAGTTCCTGAAGCCCTTTCCAATCTGTCTCTTGGGTGAGAACTGTCCAATCAAGACACAGCCAGTGATGAGGGGACGGACCTCCACAGTCTTCTATTCCTTTTGTTTTTGGAGCCTGCCATTCATTGAATCCATTTCTCTGCTTCCAGTTTTCTGTGCTACACTGGAGCTGAAAAAAATATAAGGGGATCACTAAGCATCCTGAAATCCAGAAAATGGTAAGTGTGTGTTCTTATTTTAAGACTGGGTTGGGAGGCTGTTTGAAACCACTGGGATTGGCAATGTTGGCTGGAAACTTCTCATAATTGTCTCCAGAGTCTGGTGGATAGAGGTTCTCTCCTTGGCAGCTTAGCCTTTAGTTTTCCCTGACTAGTATAGTGGAGCTTAGATCAGTATTTTAGACCTCAAGTCTTTTGTTCCATAATTGTATGGGGTTTTCAGGGCCTTCCTGAATTCCTATGTGGGCAACTGTGTGCCATTAGCTAAGCATGTCCCCAGAATGTGTGGTGAAGCCTGGGATAATCATCAGAAGAGGACCCCAACCTCATTAGTTGTGTTCCTGTGTAGGAGAAGCTGTGGCTTTTTTAGGGACCCCTGTTATTGTTCCTCCGAAGTTTTTATTTTTGTTGTTTATATGTTTGTTTATTTTAGACCATGAATTATTCCCATGGGTGTTTATCTACTGACCCACATTCTCAACCTTTTTCTATATATTTATAGAGACAAAGTCTCACTGAGTTTCTTAAAACCACACTAAGTTGCTCAAACTGGTTTTGAACTCAACATCCTCATCCCTCCTGAGCTTTCTAAATGTAGACTAAGAAGTATCTCAAATCCTGAATGGTTATCTGATAGTTTAGCTATTTATTGGTCTGAGATTAAATCCCAAATTTCCAGCTCCCTTCACATTCTCAAAGGCACAGATCTTGCTCAACTTGATTGAAAAAAAATAAAATAAAATAGATAGTAAAATAACAAGTCAGCTGTGTCATGGACAGCTTATTTAAACACACCTGACAGTTAACGGATAGATATGTTAATGAGCACCATTAAGGCCTATTCAAATTAAAAACACACTTGAGACTCACTTATGGGAATACCTTCAACCAAATTCATTTTCCCTGGGGTGAACCCAGTTGGAAGTCACTGGAAGGAGGATGGGATACATTAAGGACAAACTTGAGCCTATTTGGTAATAAAAATGCCTTTTTCAATACTCATTTTAAATAGATATTAACCAAAGCTCTGCCAAAACCCATATTTAAACTTTGAAACTGACACACACAAAAATGGGTTCTTCTGCTAACATGCCCTCTCCCACATTTTGGAAGTTGTATTTTTTCTTGCTAAAATAAATCCTATTCTTTTTAATATTACCTTCCCTGAGTGTCCATAGATTTTATTCTTCAAAACTTGTGAGACAAGATCACAGAGAAAAGTGGTTAAATGAGAAATTTAGTTTCATCACAAAACTTCAGTTTCAACATAATTATGTTTTCCCATGTTTTGTTTTAAAGGCATGCTTTATTTGTATTATTTTCTCAAAGAACTGGATGGCAGTTTTAAACGATTTTGATTTATCCTTGTTAGACTTTCACATAAGATAAAAGCAGGAAAAAATTAGATAACATTAAAAATAATGATTTTTTTTCTTAATAAAATAATATAGTCAATGTGTCCCAGTCGCCAGGGACAAAATTGCGACATAAGCAGTCAAAGAGAGAAATAAAAAATGTCCAAATGCTTCTGCCCCTTTTAATGCTTTATTCACTCAGATTGCTCAACGCAATTATACTCTATAGGTTCTTACTCAAGAAAATAAGTATCCTGAATGCTAGGCACTTTAATAGTGATAATCCATTCTTAGCAAAAAAAATAAAGGTTGATTAATTTACTGCTAAGAAGTCTAGATTAATTTTAGACACTGCAAAAGTAACTTAAACATGACAGGCTAGTGACAGACATTCCCTCTGTGTACTTAGTTTAAATGTCAGAACAAAATTCTTAAGCCTTAGCCTTTTACTCTAGCAGATGCACAGTCACTCAGGCCATGGTGACCAGGTCCAGAACCAATGCAGGCTTCTCCTGGCTTGGAGTGGACAACAGGTTGAGGATAGAACCTATGGAGAAGTTGTGGCTTTCACCAAAGTTCAGATGAAGTGGTAGAGTTTGAGAGATGAGAAAATCATGCAGAGGATCAGAAGAACAAAGACAAGTGATGGGATGTCAGGTCCTCATCAGGCTCTTCAGCTTGAGTGCATGCTAGTTTCTGCTGGCTAAATCCCTGCTCATTAGCTCTATTATTTATGCTAAATTTGAAGGCTTTTAACCTCTCTTTTAATTCTTATTAGCTCTCATGGGATTTCTTCATGACATCATTCACCCTGGGGTCAGAAACCTGGTCTAGTAGTCTCCACTCTGATTTTCTTGTCTCTCTCTCTTATCAGGCAAGTATAGCCTGCCAGATATTATTTTACTTATTGATATGTGAATCTGAGAATCCAACCCAGTGCCTTGCCCATGCCAGGCAAGCATTATGTTAGTGAGCCAAATCTCCAGACCTAATCTGATACATTTTTAATGACCTGTTATACATAGATATTAACCAGTAGCCTTAATACTTTTTCAATATCTGTTTGGATTGAATTAATAGCCCAGAAATCAGTGAAGCAAAGAATCTAATTTTATCTCCAACTGTGGTTTCAGATATCACAGTGTTTGAGTTAAGATTCCCCTTTGAAGAATTTAACTGTGTTGTGTTCTCATTCCAACCTCCCATATTTGTCCAGTCCTTAGTTTTATAAAAGTCTAACATAAGGTGTCCACAGATATCAATGTCTCTTAGCCTATTTGGAAAATATCATTATCTGAGTCTTGTCTTCTAGAGATCAGTTTGAACTCTAAGTTTGTAGCATCTAAGGGGAGTAGTTGGATGCTGTAAAACTGGAAGAAATTTTTGATATTCTTTCATCTAAAAAAGTGGTTTTTTTTTGGGGGGGGTGCATACCAGGATTTAAACTCAGAGTCACTCAACAACTTAGGCTATTTTACATTTTTCTTTCCAAAGAGTTGCTTAGTGCCTTACCATTGCTGAGGCTGCTTTGAACTCTCCATCCTCTGCCTCAAACTCCCAAGCCCCTAGGATTAGAGGCATTTCCCACCATGCCTGACTGGCATTTAATTTTTTATTAGATACTGTGAATAAAGCTATAATAAAAATGGAATTGCAGTTATTTCTTTGAGAAAAGTTTTCCAATTCATTTAGATATATGCCCAGAAATATTATTACTGGATTGTATGGCACTTTTTAGCTAGATTTATTATTATTATTTAATTTATTTATTTAGTCACTATAGATTAACCCATGGGTACTGTCTCACTGTGCTATACACCAACCTGTACCCCTTTTTTGAGACAGCATCTCACTCATTTCGTTAAAACCGTGCCAAACAATGGTCTTGAACTTGAGATTCTCCCTTATTATACTCCTGAGCCACTGGGGCATAGGCATTTGCAGCCTTGATTTGCTACCCAAAATTATTATTTTTGGATTATATGTCATTGTTATGTTGAGTTTTGGAAGAACCTTAACACTCTTTTCAGAAAATATATTTATTAATTTTTAAATTTTCACTGATATTTTTACATGTATATGTACACTGGCATAATTGTAATCTTTCAGAAATTGTTCACCTTAGTTGGTTTGGCACTGGGACATAAACCCAGGAGTGCTAACCACAGAGCCACATCCCCAGTCTTTTTTATGTTTTATTTTGAGACAATGTGGAGAAAACAGGAGCCACTTCAATGAAACTAAAATTGTGTCTGATCCGAACAAAGCAATTTTTTGAAACTATAGTATTTATTTCATTTTGAATGTACCTACTCTTTTCACATATTTTTCTGGTTTCAACAGCATAAATGAACATATTATTTGGATCAGGAACACAGTATTTTATATAGGCTTTGCTACTTTTTGAGAAGTATCATATATATTAAATAAACACTTTACACAAAAATATTAGCAATTTATATAGTTTCTCTAATTCAAGAGAAATTGTTTCTTGTGCTCATCAATACTGTGAAATTTTTTTTTTTGGCAACAGGTATTAGCTTGCATCTTTTCAATTTGTTAAGATGTTAAGAGGTTTTAATTTTTGAATATTTCTCCTACCATAAGTATCATTTTTTTATTAAATATTCTTAACTTTTATGTGAGCTCGTGAGTCTCCCACTTCTCTTTATACCTTTTCTTAAAATTATGTTGTTATTTAGTTATGGATGGACATAATACCCTTATGTTATTTATTTATTGTTATGTGGTGTTGAGGACAGAAAAAAAAATCTTATGTAGAGACAGGTTGTTGGCAAGTGGCCCAGCTAACCTTGAAATTTTAACCTTTCTGTCTTAGTCTTCCAAATAGATGGCATTAGAGGTAAGTACTATGACATTTTCAATATGAATCCCTTTTATTCATGCTGGGCATTTAATGCAGGGGCAACTGATAAATGAATCACATTCCCAGGATTATTTTATATATTATGTAGTGACAGGGTCTCACTGAGCTTTTTAGTGACTCTTTTTATTGTGGCTGGCATTAAACTCACAATCCTCCTGCCTCAGTCTTCAGTGTTTTGGAATTGCAGGCATGTGCCAACACACCTAGCATAAATTCCTTGTTATAGTAACTTTTGACAGATATATATGGGTTATTGAATCTAGGGGTGGCATACCCTTAAGCCACAGCCATATACCCAGGCAATTCAATATTTTATTTTGAGGCAGAAGCTTCGTCATGGTGTTCATGGCCTTCCTGTGTTGATGAGGCTTTCTTTGAACTTTTGGTTGTTCAGTCTCTACCTCCCAAGTCATTGAGATTATTTGTATAATACCATCCACAGCTCTATTTTATTTTTATATTGAAGTATATAATACTTCTGAAAATGAGTTTCTTCTGGTATTAAGACAGCATGTAATGTAGTTTTCCCCCAAAATAATTTCTTGTCCCAATGATTTTTTTGGAAAGAATGTTATATTTCTATTTCTGCAAAACACTTAAAACTTCCTCTAAATTTTAAGTTTCTTGTTGTTTGTTTTGTTTTGTTTCATTTTCTTTTCTTAATAAATGTTCTGTGTTACTTACACACATCTATTTTTCATATTGTTATAAGGTATACAATTATTTCTATAAGTTCATGGGATTCTCCATGACATCATTTACCCTGGGGTCAGAAACTTCTGGTCTTGTGGTCTGCACTCTGATTTTCTTGTCTCTCTCTCATATCAGGAAAGTATAGCCTGCCAGATATTTCCCTCTGTTTATCAAGTTAAGGGGAAGTAACTATTTTTAGGCCATACTGGAGGACTAAGTTGGTGTGAGTAGTGCCAATGCATGTTTCAAACTGGAGCTTTATAAATGGATTTGTTTAAGCTCAGGGCTAAGGCCATTCTCACAGTCCCAATTAAAGACTTTTAAAAATGTAATGGGACCTTATTTGAGGTTTTCCCTTCTATACATGTAAGACCACTTTATTAAAATGACCCATATAATCATTCCAATCATTTCCAGGAAACATCTGTGTCCTAGTGTGGAGGAAAATAAAGATGGGACTGGACTTGATTTAAATTATAAGGAAGTTTAATCACAAAGACTAGAGTACATAATGAATCTGAACATCAAAAGCCATGTGAGAAACCTGGTACATTTAAAAAAATTAGTTATCAATGGACTTTTATTTTACTTATTGATATGTGGATCTGAGGATCCAACCCAGTGCCTCACCCATGCTAGGCAAGCATTTTGTTATTCCAGCCCTAATCTGATACATTCTTAATAATCTGTTTTATATATACTTTAACCAGTAGCCTTAACACTTTTTCAATATCTGTTTGGATTGAATTAATAACCCAGAAATCAGTGAAGGAAAGAATCTAATAACTGTGGTTTCAGATATCACAGTGTCTGAGTTAAGATTTCCCCTTTGAAAAACTTAACTGTGTGTTGTGTTCTCATTTCAACCTCCCATAGTTGCCCAGTCCTTAGTTTTACATCAGTCTTACATAAGGTTTCTACAGTTATCAATGTCTCTTAGCCTATTTAGAAAATATCATTATCTGAGTTATGTCTTCTAGAGATCAGTTTGAACTACAAGTGTGTAGCATCTAAGAGGAGTAGTTGGATGCTGTGAAGCTGGAAGAAATCTTTTGATATTCCTTTCATCTAAAAAGATGTTTTTGGGAGGTGCAAAGCAGGAATTAAAGTCAGAGGCAATCCACGACTTATGCTAATCCCCAGCTCTATTTTATCTTTTTTTTTTTTTTTTAGAAAGAGTTGCTTAGTGCCTTACCATTGCTGAGGCTGCTTTGAACTCCCCATCCTCTGCCTCAAACTCCCAAGGCCCTGGGATTAGAGGCATTTCCCACCATGCCTGACTGGCATTTTATTTTTATATTAGATACTGTGAATAAAACTGTAATAAAAATAAAATCGCAGTTATTTCTTTGAGAAATGTTTTCCAATTCATTTAGATGTATGCCCAAAAATATTATTACTGGATTGTATGGCACTTTTTAGCCAGATTTATTATTATTATTTTTATTTATTGAGTCACCATAGATTAACCCATGGACACTTTTTCACTGTACTATACACTAACCTGTACCCCTTTTTTGAGACAGCATCTCACTCATTTGGTTACAACCTTACCAAATTGCTGAGACTGGTCTTGAACTTGAGATTCTCCCTTCTTATACTCCTGAGCCACTCGAGCATAGGCATGTGCAGCCTTGCTTTGCTACCCAAAATTATTATTAGTGGATTATATGTCATTTTTATCTTGAGGTTTCGAAGAACCTTAACACTTTTTTCAAAAAATACATATTTATTAATTTTTAAATTTTCACTAATATTTTATATTTTTACATGTATATGTACACTGGCATAATTGTAATCTTTCAGAAATTTCTCACCTTAGTTGGTTTGGCACTGGGAGATAAACCCAGGAGTGTTAACCACAGAGCCACATCCCCAGTCTTTTTTATGTTTTATTTTGAAACAATGTGGAGAAAACAGGAGCCACTTCAATGAAACTAAAAATGTGTCTGATCCCAACAAAGCAATTTTTCAAACTACAGCATTTATTTCATTTTGAATGTACCTCCTCTCTTCACCTATTTTTCTGGTTTCAACAGCATGGACAAACATATCTGTAGTCTTATGCTATCACATAACTACCTATTACCAGGATCAGAAACACAGTATTTTATATAGGCTTTGCTACTGTTTGAGGAGTATCATATATAATAAATAAATACTTTACACAAAAAATAATAGCAATTTATATTCTTTTTCTAATTTAAGAGAAATTGTTACTTGTCCTCATCAATACTGTGTAATTTTTTTTGCCATCAGATGTTAGCTTGCATTTTTATAATTTGTTAAGATGTTAAGAGGTTTTAATTTTCGAACATTTCTCCTACCATAAGTGTCATTTTCTTTTTTATTAAATATTCTTAACTTTTATGTGAGCTCATGAGTTCTCCTACTTCTCTTTATACCTTTACTTAAAATTATGTTATTATTAAGTTGTGGCTGACATAATACCCTTATGTTGTTTATTTATTATTATGTGGTGTTGAGGATGGAGACAAGGGCCTCACGTGTGCCCGGTGAGTGATCTGCTCCTGATCCAGAACTCCAGCCCATCTTTGTACCACTTAATGAAAATTTTTTCTTCCTTAATGTTGTCAATTTATAGTTTTTTAACATATTTACGTAATCTTCTGAAAACAAACAACTGCTCTGTTCTGTGGTTCTTGAGATTTTAATCAAAGTTGACATTACACTCATCAACATCCCCAGGCATTTTTTAAAAATCTTATATAGAGACAGGTTGTTGGCAAGTGGCCAAGCTAACCTTGAAATTTTAATCTTTATGCCTTAGTCTTCCAAATAGATGGCATTAGAGGCAAGTACTATGACATTTGCAATATAAATCCCTTTTATTCATGCTGGGCATTTAATGCAGGGGCAACTGATAAATGAATCACATTCCCAGGATTATTTTATATATTATGTAGTGACAGGGGCTCACTGAGCTTTTAAGTGACTCTTTTTTATTGTGGCTGGCATTGAACTCACAATCCTCCTGCCTCAGTCTTCAGCATTTTGGAATTGCAGGCATGTGCCAACACACCTAGCATAAATTCCTTGTTATAGTAACTTTTGACAGATACATATGGGTTATTGAATCTAAGGGTGGTATACCCTTACGCCACAGCCATACACCCCGGCCATTCAATATTTTATTTTGAAGCAGAAACTTCGTCATGGTGTTCATGGCCTTCCTGTGTTGACAAGGCTTTCTTTGAACTTTTGGTTCTTCAGCCTCTACCTCCCAAGCCATTGAGATTATTTGTGTAATATCATCCACAGCTGTATTTTATTTTTATATTGAAATGTATAATACTTCTGAAAATGAGTTTCTTCTGGTATTAAGAAAGCATATAATATAGTTTTCCTTCAAAATAATTTCTTGTACTAATGATTTTTTTGAAAAGAATGTCATATTTCTATTTCTGCAAAACACTTCACACTTTCTCTAAATTTCAAATTTCTTGTTCTTTGTTTTGTTTAGTTTCATTTTATTTTTATTAATAAAGGTTCTGTGTTACTACACACATCTATTTATTCATATTATTATAAGGTATGTAATTATTTCTATAAGTTCATATTGTGCAACGATATGTGGTAAAATCCATCTGTTGATCAGTGATGTACTTCAAGTAAATATAATATGTAGCCTGAACATTTTGCAATAAAAAATTCTAGATGTCAGTATTCACGATGACATATAAAAAATAAATAAGATAAATTTTTTTAAAAAAAGTTTAAAAAGTTTATATTTTATTTATTGTAATGTATGCCTATTATTAAATGGGGCATATTTGGTACAGGTACATACATATTACTATTATATACAATTAATATTTTATTGCTACATCTCAAATTAATCATATCTCTTTCAATTTAATTTGTCTTAAGAAAGCACCCATCCATGACACTCTATGCAGATGTACATTTTTTGTGGTGTGATAATTTTGTTTTTGCTAGTATATTATGCCCTTTACTCTCCTTTTTATGAAATTGTCATTTCAAAATTATTCATTTTCCTGAATTTTTGACCTTTTATTTAACTACTGAAGTTTGTAGATTTTCTTTTTAATCTCAGCTTTAGGTGCATCTTACTATATAAATTTTTAATGTTCTGTAATTGACCTCTAATATTCTTTAAATTTACCTCCAATTCTGAGAACTCTGGACTATTGATGTCTGAATGAAAAAAAAACTCAAAATTATTCATGCAAAAAGCAGGAAATGGATGGATCAGAATGTAAGACTGGTGGATGCTAAGTATGTAGGTGAGATTTTTTTTTTAAAGTATTGGTGGAGGGGCTGGGCTCAGCTCCAGATTTCTGGACATAAGCACATAAGAGGCCCTGTGTTTGTTCATCAGCACCACATAAAAATGAATAAATAAAATAAAGATATTGTGTTAAACTATAACTGAAAATAAACACATTAAAAATTGTGGAATATATGGGGGTAGGGAGAAAAAGATCAATAAAAAAAAAACTTGAGCAGCACAAGGGTTCAGATGCAACAAGTCTACAATGGCATCATGAGGTTAGAGGGGTAGTGTTCTTGAAAGCAGAAATAAAATTTGGGAAGAAAGAAAAAGGTAACTGATGCATTATTCCCAAGTGAGAGAGCCAGTTGAGTGGGTTCTGTTTTTAACTCTTCCCATCTATAAGTGGAATTGACAGTTCATGAGGTATGCCTCAGTATGTAGTAGAACACCATATCGAAGTACCTTTACACTTTTTCAAGACTACAAGCTCTCTTTTACAATTGCAGTCACATTAAATCTTTGTACTTTTTAGTTATTCATTCATTCATTCACTTATTTATTTGTTTTTTTTTATTTACCACTTTTTCTTGTCATTGTGTTTACATTACTAGTGATTATATAATGGTATAAATATCCCTAATGTTAACTTCTTCAATGTTGGTTTATGTGTTTATGTATTTACTTATTATTTGAACAATTTCTCCCTTGCCAAGCCTGGTTTATATTATATCTTAATCTTGTTTTATAAATACTTGATAAAAAACACATTATTTTAAACAGCTGAAGGATATATAACCTGAACATAATTCCAATCACAAACTAAAGTGAGCATCTGAGTCAGTTAAAAGCTGTATGAAATCTTTTATTTTTTCCTATTTACACCTTACAGTAGGACTCCTCTCCCACTTGTATATGTTTGAGAACATACTAATTTCTGAATGCAGCATTTAATAAATATAGATGAGTTTTCATCACCAAACCCACTATTGTTTTTAAATTGTTTATATCCTTGACCCTGAAAGTTTCACTGATTACCCCCTCACCTCTCTCTCTCTCTCTCTCTCTCTCTCTCTCTCTTTCATATTACAGATTTAACCCAGGAATGCTTTTCTGCTAAGAAACATCCTCAGCCCTTTATAAAATATTTTAATAGAAAAAGGGTTTTGTGGAGTTTCTTAGAGACTCACTAAGTTGCTGAGGATAGCTGGCTTTGAACTGGTGATCTTTCACCACAACCTCAGAAGACTCTAGAATTACAGGCATGCACCACTGCACACAGCTTTTTATACTCTCTTTAAAATAATCAGTCACAACTCTAATAACTCTAATAATTGAAATTGCATTTACATCACTCTTTTCTAATGCAGTAATATATTAACATCTAATATATTTTTTAAATAAATGTATTAGATGACTATTATTTTATTCCCAGAGTTTATTCTGTTACCTCTTTAGGATTGATAAATGGTCTTCTTTCTCTTCTTTCTTCTTCTTAGATATATGTGGTCTCTTGTTATCAAATGGGTCTATGATAAGTGTGTTGAAAATTATGATTCTAAACCTATCATGAATCCCAACATTTCCAAAAGTATTGAGAGCAGAAAAAGAACAATATTCATAACTAATGAATCACTTTCAGTGGAAGCATAGTGCCAGTGTCCAAGGTGGAATGCAATCAAGATGCTTCAGTGGTAAGGTGGTGTCAGAACACCACCCTAGGGATTTGGGGACCTCTAAAGCACCATGTCCATATCAGAATCTTTTATTCACCTTATAAATACAGTTATTGCTGCTTGCATAAAAAATAAAACACTATGTATAAAAAAGGTGAATGAGAATTGAATCCTCTGGAGGCACCAAGGTTGATCTTTGATTCTAGTGGATAATTAGTAAACTTAGATAGACCTTGCAATAGCCCCATCTTTTCCAACGACATGGAATAGAACATTTAGATGTACTAAACTGAAGTGACAAAAATGCATTTCATGGAGGGAGGTGGTATCAAAGAAATTTTTATGGCAGAATCCTGGAAATGTTAGATAAAATTATACACATACATATACAGTAATACAGAGAAAAAGATAAATGATAACCTCATAAATGCAATGGTAAATCCAGTGTACATGAGTTGTATGTACAAGGTAATGATGGCACCTAAAAAATCAAGAAAGTGGTAATTGAGGTGATTCATAACTCTATAATTGTTGGGAATAATAATAAAAATTTAATAAAAATAGATACTCTAATATCTCTTTGGGTATGCCTCTTTCTTCTGCTGTTCATCTGAATTTGATTCTCTCAAATTAGCTTAGGTGAATATTTTGTCAGCTAAGTCTTGTAATTCCCAGTCCTGAACTCACTTTTGTTGCTTTTTTAAAATTTATTCTCATCTGCAGAGGCACAAACCCACTTCACTCATTTTGTTCAACGAACTGACTTTTTTTATATCTTTGCAATCAATATTTGGAATAGTCAGTCTATAGGAGGGTCTTCCATATCATATAATATGGTTCTCAGACCCTGTGTGAATTGAGTGTAGTTCCCTGCTGTTTTACTATCATCTTCCCTGTGAGAAGGCTTATCTATCTTCTGTATTCCACCAACTCAGAAGAGAAGTATTTGTGGCCACAAGCTAAAGAAAACTAGAAGCTATAAGATTTGATAAAATGCAAGAAATAATTTTCTCTTAGACTTTTATAGGCAGTATGGCTATTTCATCCATTTGATAAAAATTTATATACTCACAGTCATTCACACTATGAAAGTCTTGTATTTAAATAATCCATAATTGTAAGAAATAATTTCTGGTTATTTAATTCCTATAAGTGACTTAATTTTTTAGCTATATTAAAAATCAGAAATTACTGAAAATTAAATCTATGTATTCAAATTTCCATCATGATTATGTGATCAGAATTAAGTAGGAATTAAGAGAACATTGAACAAAGTTGCTTTAAAACATGATTGAAACTTCCCTGCCTTTTCTGAGTGTAAGAATCAGGTTGATAAATCAATGTCAAATTTCTGAATAGTATGTAAGTTTATTTGTGATTCATTTTTTCAGTACTAGTTTCCAGGGCTGAGGATATAGCTCAGTTGGTAGAGTGCTTTCCTTGCATGCATAAGGCCCTGAGTTCAATCCCTAGCACACACACACACACACACACACACACACACACACACACACACACAAAGAGAGAGAGAGAGAGAGAGAGAGAGAGAGAGAGAGAGAGAGAGAGACCTGTTCCTTTGCGATGTAACTTATTGGTGGTCTTTGATAAATCATTCTCTTCATGTTAGATACTCACATGTTCTCTTTGCTTTTAGTTACTTTTGATAACTTCTGCCTTAACTATTATTTTCTTATGAACCTAATAGGGATTCATTTTATTATTTGGAACTAAAAATTCTGCTATTCACAAAAGGAGGTTTTCTACTGTTTTATATATATATATATATATATATATATATATATATATATATATATATATATATATATATTCTGATCATTCTAGTTTTATATTTTGGAGATTGGCTGTTTTATTTCAGCTTTTTAAACTATTCAATTTAAACTTGGTCAATTTGTTGACTAGGTTCCTATCATTTGTTTCATCAAGTGAATGTAGTTTGATCAATTTTATGGTCCCATTCTCTACTTTTCTACCTCATTGATATTGGTTTCTTCAAAGTTTCCCATCAATGTTTCTGATTGGTGGTGGGAATAACTAGAAACTAAACTCAGGGCTACTGGAGTACTGAGCCTCACACCCAGACCTTTTTTGTATTTCATTCAGTGGCAGGGCAACACAGGTTTGCTTAGTGCCTTGTTGCTGAGGATAGCTTTGAAGATGAAATACTCCATCCTCAGTCTCCAGAGCTACTAGGATTTTAGGCTTAAGCCAACTTACCCATCTAGATCTTGCATGTTGCAATTTGATGTCGTTTTAAAATTGCAAATACAAGTATGTTGCACTTACAGAAATATATTTTGATTCATTTTGCAACTATTATTGTGGTAGCAATTTTGGGGGGGCTAATGTGTCTCTCTAATTTTTTCTGTTGTACTTATTAAATTAAAAATATATCATATTAATGTCATGTTATTGACAGTGTTTTACAACATTTATTATTTTTGTAGCTATGTAGTATCTAAAACTGAATAAGCTCATATTTCTTGAATTTTATATGACCCCCAATGTAGCTAATTTCAGACACACTTTTTACTGTTTGTACTCAAATTTGTCATTTTATGATTAGTAGGCCAATGACAAAATTTAGTTTCCTTCAAAATATAAATATTTAATTGTATTTATTCAGGTTATCATAACATCTCATAAGCCTTTAAATAAAATAGTAGTGTGACTTCTTCATAGGTAATTGTGAGCTGTTTTAGTAATTAATATTTTATCACAATGTGTCCATTAGAAACAGTTCATAATTTACTCAGTGTACATTCATTAAAATATGATATTTTTAGAGACCTTTAGCATGACAGCATGAAGATATTCATGAAAGGTTAGCCCAGCAGAACTAGTGAACAGAAAAGAAATTCCAACTATTTATAATTGCTGGTCCAGAAAAGTAGCTCAAGAAAATAGACAAATGAAGGTATAAATAAAAGTATAAAAGGCAATAGAAATACACATTTTCTACTTTCTTAATGGATATTGAAAGCAACATATAAAACTGCATATTTAGAATATATGTCCCTAGTTCCTCAAAAAGCCTAAACTGAAAAATAAAAACAAAAACAAAAACAAACAAAAAAACCCCTCTCACTATGTGGTACGCATTCTTAGTATTCTTCTTTATATTGTTTGACAAATGTTTTGAGGTTTCTAAAGAAAAACATGTAAAAAATAGACAGTGTCTTCAGACTGAAGTGTTTAATATTTTTTCTCATCACCCACACACACATACATTTGGGTTGGTACAAAAAACCTTGTTTAATTCTACTAATTTGCACTTTTTTTCAGAGTGCAACCAAAAGTCTCAGGATGTGTATCTTCTAGTCTAGCATTTACTTAGTGCCAAATTAGTTATTCACCAATGGAAATCAGTACTCAAAAGGCCCTGATTAATTAATTAATTAATTAATTAATTTTTAATTTTACTGTGGTATTGACTTTAGTAAATATGAGGCTCTATATTTTATTCTTCTTATTTTTGTTCTTCTTTGTACTGGGGATAAAATTTAGCAGTGCTTTATAATTGAGAAAAATCATCTCTGCCTATGTTTCCCAATTAGTCTTGTACTTTCATTAGTATCAGGAATTAAACACAGAGGAACTTAACCACTGAGTTACTTGAAAAACTTTTTTTTTCTTGGTTAAATTTCTGAGGTTGCCTTTAACCTAGAGAATTAACTGCTTTTTCCTTCTGAGCTATGGTATTACAGAAGTTCACCATCATAACAATGAATCTTGTACTTATTTGGTTGGCCTCACCATCACAACTTACTAAAATTAAAGACGTACACCATCATGCCTGGTGCTTACAGAGCAAGTGTGAGGTACTGGGTTAAATTCTAAGCATAACATGTACATAAATAAATAAAAATTATAGATGTACACCTTCATGCCTGGTGCTAGCTGAGCAAGTTTGAGGTACTGGGTTCAATTCTAAGGATCACATATACATAAATAAATAAAAATTAAAAGTCCATCCACAGCAAGATAAATACTTCACATTTTTTTAAAAATTTTATTACTAAATTAATATTTGTTAATACAATGGTTATTAAATCCATACTATTATAATTAGGCTTTATAAAACTGGATAATGAACTAGAAGTAATGTACATGTTTTGGTCTCAGGAGATTACAGTTTATCAGTTATTTACAATGTATATCTTGCTCATTTGATTTGCAACTGTTAGTTATCTCCTTCAAATAGAAATTAAAGTAGAGACTAAAAAACTTGTAGTCCATATTTGTTTCACCTAAGTGCTAATTTTGTAATTTAAATAACTATTAGATAATTAATTCATTTTTAGTAAATCTCAGATGTTAGTCATTTTAAGGGCTTCGGTGATTGACCCCATTGACACTTTACCAATGAGTCACAGCCTGAGAATTTTCAATTTTAAGACATGTTCTCTCTATGTTGCATAGGATCTCACTAAGTTGTTGAAGTTGGACTCCAACTTGCAATCCTCCTGACTCAACCTTCAACATTTCTGTGATTACAGTAGTGTTACACTGCCCCTAAAGTTATTAGATTTTAAGAGAGCATTATTGAAAATAGAATGACCTTGCTTAGTTTGCTTTCTATTTGTAATCCTCTGACCTCAGAATCCAAAATTGCCAGTTTTACCAATGTATGATAAATTGTGTAATTTGCATCTTTGTGAATTACTTATGTTACTTATGTGTAAATAACATGTCAGGAAACTTTATGCTCAGGATCTTATTTCTCAGGTTTCATTTGGTCTTTTAGTAAATGCCTTGTGACTTCTTTTTCATAAATCTGACTGTCCCTATGCATAGTTTCTTCTGTCTGAAAACATGGCTATGAATTATAGACGATTTTTGGCTTTTTTAATGCAGACTTTTCCCCTGCTATGTTAGAGTAAGACCCATGACATATTCAAGAGCATAGGTAAGAGAGATTTCTGACACTGAACTAGAGCAAAAGCAGAAGTGAGGAGGCTGAGGAGCCCAGAGAACTGAGGATTGTGTGGACTGAGCACACTAATCATCAGGGAGAGCAAGTTTATATTCTACATATAATAAATAGCCAATACAAGAAAGCATATATGTGAAGTATTAGAAGATACTAGTTAATCATGTGAAATTTTTATTCACTCATAAAACAGCAACAACAATCAATAGAGTATTAGCAGAATGTTAATTAGAACATAATAAATGTTCACTTTTACAATAAGAAATATATATATATATATATATATATATATATATATATATATATATATAATACAGTTGAAAATTGGCATTAGATATCTTTTCAAAAAGAGAAAAAAAGACAGATATTGCAAGACATGCCTGTAATCCCAGGACTATAAATTAGAGGCCAGCCTAATACACTTAGAAAAACTCTCTGCCAAAAAAATCAAAAGGACTAGGGATGTAGTGCAGTGGTAAATGACCCCAGAGTGCCCTCTGTGACCAAAAATACAAAAGAGAAAAAATGAGAGAAAGATAGAGAGTGAGGGTCTAAGAGAGAGACAAAGAGAGACAGAAAGAAAGGGAGAGAGAGAGAGAGAGAGAGAGAGAGAGAGAGAGAGAACCAAGATTAAAAATATACATTTTAAATGGGTTGTGGCAAAACAGTCAAACACCTGCCATGCTTGTCAAGATCTTAGGTTTGATCTCCATTGGTGCATGCACACACACACTCACAAAATATGAATATTAATTCATATAAGAATATTAAACTTGACTACTTTACAATAGTGGTTGATGTATAGACCTAGTTTTCTCATATACTTATTATAAATTATAAAGTAAAAATGAAAATTAAAAAAGTCACAGTATATTCACATATAAGTAAGTGGATCTCATAATGAAAACTCAGTGGGTTTTATTTAACAGTAGTAAGTTACATTTTTATTTTCCTATTTTACAGGCTTTAGTTTTGGCTGATTTATGAATTCCATAAATTATTTATTATTTATCTTTTCATTTCTAGAAAGCACATGTGAACTTAAAATTAACTTTATAAATATTTTCAGGGTGTAATTCTTTATCATTTAGTATATTCACATGTTTACCATCCCCAGCATATAGTTTCAGAAACTATTTTAGATGAAAAGAAATTAGTGTCAACTAGCAGTCTTTCCTTTTTTTATTTTTCACAGAGCTCTAGGCAATGACTTATATGTGTTTTGGATTCATGAATTCACTTGTGCAAAAATTAAATATAATATTAATTGTAAATTACATTACAGTTTCTCTGCTTACTTTCATTTAGCTAAAGGTTTCTTTGTACATATTCATTGTAACATTTAGTGCTCTCATGAATCCTACTTGCTCAATATGGCTGGGATCATAACCCAGAGTTAGAGTGCTTTCCTAGCCTGTTTGAGGACCAGAGTTCAATTTCTAGCAATACAAATATAATATTCCTTAGTAACAGTCTACTGTGAGGATTTACATATTTCCATTTATCTATTTACCTTGCATTGATTTTATATATTGGTTCTTATGTATAGTTCAGTAATTAATATTCCTATATAAATGACAGTCTCAATACTTTTTTAGTTACTTTTGGTATATTTCTCAAATAAATGATTTTTCATCTAGTAATTCTTTATTTTACCAAGAAACCATCAATGTAATTTTACTTTTGTATCAGAGAGGCATGGAATTTTCAATATTCTGCATATTTACATTTTTTCTTTACTGTATTGTTTTATTTTAGCATATTTTTGAAAATATTTATAATTTTTTTACATAATATAAAACAGTTGCTTTGGATGGGTAAAAGGAAGAAAAGAATAATGTCAAAAATAAACAAATAGTTGTTCATTCAAATATATAACAAAGATATATTAGAACTGTGGTAGCAGTTCTATGTAATCTTTACCGTATACTATGTACTATGAAATAATCTAGATTTTAGTAATTATCATTGATTTAACAGCTTTAAAAATTTGGGGTCTCTGGGATGTATAACAATTTTTTCAATGGTTTAGTCCCATATTGTTGGGTAATTATGAAGGGTGCATTTTGGCACTGGAGAATGAGATTCTAAAAAGGTGATTATTTGGGCTCTTGGCTCAATCAGCCTCTCAATAAGGAGGAATGGACTGCCCTCTAGCCAAGGTTAAAAACTTGAAAAAGATATGTTTTTGAAAACAAAAAGGAAAACTTGGTAATTATGTCTTCACTTTCATGGTGAGGTTATTTTTTGTAAAGCAGTTTTTTCAAGTCCAATTTCTTATTTCTTATTTTTACTTTGGAAGCATAAGGAAGACTCCACAGCTGAATCTGATCTATAAATATGTATTTGTTTTCTTATTAATATTTTATAGTTTTAGTTCTTATATTCTAGTGTAAAACACATTTTATGTTAAATATTGTATATAATCTCACATAAAATCCAATAACATTACTTAAAACATAAACATGCATTTATATCAATCTACATTAAAGAAGAGACTACTTATTCTCCATTTAATTTTTCTGAAACAATATTCAAAATTAAATTGACCAGAGGTATGGAGTTTACTTATAGACTTCTAGTTTTCTTCCATTGTTGTGTTGTTCAATTTTATTTGTATATACTCTACCTTTTGAGACACTGGAATTTTAGATATGTGCCACCATGTTTTGATAGTTTTTGTATTTTATAAAGATGAAATATTGTTTACTTGCATTATTGAAAATCATTCTCACTTATTAACAGAAGTGTTAATAATCAGAAAATTTTAGGATAAATGTGGCCTCTTTAGTTAATAGCTAGAACTGAATTTTTATCTGTATACCAGGGATTACTCTTGTGACAGAGGGGGTTTTACGTACATCATGTTTATTTTAGAATTGATTTTATTTTAAATTATTATTTGTTTTCTATTTATTTATATTTATTTTTTTACTATAACTCATATATGGATTTCTCTTATGATAGTTAAATAATTCTTGCAATTAAATCTAAAATAGTGCTCTATCAATGCATATATAACATAATCATGGAATTCATTTCCCAATTATGTCTAATAGAAATCCTTTTGTATTGACACAAGTTCCATGTAGCTTTATGTTCTTATATAGAAAGGCACAGATAATTATCTCATCAGGGAATTCTAGTGTATTCTGTGGTATCTTGTTAAAAAGTGCTGTGTTCTTCTACTCTCTTTCATGGGTTTTTAAATTTTCATTTTTAGCACTTTTGGGACACAAATAATGTATTCCTTTTCTAAAATTTCCATAGAATACTTTAATGCCATGCCTTTAGGATGCATTGTAGCATTTTCATATTTCTCACATGGTAAGAAATTAAGAATATATTGTTGATTACTGATTTTTTTTTAAATTGAGACATCAGCCATTACTCAAAATTATTCCAAGTTCTTTTTAGAAGGCTCAGAAGAACACTCTTGAATATCTTATACCCACTGGTGATGTACACAATATGGATACAGATCCTGCTCTTTTTGGTATGTCTCTGTCCAAAACCTCAGAGAGTAAGCAAATTTGCATGTAGTATGTGGTTTAGTGGAAATCTTTGGGATTTGGAGTAAGCATAGTTGATTCTGAATTCTACCTTGTCTGCTTAACAGCTGTGGATATACAAACACATTCTTTCCTTCAAACCATTATATGAGCTTCATGTATAAAGTAGGGTTGAATGATATAGAGTGCTTGATATCAGCAATTCTTTCTTATTTTCTGCCTTTATAAACTACATATTGTGCTTTTCATCTTCACCTCTTAAAATGCAGAATCTATTCCTAAGTCTATCTAATATTTTTTTTCCTTTTTTTTCTTCCTTTTTTTTTATTGGAGTGGGGGTGGAGTACCGGGAATTTATGTCAGTGGCACTTGGCTACTGAGACACATCCACAGCCCTATTTTGCAGTTTATTATAGACAGGGTCTCACTGAGTTTCTTAGTCTCTCAACATTGCTGAGACTGAGTTTAAAGAATTTTTTAAGTATTCTCCTGCCACAGTCTCCTGAGATACTTGTTCAGCCACCCACCACTGATATTTGCATTTTTTTATTTATTGTGGCTCATAGGAACCAGTAAAGATGAAAGTGAATAGTATAGTACCTACAGTCAGAAGATCTTGATTTCTTTTGATTTTACTTTTCAAATCCTGTTGTGTCCAAAATAACAAGCCTACATTAGTGGAGGAATTATCAAAGCAGAGAATCATTGTGCTGCTTGTGAGGATGATAGCTAACACTCTGAAGTTCACCAGCCATCAGCTAACTTTTTCTACCAGAAAAACCCAGATAATCCCAGCTTAAAATAATAAGGCAGCCAAATCATATTCTAATAAGCTTTAGAGTGAATTATTCACCATTTATAATTGGAAACCAAGATTCTGTCACATACTTGGAGAAAATTCTGTGGAAAACAGCAGTTGCCTTATTTGTTCTCTTTTCCTTTTTCCCTAAGTTAAGTCTTGACCATTATTGAGGTGCTATTAGCTTATGCAGACATGTATACATCAGATTGATGCAAAAACTGTCACAATACCTCATACAAACTGAGGAAACAATACCACAGCCTAGGTAGGCATTAGGTCAAAGGCTAAGTTACAAAATAAGATGTTTGTCTTTAATTTATTTAAGTTTTAGAGTCAAGGCTGTGAAAATATATAAAAAATGAGACATCCAACCTTTGGAACTCTCTGTTATGTTCTCTGACATCTGAAATGGGAATGATTCTGTGTCCAGCATCACATAGAAAAAAAAATCATTATCTTTTATACCTTGTCTTTAGGTCTTCATTCTCTTTCTGATATATTTCTATATAGGGACAAACACAGACATACTGACATACAACACGTAACACGAGTGTAACACAACACAATAGTAAAGGCCTTGTTGCTTTCTCAGGTGATATCTCATTGCAATGTTTAAAAACTCCATAGTTGATCAAAAATAGAACTTATCAGAAAAACATTAACTTGTCTGTAGGATCAAAATCATGAGCTCAAAAAAATACAGAATCTAAGAAAAAAGCAAAAGTCATAGAAAAAATTGACCTGCCTGTAATTACTCTTTGGTTTAATCTAGTTTGAGTTCCCATAAAAAGACACTTTTACCCCTTTTTTTTTCTTGCGTCTCAGATCTGTCTCCTACTGAGTGCTCCAGGCTTCTTCTATTTGCATATCAATTTAAGTCCTGGCTGAGGTCTGGAAGAAACTGGGAAAACTGGAATTTTGAGCACAAACCTCATGCCTAAGGCATTTTTACCATAAGTCACAATTTTCAGGTTTGGATGTTGAAAATTATGATACAAGTTTAAGATACAATTTATAAAATTTCATACCTTTACATCTTTCTACACTAGAAAAAACTTGCTCACACAAAACTGAAAATAGGATCTTGCTTAATAATATAAAGCTACCATCAGAAGAGATCCCTTCAGGATCATTAAGCCACTTTCTTTGTTCTGAAGTTTCTAAAGTAGTACTAAGTTACATTAAATCACCTGAAAAAATTTTAAAAGAAAACTACACACTGCCTTGTATATCCAAAATTAAGCTTTAAAAATTTCCAAGACTGTTGCTATTCAATGTTATTTCAATAAGCCAGACCAACGTCCCAATCCAACATTTTCTTTTCCTGAATCTTACACACTATGGGGAACACATACAAAGTTATAATTTACTATCCTTGCCCAAATTAATGCACTGATAGATCTAGTGAAATCTTTTCAGGCTACCCAATTCAAAATTGATGAAAAAATAAAACTGAATGATTGGGAGTTACTTGCCAACTTGGAAGTAGAGTTCTTTTAATTTTCTATCCTAAGTATCTAAGTTCTCTGGCATGAATTATCTGAAATCAAACTAAACAATTACCTAACCCTAACTTTTTACTGCAAGATTGTGCAATGCTTCAAACTCATTTAGATACCAGATGTTACAATGAAACAACATCTTTTAGACACACATTTAGCCTAGATTATCCCCAAGAAACAATCAGAAAACTAGATAAGAAAATATCTCTCCAGGTTTTGAACTTCCATTTAATTATGACTCCTATCAGTGGCACCATAGATTTCCCCATGAGTGGACCAGATGTTTTCACATAGGGGCAACTATAGGTATAAAATTAAGGGCCTCAGTGTGACTGACTTTACTGCATTCAGGTGGAGTAATCCTTGCAGTACAGGGAAAGAATGAGGAAATTCCCCAGAGCGAAGATGGCTCTGGCAGCTGCTGAGAAATCCTCAGTCTCCCCTTTACTTATAGGATTAGCACCTTTGGATAGACCCAATCCCAGGCAATCTGGCATATCTCCTAACTTTCCAGTAGAGTCAGTTTTCATCTGCCTTAGGTCTTGAAGGGGGAAGAGGGTATGTACTTTGATCGGCTCAAATTTTTCTCCTGATTTTTTCCTCAGTGAGTCCAAGATTTTTTCTCTTCATAGCAGATATCATAGCTAAGTCTACTTTACACTGTTGGCATAATTTAGGATTTTCCCTTAGAGCAACGAAAATCTGAACATCTCTTTTGTTGCCTTTGCTCTGTAGACTAGCAGATTACCTGAGGAATTGATTCTAAAAATGCCTCTCTAGCAGCTTAAAGAGAACACAGCCCATTTTAAACATTGGGCGGTAAAACAGACTATTGAAAGTTACCTATGAACCTTAGGGAACCTGGGCAGATTTTACTAATTATCTCATGCCTTTCTCAATCCTACAACCTGAATTGCTAACATTTCTGACCTGTGAAGGAAGAGGAGCATCCAGGAGGGATTGGCTGCGGGGTTTGGAGTGTTGCGTAGCCCATATGGAGGCAAATGTGATTGGGGCTTTCCCTCAGTGCCATTCATCTACCAATCACCCTAGATACCCCTGGGGGCTATCGGGAGGAGGCTCAAGAGAAAGGAACCTTAAGAATCATCTGAGAGTAGCCCAGACCGGAATTCCGCAGTTGTTCCAAACTCCTTCCCCCACCTCCACGCATCCGAGGCAGATCGGGATTCGGGACACCGTGTACTCACGCCAATTGCTCTGGGGGCCCAGACAGAAAAGTTGGAAGCGGCTTTGGCAGAACCCAACATGCCTGCTCTGTATTGAACAGGTGATTAAGAGCTGCCTAGGCCGAGAAACCTCTCACCCGAGTCTTGAAGAGTGGCGGCTGCACTAGTTGCGTTTAAGTAGCCGTCAGGTGCCCACCTTACCCTCCAGAGAGAAAGAGAGAGAAAGATGCACCTCAAACAGACATGGGGTGCGTGCACTTACCTCGGTGTAGAATCTCGGTATGGGGCCTCCAATATGAAACCGCTGTTGACCGGTGACAAGTTCTTGCTTCCCCAATGTTGAAGAATAACACCAGAAAGCACACTCCGAGGAAAGGTCAGAGTAGAAATTAGAAATTTATTAAAGGACAGCAGAAAAGACTTCTCCCAGAGGAAGAAGGGGACCCAAAAGGTGGGAATCCTTCCCTTTGCCTTTCTAACCCTATTCTTGTTATATCTTTCTCAATGTACATTGCCTTTTCTCCATGTCCTGATTTCAGCTGTTTGGACCAATACGGCCATATCCTTATATGTTATCATGGTTCAGATATGCCGTGATTTTAATGAGCACATGCTTCTGCTGGGGAATAGACATGTATTTTCAATAGCCATTTCTGAAAAGAAATTACAATTTTTACTCTCTCTTTAGTTCCTGACAATTTACCTGCTCCATGTTTTTACTTATACTATTTTATTTTTGTGCCACAGATATCATTTTAATTACCATTTTCAAATTTCTAAAGCTATTGAGCTATTTTATATTTATTGAACAATATGTTTCCTTTTCAAAGGTGGCTATTGAAGTCTCTTCCCTTCCTTTTATTGGCATTGACCATTGAATTCAGAGGCACTTAACCCCTGAAAAACATCCTAGATTTTTAAAAATATTTTCTTTTGGTACATGGTATCACTTGATTGCTTAGGCCCTTACTAAACTTCTGATACTGGGTTTGGAATCACAATTCTCTTTCCTGTGTATCCTGAGCTGCTGGGAGTATAAAAATATGCCACCAATCATAGCTCTTACTTTCTTATTTTGGAGTCTCTGTGTTTGATATTCTTTCTATTTTTATTTACTATTTTGGTGCCCAGTTTTAAAATCAGAGATTCTTAACTACTGTGCTAAATCCCCTAATATTTTTATTTTATTTTTAAGTTTAAGACAGGGTCTCTAATTTGCTTATGGGCTTGGATGTGTTGCTAAGGCTTGATCCTCTTGCCCTAGCTTCTATTACACCTTTTTCTTATGTGAGGCATACATTTTGTCATATGTGAGGCAATTAGTTTTTTCCCCAATTTGTTACTTCAGTTTGTACCCTTTCATGCTATCATGTTATAAATATGATTTGCATTTAAGTATTTTCCTGTTTTGTTATTAAGGTATCATTTAGTTGCTGGGGATGTGGCTCAAACCATAGCGCCCTCACCTGGCATCTGTGGGGTGCTTGGTTTGATCCTCAGCACCACATAAAAAAATAAAATAAAGATGTTTTGTCCTCAGAAAACTGAAAAATAAATAATAAAAAATTCTCTCTCTCTCTCAAAAAAAAAACATAAAGGTATCATTTCACTTTGAAAATAAATAACCATATTTCTGTCTCTTAATGTTATTATTATTTTATTATTCTTTATGATTATAAAAAGGTGTGTCATACTACTCAGACACATTCACAGCCATTTCTAAAGTTTATTTTGAGTAAGCATCTCACTAAGATGCTTAAGCTGATCTTAATTTTGCAATATTTCTTTTTCTTTCAAGTAGCTGGTATTACAATCACCAACCATTATGTACACTGAATAATTTCTTTCTTGTAAAAACTTTGGAATATCTTATATCTTTCTTTTATAATAAGGTATATTTTACCAGTGAATGATTTATTAAATAATACCAGGAAATGATACAATGGCATTTTTTTATTATGCAGATACTCCAATGTTTAAACAGATTTTTTTTGAAAGTTTATCTTTTTTTTTCTCCTTTATGGTAGTTCTGTTTCTGTGTTATATCATTGTCTAAGTGGCCAGAGTCTTCTTAAGTATTCTGTCTTTAGTTCCACAGGGATAATAACTCACCTCATTATGATATCTATATTGATTGCTATAGTGTTAAATCCAATAGTCATATGTAGCACAATGTTTTCATTAATGACGGACTTTATGTACTCTAATGGCTAAATTATAACCTAGGTGTGTAGTGGTATATACCATGTAGAATTAAGTAAGTAACCTGCATCATTAGTAAAATAACAGAATCACCTTATGGTGTATTTTCTATAATGTATCCATATAATTAAATGAGGCATCATTATACATACCATACATTATACAAGTGTATAATATATAAATAATATAAAAATCTTACTCATAAAATTTACCAGAGCTCTTTTAATTTTTTAATTTTAATTGTGTTCTCAATGAAACATTTGGAATTACTGATACTTTTTATGCTATATTCACTGTTAATATGTTCAAATATTACTCCTTTGTTAGTATTTTCTCTATACACTCTACCTATAAAAATTGACTTTCTCAAAATATTGAGACTGATATTTAGTGAATGAACTCTTACTTTTATATTGAATTAATCATTTAATTGTGTAATTTCTAGTACCTTAATTTTTTTTCTCCCTTTTGCTCTTCCCCACCAACTTTTATGTAATTAATTTGATTATATTTAACAATGCAAATACTTGATCAGCATCACAGTCTACCGATCAATGAATTATTACAAGTGGAACATACTATGTGACTACTGTTTCTAATAAGAAATAGAACATTAATGATGCTACAGAGAACAGCTTCATGTCCTCTTGCTTTCACTATACACTCCAGTCACCTTAGTGGTAACTTCAACTTTTTTGTTTCAACTAGTTATTTTAAAGCATTATTCTTTAAACAAAACAAACAAACAAAAAACAATTGGGACAATTTATTTATTTTATTAATTGTACAAGAATTGAGTAAAATATGTATCTCATTGTGTAGGAAACAAAATCTTACACCAATTATGCCTGAAGCTTTTTTGGTGGAGCAAATAGGAGGGTGATCCAGGAGTCATAAAAAAGAGGGTAGCTCAAAATATCAGGGTTGGAGCATGAAGAGTTCAGTTTTGAGAGGTTACCTGAGTATAAAGATTGTGGGATGGTTTGAAGAAAAAGAAAAAGAAAGCTTAGGTATGAGTTAATGGAGACAATCTGAGGGAGGTCAGATGGAACAGGTTCAGAAGTAGAGGACCAGCAGATTTAAGTTGGATGAGCAGTGCCTGGAGAGGGATAAATTCGAAGTCTTGAAAGAAAAGGAGAGTGACATTTCTGGTAAAGCTCTAAGAGCAGGAAGCCAGGTGTGTGGCATACTTGTTTGATTACAGCATTCTGATTTTCAGGAATGTCAAAATATAAGGCGACTGGTAAGTATCCTGCTGCCACAATATTTCCTGTCTTCTTTCCCATGGGATCAACCTCTTTTCTTATATAATACACAGTTAGCATTTTATTCATCCTCCTTAGATCCATTTGTTTAGTCATTCACCATTTTTTCTTCTACTTGTTCCAATTTGCTTTTTCTTTCATTGTGTCCACTTTCAGATCCTTGATTCTCAAGGATGCCTCATTTTTTTATGATTTACTCTAACATTGTTGTGGGACTGGGCGTGAGCTCATGGGCATCTTGGTAACCAGGGCCCTGACTTAGAAAACCTGGACAGTGAAAGATGGTGGCAGAAGCAGTGTATTTTCATGATGAAAACAGCAGTGGCAGTAACCTGTTGGAAAATTCAGAATATTTTGGTGTCCAAGAGTAAAACTGATGACTCATTGATATATACCTATGTAGGCAGTACCAAATCAATTTTCCACAAGGCTTGTAAATTCATTTATTTTTTTTTTGCCTTTCTATTTCATGTTCTCTTTCCTGATTTATATGCAATAGTGAATTTTTTTTTGTAAGCTTGTCTCTATAGTCATGATTTATACTCATTTTTGTAAATTTACATAATGGTTTAATATTTCCTTTTTAATTAAGTGAATTTAGAAATATTTTGACTGTAACTTAATCTTTTGGTATGCCTTCTTTTCCTCACAAATATAAACCTCTTTCATTCTGTCATATCAACTTTTTGCTACACATGTACTTTGCAAGTATTTTCTCTCACTTTATATTTTATCTTGGATACCTGAGTGTTCCTTATCTACAATATTAAAAATTGGCCTTCACATACAAAAATCCATGAAAATAAACAGAAAAGCATCTTAAAGATTGAGTAATATAGATCACTGATATAGTTTCTCTTTTCCCAGTATTCAAAAAAGTTCCATGCACATTCATTTTAAGATGATGACCAAGGACAGGCAGAAAGTATAAATAGGGTATTAGTAAGAATAATCCAAAGCTCCATGTAATTGAGTGGTTTACAGAGTTTCAAGAAAAAATAAATAAGACTTCCACTCTGTACACAGCTCTGTACTCTGCTCTGCATCTGGAGACAGTGTATGATGTCACATTTTAATCTGTCATAGTCAGTTTTGTGCATAATTAACCTGTCTTGCTACATTCTCCTGGATCAGTGTCACCTCTCTTCCTTCATCCACTATGCATGAAATTTTATTTTTTGGATTCTGTCAAATACTCTCTGAAAAAATAAAAATAAGCTCAATGGAGGATCTAACATCTATGTTGCTATAGTTTTCAGATTCTATGAGGCTTGAATGTTGTAACTTGTTATGACAGCACCGTTCTCTTGCTCGCTCGCTCGCTCTCTCTCTCTTTCTCTCTCTCTCTCTCTCTCTCTCTCTCTCTCTCTCTCTCTCTCTGTGTGTGTGTGTGTGTGTGTGTGTGTGTGTGTTTGTGTAGTCTCTCTTTATTCTTTTGAAGGCTGTATCACTACTAGGAGACTGGAAACATTTGTACCCACAACAAAAATAGAATAGCCATTAAAACCTGGAATGATTTTCTTCCAGAGTTTCTGAAGGAGTGTGTCTTTGATAAATTTGTTATTAATCCTCTGTCTTGATAATGAAAACATCCATAACTATAAAAGAATGAGTTTTTATTGTTTTAAGCTGTTATATTTCTGATTATTATTTTTTTTTAGTAGCAATAGGAATCTCGGTACTTTTTTGCAAGTTTAATTGACAATGTAACCATACTGAATCCTCCTTAAGTGGTAGGTATCAAATATAAATACTGATTGTCCAAGTTGTTTATATATATTTGCAAGTTTAATTGAAAGCTGCCTAACATATTTTCAGAAACAGAATGAGATTGGTAAGGCAAATTCTTCAGTATTTCATTCATTAATTTAATATCTTACCTGCTGCTTACTGCAGATGTGACTCTATCTTTTATATAACTTCTCATTCTTTATAAAATATTTTGTTCTAAAATACTTTTTAATATATTTTATTTTTGCAGTTTTCAAAAGGGTAGGGCTGATTCTGACAAACTTCCTGAAAATATGTTTTTATTTTCTAAAATTGGAGGAATTCTTTATTGCTTCTGTCATCTACTTAATTGAGAACAGAAAATTTACTGGTCATGTTTCTTTCACTTCTTTCACTGAGTGGATGTATTTGTGTCTCTTTGGTGGTCATGTTTTTTTTTTTTTTTTGTTTCTGAATTGTAGATTTTTGAGATTCAAACCAACGTTTTTAATATGGTAAAAGTAAGGTATATACCAAGTAGCTTACTTCTGTCTCTTGCTATTTAATTATGTTTTTTCCACAAATGAGTTATAACAGAGCTAAAAAAGTAGATATTTTCAAGGTCATCATAAAGGAGGTGTGCAAAAATAGAAAAAAATTTGACAACATGGAAAAGTCAACAAAATATATGCACTTGGGCTTCTGACTAATGTGGTGAATTTCTGGCTGAATGTTATCTAAAGTGTGCTGTCATTGTGTACATAAAAATTTGAAAGTGAAGACTTAAATTCAGAATGGTCACATAGAACTCTTTTTCATCTCTAATGTGTCTTAGAGTTTTTACCAGGGGTATTAAAAGATCTCTATACTCCTTATTGTGTAGTGTTCAGTGACTTTGAAACCATTTATGAATTCACTTTCCTGAAACTTTAAAAAGTTGAGAAAAAGTGTCTTGTAAAACATCAAACAATCAGTATAAAATAATACTATATTCTGTTGTTTAAATGGTATCTCAACCTATAAATAGCTATATTAAAATCTATACTTAGAAATATGTGCACATAGGAAAAAAATTTAACAAGAACTATTAATAATACCTATTAATATTGAAGTCAAAATGTCACTAATAACATTTTATAATTTCTCAGTATTATCTATTGAATTCTGTATGTGCTGTATTATTATCAAAGTTTTACCGTACTGCCTAAATTTTGTAATATATTAGAAATCTTTTTTTTTTGGAACTATTGATTGAATCTAGGTACACTTAAGCACTGAAACAAATCCCGTGCTCCCATGCCCTTTTTATATTTTTTATTAGAGACAGTGTTTTGCTGAGTGACTTAGAGCCTTGCTAAGTAGCAGAGGCACTATTTGACCTTGTCATCATCCTGCCTCATCCTCCCAAGTCACTGGAATTATAGGTGTGTACCACCATGTCTAACATAGATTAGCAACCTTAAGATTGACACATGTTTCTCTTTGTTTTATAATAATCTATGGTTATTTTGTACAAAAATTATGCAGTGTATTTTGGGATGTATAATGTGTACAAAAAGCATTTATAGTACTTGTACAAAGGGTACAAGAAAATAAACAGTCTGTTGTAAGGATTTTATTTTGCATTTAGTAAACTCATATAATATTGGCTCTAATTAAATTGAAATGATAAGATGGAAATTATAATTTTCTTAGCAACCAGTAAAAATAAAATGTAGTGTCATTGAAATACTAGGAAAGAATAAGCTGAATGAAATAACTATTTGTTTAAAATTCTTGATGGCCCCATTCATCCTAATGATCCAAAATAAAAAATAACTGAAATGTTCTTGAATGTTGAAATGAACAATTTGTAGTGCATCTATAAAATACAAAAGCAGTTATCAATATAAAAGAACATTTTTCTGATGCACACATGCTTATTGACTCTTACACCAGCTGTATTTAAATTATATTGCATTATGCCAGGCAAAATAAAATTATAGTTTTTATAATACATTACAGTAACATCCTTCTGGGGAAAACAAGGTTGCATGTAAAAGAAAATGTTTTCTTTTTTTTTGGGCGGGGGGCAATGATGTAAATACTCTGTGCTTAAAAGCAATGAAGGTTTTTAACATTCTAATTTTTTTAAAACTTTATAATGTATTTCTATGACATTCAAGATATGTACATATGACATCACCAAACATAAATATACAAGGAGGATGGCTGGCCTTTGTTGTGAAATGGGTAGAAGCATAGAAAAATTAGAAATGGCATATAATAGGTAGGTATTAAATCTGGGTAACTGGTAAAATATTTACTTTTTTAAGATACATTTTACATTAATGTAATAAAACATTCCCATGCTAGTTATTAAGAACCTTTTTGCTCTTTGGGATAGTAGATGAAAAAACTGATTTAGACTGTCCTGAGCAAGGCTGATTCAAAATGTGTTTACTTTTGAATAACTTTTGAATCTTTACATAAATGCTTTATGTGGTTTTATATGGGCATCATACTTTCATGAAAATTTTAAAAGTTATCTTTGTGAAATAATTATGTTTCTCAGAATACTAGTAACAATTTATGATTTGGTATAAATCTCAAATTGGTTTTCTTTCTATTTTAATATTTTATCATTCTCAAGCATTTATCCATGTTCTAACACTTGGACATAACTTTATTTATTTATTTAATTCAGCAACCATTTGGTAAATATTATTTTTCTATTCACTTTTTTCCCTCAGTACAGAGGATGGAAGTATGTATCACTAAATACACACACACACACACACACACACACACACACACACACACACAAACACCAATGGATATATATATATATATATATATATATATATATATATATATATATTCATTCACTGGAAAAATATTCACTTTGTGAATATAATGTTTTTTCTTTGAAATGACACCATACTATGTTACGAATTCTGTCATTGAACTTGCAATCCAAAAGCATAAGGCACATTCATTGCTAGGATTATCGGCATTCTGCACAACACATGGCTTAACAAATTTTTTTTAATAATTTTCTCCAATTAAATTATTTGTTAAAATGATGTGGTTCATAATCAAAGCACCTAAAACTGTGTCTGGTGTATTCCCAGTAATCTTTAACTGAGTTGAATTGGCAAAATGAATATCAATGATCAGTGTATGCAAAGGATATCAATAATATAATACAGGCACTCTGGTTTGAATAATTGCCCAATAATAGTCCATATATTTAAGGTTTATTTTCAAAGGTGTTTTATTTAGTAAAATCTTTGCAAAAATAAATCATATTTGGAATTGTTTAGTCCATTGTACAGTATGTACTTGAAAGGAAATGTTCACACCTTGTGCTTCTGTTTTCCATGGGCTTCTGCCATAATGTGCTCACTCACATCAAACATAAATGTATAACACCAAGCATTTATCAACAATAATCTCCAGAACTTTGATTTTAAAATAATATTTTTTATTTGTTAGTTGATTATCACAAGTATATTTCATAGCTAAAAAATTCTGAGAAATTAGGTGGCCAAAGTCATGAGCACATATCTTATATGTCTTTGCAACTTATTCATCAAAAGATATTAATTTAAAGTAGTAGTTTTTTTGTTTTTACTGCACATGGTAATTTATTTCATATCTTTCAAAGACACACGTGCCTGGGTTTCTCTCCACAGATATGGATTACATTGTTTTAATGCAATATTTATATTTTTTTTTAAATTTTTTTTGGAAATTAAGAAGCTCTTCAGGTGACTGTAAACTTTAGCCAGAAGTAGGAAGCATTGATTTATAGTTGAAAACACATTAGCTCTGTGTGGTTTCCTTGTGTGTTGGGTGGAGTTGTCCACTTCAGCCTTTCATGTGGGGATATATGGAGAAAAGATTTGCCATGTTGAAAAAAATCAAAGAATTTTTTTTTAAATATATCTTCAGGTGTTTATTCAAACTCCTTGTGGAGGAAATATTTTTTCAGTAGACCAATCTTGTTCTCTTGCTTTCATATTAAGAAACTCTTTTATAAAAATAATGTCTAAGGTTATTCCAGGTTAAAAATCATAAGTAGACTATGAACACCAAAAAAAGAGAATAAAGTAAGTTGAAGATACATTTTGTGTTATGTGCATTTTTACTATTATCTAATGATGAAAAATAAAAATGAATCATTTAGCTTTATTTTCAAAACATAGTCCAAATTGATTTACCCAAATTTTTCCCTATTAACCCCCCCACACACACATACACACACATACAAACTTGAATGTTTTTAAAAGTATTTGAATAGGAAAAAATAATAAAGGATGTAAGACCTAAAAAATTGTGCTTCTATAGCATAGGTGTAATTCTTCAGTTTCTTAATTCTTAGAAGAATTTTTATAATTTTTTTTGGTGCTGATAATTCAATCCAGGGTCTTTTGCAATCAATTGAACTATGTCAAGAGCCCTATAAAAGTTTCATGATTATTGTGACCTGGGGAAAATCTGAGTTTTTGAGGCAAGCCATTGAGATTCTAAGTTTAAAACATGAATAGCCTTTTAGTACCTGTGGCATTGTAAAGTTTTATTAATTTAGATAAAATATAAAAATTGTTCTCTGAAAGAAAAGAAAAAAAGCATAAAATGAAAAAAAAAATATCTCCAGTTCCATATCCTTTCCTGTATCCCAGTAATTGGCAATACTCTTTTGTAGCTGTCCTTATGAAGAGGCAGTATCTCTTTGCCATTATGTGAATTTAAAAATAGCTATTATATTACACCAAATAGAAGAGAGAGAATATGCAAATGTACTGGTATTGTGCTTAGATCTAAATTGTCCTGAATTCTTCCTGTTTTTTGTCTTTGTAAACCTCATCATCTTAAGAAGAAGAAGCTCATATTAGGCTTATGAAGGAGAAGAAGTTATGTGGATGAGAATGAAAAGACCACAGTAGATGAGAATGAAAAGACCACAGTGGACAGCCATCTCTCTTCCAGAAACAGGGGAACCATGTCAAATAGCTGAGCTTACACTTGTAAAGTATCTGCTGAAATCAGAAAAGCCCAGATAAACAAATTTCAAATTTGGCTTGCTCATAAACTGCTCATTTGAATTATGAATTAGTTTGCTGGTAGTTTGTGATAATTAACAGCTTTGTAATACTTAATAGCTTAAATGCATTTAATGGAAACAGGAAGCCAGAATTCAAAACATTCTAATTTCAAGTTAACTGCATAGATTTAGGTTTGGAAGAAGCACCAAATTTATTTTTCTTGATTTAATATTGAAAGTCCTATAAATTATATTGAGTATTGAGAAAAATTCATGTAGACATTAAAATGTTATTAGTACTTTAACTCACAGCATACTCTGCAACAAAAGATAAACCAGACAACTATAGTTGGATCACTAGGATGAAGGCTCAATGGAAAAACAAACAAAAAATAATAATCTTTTTGTTCACAACTAAATTTCAGTTTCAAGGTGTAGACAGATATAAAGACATGAGGATGCTTTTCCCTGGATTTGCATCATCCTTTGTTTTCTGTCTAATATGTGAAAATTCTACTGACCTTAACAGTTTTCAGTTTGGAAAAAATGGCCTGCCGTAGGAAACTCTCACCTTATAGCACACTCATGGGTCTAAAAATACCATTTCTTTCTCATTTGGTTTAAAGGAGAAATATTGTTAAGGAATACATATTTCCTCACCTCTGATAAGAAAGGAGGGTTTTAGTCATTTAATTATCTGCAGTCCAGGGAATCACAGCAGATCAGATATACACTTGTGATGTGACAGCCATTTGCCACATGTGGCTAATGAGTTCTTGGAATGTGGTTGATCTACATCGAGAAATATTAGAAGTGGAAAGAAGTGTGAGATTTGAAAGCTTAATGAAAAATACATGTAGTTAGCTAACAATTTTCATTGTTTGTATATTGGAATGATAGAATTTTGAATATATTGGTTTAAAAATATAAAAAAAATACTTAGAAATTATAATCATGATTTCATTATATAATGTAAAGTTTAATTATTTTATAACTTAAATTATTATAAAGTACCAATTATTTGTAATAACCTATAAGTTATAAGAATTTATAGGAATTTATTTATACATTCTTATAATTATTTATTTTATTTGTTTTCCTTACAAACTCTAAAAGTTCAGTTACATATATATTCATCATTTTATTTCTTCCAACTATGATGCTGTTGAAGATTGTCTACTTTTTCTAAAATCTAGTTGCTTCAAAATTTCTGAACAAGAGCTGGTTGTGTATTTGCATACCTTTAATGCTGGCGAATCAGGATACTAAAGAAAGTTCACAAGCTGAGAGACAGCCTCAAAGACTTAGTGAGATTCTGCCAAAAAAAATTTTTTTTGAAAACAACTGGAGATGTTCCTCAGTAATGCATCCCTGGGGTCTATCTCTGGAACAAAAACAAACAAACAAACAAAAAAGCCTTATTTAGTCAGAGTATGAAGGTTATGAAATCCAAAAAAATATAAAGTAATTCTCACTCCATTATTTGCATTTGTGAATCTGTCTTTGGTATTATTGTCATTGATAATTGATATAAAATTGTATTCAACATTAAATACTTATGTCCCCTTTTAAGGCCAGGTATTCTTGCACATAGAAAGCTCTGTCTGAGAAGGGATATAAATAACATTTTGTTATTTTTGGGTCTTATAGCCTGAATTGGAATTATTCACCTTACACTCAGAGGCACAGCTGTCTAAGCATGGTATTTTTTCTATTCGGGTAAAAATTATAAAATAAAAATGATTGAGGTGATAATTATTAAATCAGACGAAAAACCAGAGAATAGAGGTAAAGCTTCAAATTCTGGGAAACAATTCATCTCTGTCTCAGGCAAATATCTTGATCCATCTCCAGGTTTTTGGATGCCTGGGTGGCTTTGTAATGGGCTCTTTCCCTCTGACTTTCAGAGTCCAGAGTATTTAAAAAATAAGAAGATTTCAGGGCTGGGCATTACAAAATAAAAACAAATGGGCTGAGTAAAAGTATTCATAACTAATTGTGAGAATCTGCACTTTCCAGAGGTCACTTTTGTAATATTTTAATCCTAGTCTAAATTTGATAGAGCTCAATATACTTCCACATCTGTCCCTAAGAATGGGGTTGACAGTCAGGATTCTACTTTTTGTCCTCTGAATGGTGACCACTGTCTGGCTTGAAACCAGCTCTGTACTTTCTTACCTACACACCTTCAGAGTTGTTGTTAAATACAGGATCAGGACATGAGAATTTTGACTCATATAAATAACTCATATTTGAGAGTAGTTGTGGTCCAAGGAGTTTTCAGTTTCTCTTTCCTTATCAGGGGGCACTCACTTTTTAAAGTGCATCTTCCAATGTAGGCAAGCATGAGTTCCCTAAATGCCATATTTTCTCTGCTAATTCACTATATTATGAAGTATTGTTCCGTGGAACATTTCAATTTACATGGAGTTTAATTCATCTTTTTCTCTTACTTTTGTATGGAATTATAAAAAGTGATTGTGTGTGCACATGTGTGTGCTTGTACTTTTACATGAGAGGAACATGAGGTTATAACATGAAACTCTTTAAAAAGGATTTGTACCTAATGTCAGGTGTTAAGATGCAAGTCCATAATCTCAGCATTTTAATAGGCTGAAGTGAGAGAATTATTATATTGAGAATAAAAAATATAAAGGGGAGGTGAATGTTGCTCAGTTTGTAGGCACTGCTGAGTTTAATCCTTGATATTAAAATAAAATAATCTTTGAACTGTTTATTTGTCTTTCATAAACATAGACAGCAATTTTAGGGCCCCCTTAAGAAAGTTTAGAGAGTGATGTCTCTTCAGTATCTGCCATGTCTTTTAGTGGCTATGGGGTAAAAGTTACATGAAGCTGACCCAAGCTCCCCACAGGTTCTATGTTTGTTGAATTACCTAGAGAATGCCAACCTGTGTGTAATCCTCTCTTCCTACACAGAAGCTTGTGGTTAGGGAATGGAACACCTTGTTGGACTAGCTGGATACTCTAGATACTCTAGAGAATCCAGGAATATCCTTTATAGGTTTCATCTAAATAGTTTAGGTATTGGAATATTAATATTATCTTCCCCAATTGTTAGGTTCAGCTCCCCAGAAACACATTACGGCTCAGATCTATTGATTCTGTAACTGAAAAGAAAGGCAAATATGATTTTTGTTCTCCTTTTTCTTACTCATGTAGGGAAGATTGATTATAAGGTGCCAGAATTTGAAAGGAGAATAAGCTGTAGCAAGGATTTAGAAAAAAAAAATCCTAGTGTGTTTATGCAGACTTCTTCAAGGAGGAACTCACTATATGCTTATTAGAAGACATAATGTAATGCCTCAAGTTTGGGGTGGTAACTGAATATTTAAGTAAGTAGGTTGGTGGATTGAGCATGTCTCATTTAGTCTAATATTTTTATTACCTATAAAATGGAGTTTATCACTAATATTTGAAAGATTAAAAAAAGTTTCCAAAGAGAAAAGATAGAGGCAAATTTCAAATAAAATTGTATTCGAACTAAGGTAATTTTTTGAGTCTGAAAAAGAACATGACTGAAGGTTAAGTTAGATCCTAGGTGTATCTGTGGCTATAATTTTCATTGCTGTGGAGCTATTTGAAGAATGTCAGATTGGAAAAAATACCTACTAGAGATAGGTAATAAGCAGCTTTTGTTTTTCTAAATCTACATTGCAATACTTCAAATTCATCAAACTTAAGATTTGGATGCATCCAAAATCTTAGGCTGTCAAGGGTTTTTTAAGAAGAAATAGCAAATAAATAAGGTGAAATGAAAATGGACCAAAGGAGGTTAGAACATTAATATCTTTCTGGGCATATTGTGACATGCCAGTAATTACAACAACCTGGAGGTTGAGGAAGAAAGATCAAAGCTGAAGCTTAGTGTAGCAACTTAGTGAGAGACTGACTCAAAATAAATAAATAAATAAATAAAAGGTCTAGAATATATCTTAGTTGTAGAATACCCCTGTACCAAAAAAAAAAATCAAAATTCCAAATGAAGTATCCTTTACCTTGAAGCCAATGAATAATTAGGAGTGTATGTTGTTTTGTATGTATGTATGAGTGTGTATGTTCATTTGGGCTGCCATGAGATGGCTCAGTACTCTAAGGGTTTCATATAAAGAAAATTATCTAGAGAATGCCAACCTTTTTTTTAAACAAATATTTTGTTCTTACCTCAATGTAAAAGTGTTAAATTAAATATTATTTTATGTAAAACAATGGGAATATTCAAAATGAGTATCTGAATCAGCATAATTAAAATAGTGAGGATCTTCTAACTCATATTGGGAAATGTGCTCTTCTATGGCAGAACATAAAAATTGAAGGTAATATCTTCAACCACTTATTTCCGAAAATGGCCTATAGAGTGTCCCATTTTCCTCTGACATTTTTTTTATGTTTTATGGAAGGTTTCAATTATCAACTTCCAGATTTATATAATTTATAACAAGCTGGTATACATAAGTGAGTTATTTTTTATCAGAATAAGTAACTTGAGCGAGTTGATGTAGAGACCCCTAATTTATAGAAAATGAATTATAAATATAAATATTGTTCTATTCTGGGGCTTAAAACTGTCACCTCAGTTAGTAAAATTTGATAGTAGTGAACACCAAACTTTGGGGATCTGTACTGGATGGTATCAGAACTGAATTATTGGACTACTAGTTGTTGAAATATTGGTTGTTATGCAAGTTTGCACATTTGGTATCAAAGGTGGTTGCAGAGTCAGGAATTGTGGCACAAACCTGTAATCATTGTGATGTGGAAAAATGAGGTAGGAAGAAAGTAAATATGATTCAAGACTCAGTAATTTAGAGACCCTAAGCAACATTGTAAGCCCATTTATCACAATTAAAAACCATCAAAACTTCTTGAAATGCATTTCAGGTGTAGAATGCCCCTGGATTAAATCTCTAATTTAAAAAAAATAATTCTGTTTTAGAAGAAAGACATCACAGATCAGAATGTTAAACTAACTTCATGTATGTGTTTGTTCACTAGTGATAACTGAGACCCTGGTAAAAGGAATATTTCCAAGCTATCAGAGAGGCATTTATGATGCCAGAAAATTTCAGATTTTTTTTCTTAACTGGTTACTATTCTCCCACTTTCTACTTTGAAATGAACCAAGTGAGGATACAGTTTCACAGTGAGAGTGGCTATACTTATCTGGGAATGTTAAACCTGATATGTCAGTTTCCTTATGAACTGAGAGATTAACAGTCTATTCCCTTAATTTGCTTTTTTATTTTTATTTTTCATTATAACTTTGTGCCATGTGATTCAAGTTGACCCAAGTACCTAAGTGTTTTGTAATAGTTTGCTATTTAAAAATTTTATTCTTTTGTTTTAGAAGTGAGTTGTGATGTTGTAAAAGTAATTTTTTAAATACACTGTAGATTTATGTTATATTTAAATAATGAGAAGATAGACAACTTTGGAGATAAACATTCAAATAATTATGTGGACTGTTGAAAGTTTTGGTGTGTCTTTAGTGATATCTTATGTCTTCTACACACTAACGCAACCACCATCATATGAGTATTATTATTACTTATAATTTTGTTGTGCATGTCTCAAGTATCATTGCTTTATTTGGTTGTGCTTCTTTTGAATACTCAATAACTAATTGCAACTATTATTTATCCTTTGGAATTATGTTGGATTTTTCCCACTTTTTTTGCTTCAGTGTTTTGCTTTACATGTGCTGCTCCCTGGGTTTCATTATAACAAAATTATCCACCAATTTTACTTCTCATAATGAATTATTGGGGCTGGATATATAGGTCAGTTGGTACAGTGCTTGCCTTTCATGCAAAAGGCCTTGGGGTCAGTCCTGAGCACCACAAAAAAAGTATCTTATTGAATGGTTGACATCATTATCATATGTGAAAGCCACCTCTTTTAACTCTCATTAATATTTGTATAAAATTAAGTACTATGTCATTAATAATATGATTTATGTAATATGTATTTCTTCATTTTTATTTCAGGAACCATTGACATGAAGAGATGTGGTCATTGAGTTTTCGGAAGAGGAATGTAAATTCCTGGACCACTCTCAGTAGACTTTATATAGAGATGTGATGTTAGAGATCTGTAAAAACCTACTCTATTGGTGAGCCTAAATTTCATTCAGAATTTTTAATTCAAAACCAATATATTTTTTTAACATTATAGAGTATCTTATGGTAGCTTCTATTCTGCATTAAAATGTTTGCTTCTTCATTTTAGTACAAAGATTGCGCATTTGTTTAGGTAGAAAAGAAAATGTTAATTTTTTTTCTTTTTATGTTTAACTTATCTTTTCTAAGTAGTGATCACAATGTAGAGAATAAAAATGGTTTCAAAGTGTTTTAGTGTTTTGTCTAGAAAAAAATATTTGAGAAAATAATTTTGTAGACTCTTATAGGATATTTTCTCTTTCTTTTTTTCCTAATGAGTGTAACATTAAAAAGACTTCTTTAGTTACCAAGAAAATTACAGAACGTGACATATTCCATCAAAAAAAAATTGATGTCACTATGTAATCTTTGGTCACCATTTTGTCTCCAATGAAATAACCTTGGGATTTGAAGAGAAAAGTGAGAGTACACATGTCAAATTGGGTAGAAATCAATGAAGCAGAGAATACACATAAGAGGTCCAAAATTAAACAGGAATTCACATTTAAAAATGTTAATGGATAAGCTAAAATCTGACAGAAAATATTTTTTCAAGCCTAGGATTGTTTCAGTTGCAATCATTAAAGAGCATTTCATGCTCTCCATTTACCATGCATATGAATTATTTAAGCTCCTTCTTGTTCTTCAGTGATCTTCCTACATTTAAATTAACAAAATATTGTAGGAAAATCAAAAGAAGAGGGGCTGGGGATGTGGCTCAAGTGGTAGCTCGGTTTGCTGGCATGCATGCAGCCTGGGTTCCATCCTCAACATTGCATACAAACAAAGATGTTGTGTCCACTGAAAAAAAATAAATATTAAAATTCTCTCTCTCTCTCTCTCTCTCTCTCTCTCTCTCTCTCTCTCTCTCTCTCTTCTCTCTCTTTTCACTCTCTCTCCCACTCTCCCACTCTCTCTCTTAAAAAAAAAACAAGAAAATCAAAAGAAGACGCAGACAAGTGGCAGAAAATGTGGTATAGTTACAGAGAGGTCAAACTGCCTAGCTTTATTTATATCAACAGGTTAATTTAGGTCATTGGCATTACTAGTACATACTGTTCATTTTATTACTAGGCAGGTTACAAACTTAGCAACATCATGCAGCTTATTCCTCAGTTATATACTAAGTTGCAATGTGCAGTGTTAGGAGTTTTGTGTAGCTCTCAAGAAAGTCCATTGTATAAACTTACTGTTATATGGACAGTTTTAGACTCAGTGAACCATTGTGCTTGTCTAAAAAGAGAGTTTCTTTATTCCAAGGAGTTGTGTGCCAGAGATTATGTTTCAGGTTGATAACACTCTAGTGCACAGCCTTTTCAAGCAGGGCACTGCCATAGCAGCTTTACATTGCACATGTATTTAATTACTTGACTATTTCCTAGGGAAAATGGCAGGGCATTCTAAGTGGGGCAACAAATTCTTGTCACCCCTACAAATTATTCCACAATGACTGTGAGGATATGAATAACCTGGCATTTATTTGCATTTGGGAGCTCCCTTGAAAATCTGCTCATTTCCAAATAGCTCTAGGCAAAACCAGTGTAAGATATTAATATTACAGGAGAGTTTCTTTAATATAATTTAAATATTTATTCATTCAAATTTTTCTCATCAGAACTTTATATGAATGCTTATACTGAATATTCTGTGAAGTTTTTCTGCCATGTAATGAATAGCAGTATTTCACAATACCTGCTCCTAGTGGTTATGTAAGTATAGCTGATCAATGTGGTTTAAAGAATAATTTTCAGGGCTGGGGCTGTAGTTTAGTGGCTGAGGGCTTGCCTCACACATGTGAGGCATTGTTTTTTATCTTTAGCACTACAAAAAATAAATGGATGAAATAAATGCATTCTATCCATCTATAGATACAAAAATTAAAAGAAAGATTTATATTGTATTACAATTATTCATAATATTGTAGGTAAAATTTCTCTAATTCTTGTGTCTTTTTTGACTCTCACTCTTTAGAGAGCTTCAGTGTTGTTCATTATGTTTTCTAACATTAGTGATACTGCTTTTGTTTTTATATCTATATTTAATAATTGAATAGAAATTATCATGACTTGTCACTTTAGGACAGTATTGGGTAAAATTAAACTGCAGGTGACCCATATGCCATTTTTCAATCAAGTTTTCTATGCTTTTACTCACAGGTATAAATATTATCCCTGTTTTATATTTGATCGTATATAGTGCCCTAATTATTTACTCTACTTTTGTGCTTAATCATGTAATGTATCTAAATTTTGTAGATATATATATATATATATTCAAACACACACACACACACACACACACACATACAAACACATACACATACATACATACACACACACACACACATACAGCAGATTGAACACAGAGGTTCTTATAATATTGAGCTACATCATCACCCCCCTTTTGACTTTTAATTTGAAATAGACTCTTGTTAAGTGGCAAAAGTTGGAATTGTATTTTCATGTCTAAGCCTTCAAAGTAGCTAGAATTAATGGCATATTCATAATCTCTGCATATATGAATCTGTTCTTTTGTCTAGGAGTAAGACTTTAGCTTTTTAAAGGTACCATAAAGATGTTTACAATTTTCTGTCTTTTATTTATTTGTCAAATATGTAATTGTGGTCAAAACTGTATATCTTTGCAGAACTTATTGTCTTATATGTTTTAAATTTACTGGTCACTTCTGTTCATTCAAATTTTTTTGTAAAGCTTTTTTTTCTAGAAAATTTGTATCACATTTTTTCTTCAAACAAGTTCTCCTTTTCCTTACTTTTTCATCCCTAATGCCATTCCTTTTGGTCTTCATATTTGGCTACATTAGATATTTCTCAGAAGTAGAATTACCTGGTATTTTTTTCTTAGCATACTCTCCTGAATACTGATCATTATAGATATTATATAATTTACTTATTATCTTTGAAAAGATTTCTAACATTTTCATTCAAAATTGCCTTCAAGTAGTCATTTGAAATGATATTTGATTGTCTTGCCACATTGTACTCTTTGAATGTTTTTTAATGAGAATTGGTCTGTAAATATATTTTGTTTTGACCATCAAGTTGAGGGCTAATTGATATACTTTCAATTTTATTACTCATGGCTTTCTCATTTAACCTAATTCCATTGAATATTGTGGCTTTTATTATTTTATATTAGGAAATATTTTTATTTTTTATGTGTAGTTATTGATGCACCAAGAGTATTCCAAAGAATTTTTCAAATAATTTATTTTGTTTACACAAAAAAATATTCATTGTTTGGTGTTACACATACTTCTTAGATTTTGGGAGGTGCTACTGACACGTTTTTAAGAACAGGTGCTTATCCACTGAGCCACATCAAAGCTCTTTTTGGGGAAGGGTACTGGGGATTGACCTCAGGGGCACTTGTCCACTTAGCTACATCTCAAGCCCCATTTTTTTTTTTTTTGTTTTACGTAGAATCATGATCTCCTTGATTTTCTTAGCACCTTGCTATTGAAGAGGCTGGCTTTGAACTCACAATCCTGCTGTTTCAGTCTCCCAAGCTTCTTGAATTACAGGTGTATATTACCGTGCCTAGCTTGCAGCTTTTTTTATATTTTCTTTTGTGACAGTGACTAGGTAAATTGCTTAGGGCCTTGCTTAATTGATGAATTTGGCTTTAAGCTCATATTCATAAATTTTGAATATCACTTTCACTTTTGCTTTCCAACTTATTATTTTATGTTACAAAGCAACTTCAATATTTTAATATCTTTAACATTTGTTTTGTATTTTTAACCTGATCTCTTTGGAACAATATTCCATACACTATAAAGAAGATTGCCTCTGTAAACCTAATGAGTTTTTAATGCTTTCTGAAGTTTTTTTCATTGTCTGGGTACTAATGCAATGATATTTTTTATTTGCATCAACTGGGGATTGATGTATCCTACTATTACTGTGTTGCTTTTTATGCTGTTGAATTTTTTTTTCTGTGATTTCTTTCTACAAATTTTTGTGATTTCTTTATATATATAAAAAATATGAAAGGAGTTATAAATATTTCTACTATGATTATATTCGAGTGATTAGTCATTTTTATCTTTATATGATATCCTACTTTGTATCTCATTTATATAATTATTATCACCTTTGCAATTTTGCATGTAATATTGTTATATCTTTTTGTTTTTAGTCTTTTTGTGACCTTATATCTTAAGAGAAATTTCTGTAGATTTGCATCTGACATAGTTAATATATTTTTATTTTATTTTAATATATTCTTATTAATCACATTGTTTTCTGATTAGTTTTTTTCAAATTAGTTTATTTCTACTTAAATTACTGATGAGAAATAACTTACTTCTGTAGATTTCAAATTTTTTTGATATTTTATACATTTTTCTACTATGAAAAAAACTGCCTTAATTTGTATTTCATAGATTTTATGGTGATTATTTTATTTTATTTCCTTCAATGTTTATTTTATCATTAATTTGGAATTATATAAAAGTACATAGGATCTCACTGAGGTGCTTAGTGCCTCACCATTGCTGAGTCTTTCTTTGAACTCACGATGCTCCTGCATTATTCTTTCCAGATACTGGGATTACAGTCATGTACTACATCTTCCAGCAGTACCTGTGTATTTTAATTGATTCTAGCCTTTGATGTATTGTCTTCCAAAAATTTCTAATTTATGAGACGGTGCGTATGTGTGTTTGTGTTTGTGTGTGTGTGTGTGTGTGTGTGGTGCTGGGGACTAAGCCCATCTTTTTGCACGTGAGGCAAGCATTCAAACATGTGATCTGTGTCCCCAGCCTGAGACATTGTTTTTAAAAGAATATTTTTAGTATATAATTTCTATCTTTTCTGTTGCTATTTTTTTCTGATTTTTTTTTCAATTTTTTACATTGTCATTTAGTTTATTAAACATATTTCAGGTGGTTTTCTGGCATTACTTAGATAATTAACAATATCAATTTTTGAACTCTCAATTACTAGTATTGCATTGTTTGTTTGCTTGTGTTGAATATACTCTATTGTGTGAGCTATTATTTTCATTGGGATTTTTCTATTCAAAATTGGTTCAACTAGATCATTATAGTCATTTTGGAAAATATTTGGAATTACAAAGTAAACAAAAAAAGCTGATGTGCAATGATATATAAATTTAATTCCATATAACTGGAAAACTGAGATAGTGTAATGCCAGTTTAAAATAAATTTCAGCACCTTTTTGATAAACTGCCTTTTAAAAAAGTATACAGATATAGATATAGAAATATAGAAATAGATATATAGAAATACAGAAATGCCTGTGGATCTAGTTTGGTGATAAAATACCCCTGTATTCTCTTATGAAGTAACCCCCCCAAAGATAAAAATATAAATAACCAAATAAGAAATATTCATTTCCTGAAATATTTGAGTCACAGGTGGAGTCTGAATATGTTGAAGTGAAGGGCTATGATTTGACATTGTTGTAGTAATATTAGTCAGTTTGCATTTTATCATCATCTGTGGTGCTATAATTTCTCAAGATTATTTTCAAAGTTCTGAAAGCTTTTGTCATCATATTGTAGTAAATTCTATATATTTTTTGAGTAATAATGGCCTTGAATCATACTGTTCTTTGGATATCCCCCCCACTTTGATAAAGTTTTGTATAATTGCAGAGTTATTCACCATAGTAAATGTAATAACTTCCTATTATTATTTTAGGTGTCTTCTAATAAAAACCAAGAATTTTCGGGAGAGCAAGAAATAAAATATTCTTTGCAAAACTTGAAAAAGCAAAGGTATGGAAAGCAGGAGAGTTAATACTTGGTTTTAAACAAGAATTTGAAATTGAAAGAGAGGGAAGTTCATAAAATTTGTCTTAATGAATGGATAAAAACATGAAAATTATTTATTCGTAAATTACAAGTTCATCAGTTTATAGTATTACAAACATCTAAAAAGACTGACTGCTCAACTAGTGCCATTCAGTTTTTATTTGGTTAAACTTTAAATTACATTATTGTAATTCTAGAATTTTTACTACTCAGTATTTTGTGTAAAACCATTTGCAATACACAAAATTTTGAATTGCAAAAACATGTATCAAATTACATTTACACAATGTTTACAGGGCATTATGAAGCTGTATCTTAAAAATACCTTTAGAAAAAAAAGACTCAACCAGTTTGCTCAGCTTTTAAATAGAATTAGAATAGAAATTGCCATTTTAATGAAAAAAACTCAAAAAGTTATTAAATGCTTATAATCAGTTATGTTTTTAAACCTTTTAATAATCTCTACATAAGTGCAGGTTAGAGAAAAGTGTACAGATCATTAATTTAAAGTTGCAGAATTCTAATCTGTCTTTTTAATAAAGTAATAAGGAGATTTTCTACACAGTATAGAAAATTGTCTTACAATTTAAACACATGCATAGTATTTTTACTTAACGAAAAGAAAAACATGCAGATTAAGGAAATGCTGCAATAAGCCTTACTAAGACATTTGTGTTGAAAAGAACAATTCAGTAATTAAATGTGTTTACAGTGAAAGTTTGGTAGGTATTGCTTTTTAAATGCAATAATCATTAAACAAAAAAAGGAGAAGAGAAGCAGTTGAATCTTTCTAAAACCCATCAAGTAAGCAAAGAGCTCATCTGTCATGTATGGCAATCGAAACATAGGAAAGTCTCAGGAACTTTTAGCACAGTCTCCCGGAAAACCAACAGCCCAAATGGCTTGCAGGAATGCATCACACCCCAAAAGCAGACATGAAGGTCTTGTGAGAATTGTGAAAGGCTTCTGACACTTTTCTGGGATCGTGCTAAAATGTAGAAAACATGCCTGGGATAGAAGTAGTAGGAATGGTGTGGGGCAAATGAAGAACAATGAAGGGCTTAAGCTAATAATTGTATAACACTTTGAGAAAAGTAAAGCAGCCACAGTGGTGATTTAAACAACCTTTGAATGAGGAATGGCTTACCATTAAACTTCTCCTCTATAAGAAAAAAAAAACATCTCTAATATCTTTGTCATTTCATGATTCTGTCTACCATTGCAGAAGCCCACTTTTGTAGAACCTTCTCCCTGAAACTTGATAGTTTGAATCAAAGGTGCTTGTAAATATTTATTTATGATTTTAATTCAACTGCAAGCAGTCTTTGTGTAGTAACCAATTTATTTATGGCTCATAAGTGAGCATAATTACTCCATGTCATGGGACATCAAGCATCCCACCTGAGTAATTTCTTTTTTGGAAGGTGATGAGCCATCTGAATAAAAAAATATAAATATCTGAAATAATTAGTAAAGAAATATAAGACCAGGCAAGAACTTATGTTTAAAAAGGCAAAACATCTTATAAATTCTCTAGACCACATAAGTTCTGAAAAACAATTGCTAGATAATTTTTTCAGTTCTTTAATTAAGGGAGTGTGCATCAAAGTAGGAATAAGATTTCAACAGGAAAAGTCTATCTTGAGACAGTTGATTGGCATTCTGACATGTCTCACCAATCTCTGTGATACTAGGTGGCTATGTGGCTCCAATGGATGATACCATCTCCAGTGCCATACTGAATTTAGAAAAAAACTAGGTAGTATATAACATGTACTGGATAGTCTCAAACCAGCTGGATTTCAACTGTGAGTTCTGAGATACCAGACTTTTTTCCTTAAAGGCTTCCATGCTTTTTTTTAAAATTTCATGCACAGTTTATAGATATCTTTCAGCAGCTCCATCTGACATGTACTGCTTCATCTTTCATATCAACAGGGATTTTTCACAAGACTCCAAGTGAATATCCCAAAAGATCTATGCATTTTTGTGGTTATTGGTGGAATGGGTAAAACTTTCCAAGTGTGAGAAACAGAGACTTTCTGGATCATATACATGTCCCTAGTGAACTAAATCCTGTTGTCATTAGATTTTTCTGAGGCCCTAGGACTACTTATCTGTGTATCTCCAGGAATATGTTTTCAACAAATCAAAAGTATTCTCTAACTTATTTCAGTGAGCTAGTTACATAGAAAGAATTTTAAAAACACCCTCAGTGATAGATATTTTTGCTGGAAAGTTGAGCAGCCCTGCTCAGATGAAGTTTGCTCCTTGGCTTAATGAAGAATGCTCTGGAACATCAGGGCAATGATTATGTCCCAGTGCCTGCAGGATTCCCCACAAAGGTGTTTTGGAGGCAAGGTGGAACTGTAGGGATGTGGGGCATTGGCTAACCTGGAGAGAGACAACAACACATATGGCAGTCACATTTGAGGACCTTTGTGTGCTTTTAAATATATTTGAACAGCATTTGTAATTATACCCTCTCTGTCTCTCTCTCACACACATATATGTTTATAATATTGTGTTTAGATAAGCAGGGTTTGGAGATGAATTGTGGTGAGTGTAATGGTGAAAAGACCAAAGACAATTGCTGAATTTTTTATTTGAGCACTCTAGGGTAGTTGCTGATACCCAATCCTGTATGGGGCACAAAGACCACATGAGGCAGGAAAAAGAGTGCTAGTCTTGAGGAAGGATTTTGTGTTGATGTTTGTGATTTCTCCTAGATATCCATTTGAACATGTCTGAAGGTGACAGGAGAGTACTGGGAAGAAAATGGATAGTTGGGAGGCAGGGGTATTTGTAAAATACTTCCATGAAACTGAGCATGACCCTGGGTGTGGGTGAAGATATAGGAGTACAGAAAGCATTTCTCTGAGCTGGGGACACATCTATATTTAGCAATGGAGAAGAAAAGTCTATGAAGAAGACAGAGAGTGAAGAAATAGAAAACCAGGGAAATGACATGACACGGATTTCTGAAAGAGATAATTTTCAAAAGAAAGGCAGAACCTCTTGTTCTGAAAACCACTAAAAATGAACTACAGGGTGGCAAAGGAGAGACCTTGGCATTTGGCACCATAGTGGTTTCTGATGATCTCAGTGAAATCCCTGTTTTTAGGTGGTGGAAACTAAAGCCAATTGGATGGTTTGTGGAAAAATTAAGGTCAGCATAGTGAAGGCAATAGCTGGAGATTGTTTATCTCATTGTGTACAATGAGATAAAGGGAGATTTAGCCAGGTGTTAAAATTTATGGTCTCTGAGATGTGGGGAGAGTTCATTTCTACAAATGATTTTTTGTGGCTGCACAAATCTTTTTTCTATTACCATGTTTGCTATTTGCACCCTAGAGATTTTTTTAAAAGTAATATGGAAGCCCAATAGTAATTTCTGGAGAATATGAAGGGTGCTGGGGCAGGGCAAGGGATGAAAATAGAAGATGGATAATTAGATATGATCACTGTGTACCATGCATTTGGAAATATTATGTTTGAGTTCATTAACATATGCAATAAATATTTGTTAATTAAAAGCAAATTAAAACTAATTATTTTATTTTATCACTGACATCTTCAAGACTCCTTTCTTTAAACATGTATGTGTATGTGTGTGTGTGTGTCTGTGTTTGTGTGTATGTGTGGGTGTGTGGGTGTATACAGAGTTTTGTAGTCACTTGGTAAAATTGCATTAATTAACACAGCCATGACACCAATTTGAGTATTTTATCAAAGCTTTTTAGTCCACATCTTAAATTTTTGATTCATACAATGCTTAAAGAAGTTATAATTTCTATTAGAATCTCTACATGGAAGTATGAAATGATGGGAAAAAATATTTTAAAACTCTCACTCTCTAATTTATGAAATTTAATTCTAATGGAATTTAATGTTATTTATACTCTTGACATAATACTCCCGAAATAAATGTAAAAACCTTTGAAATAAATAAAACACACAAGGATCAGTAAAGAGAATTGTCACAGCCCCATGAGAGCAGGATGAAGTTTATGAAATACTTCTGAATTGAAAGCTAAGTTCCATGAAGATTGGAATCAACATTTTTCATGTCTGTGTGTATTGGGATAATTACTACATTAATATATTTAGGTGTTTGTAAAGTAGGAGAATGTAAGATACTATTATAGTGTTAAGAAACAGGGAAATAGAGGAACACTATCATAAACAGTCATGTTGAATTTAGCTGGAAACACAAATGTGAAGCCTAGAGATGTTTTGTCGAAACCAACAAAGTTAAGCAACTAGATCATCAGTTTTCTTGCTACTGAGGACAAAGTAGAAGGCAATATTTTACACACATACTTTTAATAAATTCAATTAAATGCTTCATTTCAAGGGAAACTAATAAAACAGGCTCTGGTAGAAGGAACTGTCAAGTTCAACTTGTTAAACTGTCTTGTACACATCTATGACTGAGAAGGAAAAATGACTATTTACCATGAATAAATTCAGCAATAACTGAAAGTCTTCTTAGATAAATGGCTACATTTCGAATATTGCTGAAATATTCATTAATTCAGGGAGCTCTTCAGAATAGTCACTCCGTGCCTGAAAGACTCATAGGTACATTGAAGTAGGTACTCAGGGCTTTGGGTTTTCTTCAAGAAAAATTTTCTTTTTTCCCAAGCTTTGACCATCCTGACATCAATGTATGAATTCACATATTCGGGGAAAAGCTGTACTTTGATGATCCAGTAACTTTTCTCCTTTAAAATTACAAATTTTCTATAGAAAATGCTTACTTTACCTGAACACCCAAATCCATTGTCATTAATTGAATGAATTTAAATTGTTTTTGAAAAACATTTTTTTCTTTAAAGTTTCCAGTGAACAAAATCATCCTTTGATATTTGGGTGAAAAATCAGTGAAAATTTCTTTGAATGTTTGAATATTTCTCAGGCAAAAATAAAATAACTTTCTCTAGATTATTATAAACTGCTTTTATTACAGAAAAGTCAGCAATGTGATAGAAAATAATTTGTTTTTATTGCTTTTTTTGGTTGTTGTGGTGGTTTCTTTTGTTTTGTTTTGTTTTGTTTTTCTGGTTCTTTTCCTAGCAAAGAATGTAAGGCCTCTCACTAGACCCCAGATATGTACAGCTTGTTCTTTTAAAAAGTTAATTAAAAATATAATGTTTCATGTGAATGTGTATACTCTTAAAATATATTTTTCAGGTTTTCAATTGAAAACAATTCAGAGTAATGACATGCAATATAAAAGTATATGCCTCTCATAGAGCTTTTTTTTTCAAATGACTAATTTCTGAGAAGTAAATATGGATAGTGAACTGAGACATCTTCTCTTAGAAAGAAATCAAGTAAGAGATGTAGAGTGAGAAGAAAATAACCAATAAAATGAGGAAGAAAGAAAGTAGAAAAGAGAGAAAGGAAGCAAGATATATGACTAATGATTTTTCTCATTTGGGAATGAAGACAGCTTAAAGCTCCTTTTTCCTCAGTGAGTCAGTTTTTCTTCCAGTTTCCCCTTTCCATTGTAGTCCATCTTCTCATTCTCTCACCCTCATCATATTGAATATTTAGCAGATATACATTGTGATTATGGACCAATCTGTGCTTGAAGATAATTTCTTCAGGTACTGTACAGTCCAGGTTAGTAATGAGAAGTAGTTTAAGAACTGTGAAAAAAAATGAACCATGGATGCCAATAATGCAGGATTTACTCTTTCCCACTCTAGATACCAAAATGAGAACCTCTTTTCTGTTAACCTTGGCTGAGAAATATAAGGAAAGGTCCTGACTGGCCCTGGTGATGTCTAACTCTACTAAATATTGTTGTGAGCATAATGAACTTGGTCTGTACAGAAATGACTCACAGACCCTGTTATCTGTTTCTGGTAGGTTAGTGCAGGTAACTACCATGGCTCAGAAATGCAAGATCTACATGGAAATGGTTAAGTTATAAAAAAAAATGGAGAAAGAATATGAAGCTCTCAGTATCACCAGATTACTACTATTTATCAAATCAAAAGGACTGTGTTTCTCAGTAATATCACCCACAATTTATCTGACCCTTAATGTGTATCAGCACACCTTTTTACTTGAACTATCTTTATTTATTTCAACCAGAGATTTGTTGAGTAAGAAAAAGAAAGTACCCTCATTTAATAGGTTGCATATTGGAAGTGAGGTAGACATGAAAAAAGATCTCAGATAATTTTCTCATGAATATGAATGTAGTAAAATAAGTTTAGATTATCTTTTCCTTAGTATTCAAAGAATTACTATCTATGGAGCAGAGTGATAAATAATCAATTTTTTATTCATATAAAGCATATTTTAAGTGTAAGGTACTAATTTATTCAATAAGGGCTTATGTTCACTGTTCTCTAAAAAGATAATGAAAATTCTAAAAATAGAAAAGAAAGAAAAGCAAGGTTGCTGGAAATTATTTACTTTCAGTACAAGTTTTATTGTTGAGGGTCAGTCCTAGGGCTGGGCATGTTTGAGGCAAGGAAAATCAGTAAGCCTTCTCTGATTGTTTTAATGAACAAACTTTATTTTATGGAGAGTTGTAGATTTATGGGGAAATAAAGCACACAGTACCATGTCCTCATGTGCCTTCCCTTATTTGGAGTTTTCACTATTTTTTTCTCTGTATAATACTGAGAAATATTCAATGTAAGCACAAAATCAAAGTATGTTGCCAATAGTGATTATTTAAGTAATTATTAATGACAATAAATTGTTGAATTATTTATTAAAACACTAATTTTACAGTTTTTTAAGCATTGACAAAGAATTATTTCAATTTTCATCATGATGACATTTTACAGAGTAGATTCAACATGCCAGAGGTCCCTGTTATTCAACTCTTTAGAATCTTCTACTCCCCTTGATTTCTTGGCAATGTTTAACATTTTTAATGTTTTGACTTTTTTAGAATGTCACAAATTTGGAATTATGCAAAAATGGCATTTAAGACATTATATTCTTTCTGGCAATATGTATTTATGATGCCTTCATGTGTTTTTATGTTTGATAGTAAATTTCATTTTTTTAAAAATTTTTAATGACCCTCCAGAGTATAGATGTATCACAATGTTTACATAGCTACTGTAGTCTCTCTTAGCTGCTTCCTGTTCTTGGCAATCATGAATGAAGAAGCTGTGAATATTTGTATGTGGGTTTTGTGTGGATGTAGCTTTCAATTCCATTGAATTAACACTGATAAATACAATTAGTGGCCATATTAAGTGTATATTGTGATTTTTAAGGCTACATAACTGTCTTCCAGAATGGTTGTTCAATTTTGTGATCCCAACAGCAATGTATAAGAGTTCTTGTTCCCCATCTTTTCCAGATCTTGATATTGTCAGGTTGAAAATTTTTGAAATTTTTATAGGTGTGTTTAATTTGTAAGTCCTTAATGACATATAATATTCAGCATTTTTTTCTAGCTTTCCAAATGTATACTTTGTTTTTCTGAGGAATATATTGATTTCTTTCATTCAAATTTAAAACAATTGTATTAGGGTAATACTGACATAAAATAAACTATACATATATAATTCATACTTTGTCATGTTGGGACATATGTATTTGCCAGTGTAACAATGACCACAATCAAGTTTTTAACAATGATAGTTTATGCCAATGGCTCTTGGTGCTTCATTGTAATTTCTACCTTTTGCTTTCTTCTCCTTCTCGAGGAGGGGAAACACTGACTGACTTTTCACTGTGATACATTATTCAGTAAATTGGAAATCACACAAATTAATTGTCAGAGACAATCTGCATAGATGGTTACCTTGGAAAAATCAGTCAGCCCTCAAACTTAGTGTACTCATCTGTAATATCAGAAGTCTTGCAATCAGGAATGAAGATACTGGAAAGATAAGGACAAAGTAAATAATAAATCAAGAATTCTGCCTGAGACAGTGAAGACTCTTGAATTCTGGTATCCAGTGTTACTCTCCATGCTTTAGTTTGGTGATGCAGAGTACAAGTGGGAGACTATTACTCGGTAGTTTTTTTCTTTTTATTTTATTTGTCCTTTTTAGATATGCATGATAATAGAATATATTTTGGCATATTATACATACATGGATATAACTTATTATATTTAGGATTATGTTTTGGCATATTATACATACATGGACTATAACTCATTGTATTTAGGATTCTATTTTTGTGGTGTTGCATAATGCAGTTACTCTGGTCGTGTGTTCAAATGCAAGGATAAAGAACTTATGTCCAGTTCCATAGTTCATTTCTGTCACCTCTAGCTATAATTGTGTAGACTTCAGTGTTCTCAAGATATTTTTCTTACTGGTGTTATTGAGGTTGAATTCACATAAGAGTGCTCATCAAAAAAAAATAAGTAGTGACACTTACAATGTTGTCGTATACTTACCACAATTACCTTGTTTTAAATATTTTAACCACTGAAAATAAACCATGTAATCGGTTAATCAAACACTCACTTACATGCATGGCAAACCCCTAGTAACCAACTCTCTCCTTTCTAACTCTATGATTTCCAGTTTTGGGACATATAATATAAATGTAGTTATAGCACAGGAGAAATTTCATGTCTGATTTTGTTTAATTTTCTTAATATTTTTGATATTTGTCTACATGGTCACCTGTATCAATTCTTCATTTTTATGGCAGGTTAATATTCAAACATATATATTTGAATTCTATATACAGATATATATTTATTTATAAGAATATATCTATATGCACATGTGCTTACTCAAACATGGATACATATAAATACATAGACACATTTGTTTATCATTCTTGAAGGAAATTTTGATTTTTATATATTTTCTAGTGGAAATGGTGATGCCATTGATATTCATGTTCAAGTGTTTGAATATCTGATTTCAGTTAATTTGGAAATATATCTAGGAATGAAATTTGTAGGTCATGTGGTAATTCTATGTTTTAAAATTTTAGCCATCCTCAGATTTATTTCTATACCTACTATATCATTTTAAATATTTAATAGAAGTGTGTGTGGCTGCCCATTTTTGCACATGGTGCCCAACACTACTTTTTAAAAATAATTCAGGCATTCTCTTGTTTATGAAGTACTCTTTCATGGTATTTTTTGGATTTTTGTTGTTCAGGTTGTTGTTGTAGTTTTGGCATAGGGAAGTGAAGCTTGAGGTGGTCCACCAATGGGAGACATCTTCTACCTGTTTTTTTCAAAGAATCTCACTAAGGTATCCAAGATTTCCACAAACTTGTAATACTACTGCAGATTCCTGAGTAACTTTGATATGAGCATATGCATATTAATAGACAAAAAAGATAAAAGAATCAATATTCCTCTAGTAGAATTTCACTGAAAGAAATATCAGGAACTTTAATACAAGAAGACAAAATAAATAGAGCAACTATAAATGTCTAAGATACAAAGTACATAAAAATTTACATAAAAAGTACATACAACTTTATGGTATGCAAATGGTGTAAGATACAGTGAAAATTAATGTGATTGTTGAAAAATCTGATCCAGATACAGAAACAATTACCCACAAGTTATTTTCAGCTATTTAAATAACTTTGTTTTAATAGAAAATTTTAATTCTATTTAATTGATTTTTTTAAGAGGTAAAATATTCTGAAATAGAAAATATTATGTTTATAAGAGTGACAAAGTTGATGTTGATCAGTTTAGTCAGAAGCAGACTTTTTTTCTCTGTTAAATTTGCATAGATTTATTTATTATTTATTATGCACCAAAGGACTGAGTATGTCATCACCATTGATCCCAAGCCTTTGAAGACAACTCAGGATATGATAACTTGCCCACGCTATGCATTTTAACAGTGAGATGATGGAGTTCAAACAATACTGGATCTCAAAACACATGATGAGCAGCAGAAGGGTGTGAGTGGCTCTTTTTTCTGGGAATTTATGGAGGAAAATCTGAAGCTTTAAAGAAACATGATTGTTATTTAAATCTATGAAAGAGAATTATTATGTATCTGCTTGAAAGAACCATATGGTCTCAAAACTAGAGATCACTGAATGCCATCAGTGCAAAAAAGAGGCACCTGTGCCTGTATCTCATGAGAAGAAAGGAACAGTGGTCAGTGAGAAATAGAAGAGCAGTCTACATTTTATTTGGTCTAGCCACAGTATAGAAACACATGTTGGTGTAGGTGCACATGGTGAGGATTAATAAGAAAACAATTGGCCACAGGATGGTATTTGTGGTTTTTAATTTGAAGCAGGCAAACTAGGAGCCACTGAGGTAGATGGTGATGGCCAAAGCACATCTAGCATGTGGGTACTGCAGGTGGTGAGTCCCCTCATGACCTTGGCCAGGAAGATAAGTTCTTTGCATTTGAACTGACATGAACTGTCCTACACTTCTCCAAAATCTGTGATACAAAAAGTCCCATATGTGAGGAGCATTGGGATGTGTGTTAGATCCACGTGGGTAATAGGGAGGTTAGTAATCCTGGGCTTGGGGCCCACAAAGACAGTGACAATGTAAAGGCAATGCAGAAATGTGTCTGCTGAAATTCCAATGCCAGCTTAAGGATAGAAGGTTTTTCTTATAAAAATAAAACTGAAATATTTGTTTATCTTTATGGTAATTATTGGAAGAAAAACAGGAGTATTTGATTGCAGCAGGATTTTTATTGACGTGCTTTCAGTCAATCTATTTCACTCTATATAAAGCACTATTTTATTCTTGATCATAATTTGAAGTCAAGAGCTGATATGGGGCTCTTTCTTCAATGGCTTACTACAAAGAAAGCCCTTGTTGCATCTCAAAAAAAAAAAGAAATAAAAAAATAAGTAAAAAATAAATTTTAACTCAAACATACCTCATTCTTAAGAGTGATAATTTTGTTTATACCCGTTTACCTCATAAAATTGCTCATATATTACCCTTGTCTTTAAGCCTGCATACATAATGTTTTCCTTTGTATCATAATTTATATTATTTAATGGTCAGTGTTTGCTTGATTTTCAATCTTCCCTGCAGATTTCTTAAAATTAAAAATGGTGTCTTATTTTGCTTGTATCTACAGTGTCTGAAATATTTTTACTTACATAAAAATTATTTACTACAAATTGTGGATTTCATGTTTTCATCAGCAGAAATAGGAATATTGAGCTGGGGTTGTAGATCAGTGGTTAAGTGCTTGCCTAGCAAGCATGAGGCACTGGGTCCAATCCTCATAACCACATTAATGTAAAATAAAGGTATTGGGTCCATTTACAAATAAAAATATTTTTAAAAATGATATAGAAATCTTCTAGGGAAATGATCCCATCATGCTCTCCAATAAATGATTTTAAGAAAAATTTAAAAACTTGTGATTGTATGATGCTGGAATATTTGTTATATGACATTACTTATGTGACTTCTCTTACATCATATTCATTGAAGGACTGAAACACTCAGGGTATTGTTTCTTATTTACAAAATATGCCCATGTTTTCAAACTTAAAGTCATTCTCCTACCAATGACTGTATTTAGATAGTTGCTGAACAGTGTGCAAAATATCTCCACTATTATGATCTAGGTAACATTTCTTCTTCATCTACCTTCATGAAAAGGCAAATGTGACTGGATTAAAATTGCACTTGGAAAACATTTTTGTAAAAAAAAAATTAACTCAGAACACCATTAGTCAAAATTTGAATGGAAAATATAAGAGAAAATAGTTCTCATGAAAAGAGAAAATATATTTTCTTTAGGCTATTTTAAATTGCTCTTCTTAATTGCACAAAATTAATTGAAATTATAATAAATCAATTTGTCATTTAAGTTTAAGAAATATTTACATATTTAAAATAATCAAGGCACTGGGGTTGTCACTCAGTCATAGCATGCTTGACTAGTACTTCTGAGGCTCTGGTTTCAATCCTTGACACAAAATTAAAAAAAAACAAATTAAAGATATTAAAAAATAAAATAAGAATTTTTTTTATTATTTTTTTATTATTGTCATGTATCTTATACATGACAGTAGGATGTATTTTGGTATAATTATACAAGAATGAAATATATCTCATTCTAATTGGGACCCCACTTTGTACATTTACTTGATGATGTTATTCACTGTGGTAGATTCACATATGTACATAGTAAAGTTATGTCCAGTTAGTTCTGTTTATTGACAATTCTCATAATTTTATAAAATATTTATATAATTATACGTTAGTAAAGAATAACTCTAAAGCTCATGAAACAACTGGGAAAAGAGAAGAATTCTAGAAAATTTCAGGTATCAAAGAAAAAAAGTTGTATAATAAAGGGGGGAGTTTGAAGTATCGATTTAAATGAGCCTATGGTTTTCTGTAATAATAGCACTCTGCCATGTCATGAAAAAGTAGCATGTTTTTATTTAAACTTAAATTTATTCTAGTGTTTTACTGTGTATTCATACTTTTGGTATTTTTAAAATTACAAAATTCAGTCTATTTACATAAAAACCAAAGACTAGAATTCGAAAATTCAATCATCATATTTTATGTTCTTTATCAAGGATATGTCTTCATAAGAAACAATAAAGCTACAAGATCAACTAAAATATTAGCATTCCAGATCCATGTCAGATATAAAGAAGCAAGGTTTTCTGATACATGAAATAATAAACTGTAACCAGAATTTTGGGCCTATGGTTGTGTATTCAAATATCAGTATGCCAAACCATAAAATAGTATGTTTTATTTTATTACTAATTTATGTTTATTCTACTATTTTTTGTCTCCATGCATCACTCAGATCTTTTAAAAAATTTAAATGCACCTCCATTAAATATCTAAGCTCTAGTAAAGTGCAAGTTAAAGTAATTCTGATATAGTGTAACAAGAACCATTTTAAAGAATGCAATGTTTCCTATTTCATGTAAATTCAGATAACACATTTTATATAAAGTTACAACTCAAAATAAGATAATACTAGATAGTTGTTGTGATTGATTTGGATGTAGGGTTTCTCCAAGTTGCTTAGGGCCTTGCTCAGTTGCCGAGTCTGACCTTGAACATGTGATCTTCCTATCTCCCCTCAGTCTCCCAATCTGCTATGATTACATTTGTACCCAAGGATGCCAGGATATGCAGTTGTTTAAGTATTGGAAAAAAAACATAATCTAGAGTAGCCACAATTATAGTATGTTACAGAATAGATTCAGTGCCTCAAAGATATCCAATTTTTACTCTTTCCTAGTTATCCTGAGACATGGGAAATCATAAATCTTGTAATTGTCTGTTGCTTAGCCTCATCCAGAATGTCATATACTCAGAATAATATAGATGTGGCATTTTATCCTAGCTATTTTCCTAATCAAAATGTGTTTAAGATACCTCCTCAACTTTCCATGTTTGTTTGCTTATTAATATTTTATGAATCATGTTTCACTTTATTTATGAGTTCATTTTTGATTAATAATATGTAAATACTTACTGAAGGGTAATTATTGCTTTCTGTTCTTGCAAAATATGAATAAATATGTTACTGTGTGTGTGTGTGTGTGTGTGTGAGAGAGAGAGAGAGAGAGAGAGAGAGAGAGAGAGAGAGAGACAGAGACAGAGAGAGAGAGAGAGATACTGGTGATGAAACCTGAATTCTCATGCTTGTTAGCTAAGTCCCCTAATAAGGAGCCACATTCCCAATAAAAAAAAATCATCAACCTTTGAATGAAGAATTTGTGTGGAATCCAGCTTTGAAATCCAATAAATAAATATCTAGTATGTAGTCTGTAGATATATGGTAAGACTGCAGCTTTAAAAGAAATTGCCAAAGTCACTTTCTAGGTTGGCTTTACAATTTTGTGATCCCCTTAGCCATAAATAAGAGTTGCTCTTGTTTCTCTTCTTTGCCTAACAGTTTGCATTATCAGACTTTGGAATTTCAGCCACGCTTATGGGTGCATTACTTGCAATTCAGTTTGATCCATGATGTTGAAAATGTTTTCCTGTCCTTGACTGTCACCTATATTTGTTTGTATATCTTCACAGATGTTTCATTAATTAAAAAATTAGGTAAAACTGACATAAAATGAACTAAACACACTGAATTATCAATACATTGAGTTTTTATATATTTACATCTACATAAAAGCATAAGCACAATCAAGACAGTGAACATTTACATCACACCCAACAGGTTTCTTGTGCCCCTTTGGAAACCCTGCCTCTTCCTCCTCCATTATATAGAAACAACACAGAACAAAATTTTTATCATCATAGATGAAAGAATAATTTGAAATTTATATGAGTAGCCATATCTCTGGTCTGCATAGTGGATGAACTTTGAAAAATCTCCCTTAATTTAGTCATCTCTAAAATCATGAAGCTACCTGGCTAGTGGCATAGGACTGTAATTCAGGTGGCTCAGGAGGCTCAGGCAGGAGGATGATAAGTTCAAGTCTAGCATCAGCAGCTTTGTGAGTTCCTGAGCAACTTATGAAGAGGCTGTCTCAATGTGAAAAATATAAAGATCTACAGATTTGCTTAGTAGTTAAGTAACCCTAGGTTTATCACTGATAGAAAATTAATATAAAAAAGTGAGAATTTCTCCAAGCAGAATGTAAGACCTTTGGGAAAGGTAATTATTAAAATATATAAAGAAACTGGGATAGGATTTGGCATACAGTAGGCTTGAAATTCCTGGAGTTACTAGCCAAGATTTAATCAGGGATCTACAGTACGTAAGGAAATGTATAGATCCCTAGTGCCTTTATTTCACCAAGAGCTGGTATTCCCTACAATTAAGTAGACTTCATTTTTTTTGTTAGTATTTTCTGGGTTTTTAATTTTTTTGTTATTTGTTTTTTTGGATTTTTTATTTAAAATCTGATAACATGTGGGAGACCATCCTCACACGTGATTTGAGTTACCTCCCTGACTGGGTGAGAGGCACTTAGACACAGCTGTATCAGAGCTTTCTCCACAATTCTCCATGTCAAAGGGTTTGTCCATGCAGAGGTGTGTCTGGCCACTGCCCCAAAGACCCAATCATCACCCCTTACCTTGGGGTGTTGCCCCCTTTAACCTTCATTGGATGGGATTTTCCCTGGTATTTTTTGTTCTTCAATAAAAAGTTTACTCCTTGGCGTGTTCTTGCTCTCTTGCTAGCCTCTTCAGTAAACCTCGCTATCGCATTGGGTGCCTGAAGGTGGGAGCTAGGAGAAACCATCCCAGAGCTGGTTCTAAAGGTAATTAGAGTCTTGTCTCTTTAATTTAAAACTCCCTAGTGTTTACTCATGAATAAAACCTTCTTACATGAAGCTAGTGCTGGTCGAATGGAAGAGGTGGCACCCAACATGGGACTCATATGTTAAATTGACAAGGTTGAGTTAGGAAGCATGCTATAGAAATGCAGAATTTTTGACGAATTTTAGGGTCACAGAAGTACTAGCCAGTTTTTGAAGAAAAGGGACGTTGAAAAATTTACTGATGGGGAATTCAACTTCTACCAATAAAGACATGTATTTGACTATTTTAGAGACAATAATTAATCAGAAGGGAAAGCAAGTTAAAAAGACTCAGTTGCTACAATTCTTAGAGGTTGTAGGTGAATTTTACCCTTGGTTTTATGACCAAGATTCACCAAATTTACATACATGGGACAAATTTGGAAGAAAATAACATAAAATTTGCCTTTCTGATGAATTACCTGGAAACTTTGAGAATATTCAAAAGGTTTGGACTGCATTAGAGATCTGTCTTTTTGATTACATGGGCCATAGTCCATGGCCCCCTGAAGATTGATTGAAAGCTATTCAAAGAGCCATTAACTCTATTCAAATGGAAATTTTAATGCTCATAATTTTAAGTCCAGGGCTCCATCTGCTGTTGGTAATAGATATTACAGAGTTGAAGACCATGTGGCAGGCCAAGATGGGCTTATCAGTTCGCCTTCTGGCTTCCACTTCTGCTAGTAGGGAGTAACAAATCTTCTGGTCGGCCCATCCCCAGGCCAGAAATACAGGGGAATCAGAAGAAAGGTTGTGCAATTAAATGTCATCACAGCCTACCATAGGGTGTGATGATGTTAAATTTCTACCAGAGCAGATCTCACGTCTGTGAGACAGTTTCTTTATGACCCTCAATGACAAATGAACTAAATCCTTAATTAGGGCTACAACAAATCCCTACTAGGATTTTCAAGCCACTCCCTAGAGGAAGTATAGGGTTAATTTTTGGATGTAACAATTTAAAAGTGGCCGTTGAGATGATACCTAGAGTAGTAGATTCTTATTTTGAGGGAGAATTAAATGTTACTGTAAAGTCAAATTATGCCCTTTGGCTTACTCCAAAAAAACACATTTGCTCAATTAATTTTATTACCCTGTAATTCGAATGGACACCCACAAGTATATTAAGTTTCCAAACCGCCAGACAGAGTGAACTGGTCTAAATTAGTGTGGCACAAGTGCAGCCTACTTGAACTTAAAATTAATTATAAAAAGTTCAAAGGCGTAGTGGACACCAGATAAGATATATCAGTCCTGTCCAGTCACTTCTGGCCTAAGAAGTGGCCCTTACATATAGCACCAGGTAACTTAGAGGGAATTGAAAAAATCTCACAGCCTGCTCAAAATGCTAATTATCTCCCTTGGGAGGATCCTGATGAGAACACTGGAGTTTTAAACCTTATGTGTTCGAGGCTTTACCAGTAAACCTATGGGAAAGAGATATAGTAAGCAAAATAGGATTATTATTAGTAACTCTAAATTCTATGAGATCATTTGAGGAAATTAATCAAGGGTTCTTCCTGGAGATAAGGAGGGAACTTATCAGGGAGAGTATCTGCTTACAAACCAGTCTCCTTGACAGAGATTAGTAAATACTCCAAACCAAAATTTTTACTAGGGGCAATGAGTGTCTCCCCAATTCAAAAAACAGCAGAAAATATCTCCAGGATCACAGAAGAGTCTATATGGATTTCTCAGTGGCCGATCTCAGGGGAAAAATGTAAGATAATTTATATGTTAGTTGAGGAACAACTTCAGGCTGGTCATATAGAATCAACACTTAGTCTTTGAAACAACCCCATTTTTGTTATTAAGAAACAGTCAGATAATTTGAGATTACCACAGTATTTAAGGGCAATAAACAATGCAAATCAGCCTATGGGATCATTGCTGCCTGGAAATCTGAGTACATTGTTTATGAGTTCATTATTTAAGCACTATATGCTGCTTGGTTTATGCACTACTCCCCCAAACAAACAAACAAAAAAATTAAAAAAACAAAAAACTTCTGTCTGTTCATTTGGAACTCACTATCTCTACCTAATAGATGAGTAAACCTGGGCATGGAGGAGCTAGTGGATCAAATTGTCCCATAGTTAATCTAGGAACAAGATGTGACTTTAGTCTAAGTGGTATAGGTTGGCTCTGCCTCAGTTTGATATCTGATGATCAGTGCAGAGTGACCCACCTATGCATACAGCCCCTGAAAGCCACAGGATTAGCTTCTTCCTCCCTGGCTATGTGCAAACAGATGGTCAGCTGTACCTGGTATCTTCAATATGTTCTACATAAAAATACACATTGTGTGAAGAGGGATGATTCAGTTTTTGTTTCCTATGTAGGTGCCCTGTTTTCATCTCTTACTGTTCTGAGTAAAACTTCCAATGGTATACTCAATAAGAGTGGTTGAAACCAGACACCTTTGTCTTATTTCTGATCTTAGAGAAAATGATTTCAGCATTTATCCATTCAGTATTTCCCCAGTATGATGTTGACTATGGGTTTTTCTTATGTAGGCAGCATTTTGCATTGTTTTATATCTGTTTGAAGAGGTTTTATTATGAAGAGAGGTTGAATTGAATTGAATATTTATTATTGGGATATCCCAATGGTTTTTGCCTTTCATTCTGTTAATATAATACTTCACATTATTGATTTGTTTATGTGTGAACATCCTTGCATTTTTATGGTCAATTACTCAGAGGGTATAATATCTTTTAGGTGCTATTAGGTTCAATTTGCTTTCATTTTTTGAGAAATGTTGCATCTATTCTTATCAGGGGTTTTGAATTTTAATTTTTTGTGCAGTTGCCTGGTTTTGTTTTGAAGATAATGATAGAACCTGAGTTCAAGGACAAATTTATTAAGAAAAATAACAATTTTATTGAAAGAAAGTTGAATTAAGCAAAGCATGCTTTTTAACCCAAGAGCCCAGGATCAACTTAAACATTTTATAAGAACCTTGCCAGAGGATCATGACTGCTATATACAAAAGACTACAAAGAATGGCAGCAAGTAAATCCCATGTACATTTTATGTTTACCATCTCATTTCCTATTGGATTTCACCTATAAAACATAAGCACAAAGATGAATTAGTATTGCATAAGTACCCTCTGAACATGGAGCCATGTGTGATTATATAGGTTGAACACCCATGCGCTCTCTCTCTCTCTCTCTCTCTCTCTCTCTCTCTCTCTCTCTCTCTCTCTCTTTCTCTCTTTTTCTCTCTGTCTCTTTGAAAAAAAGAATACTAGCCATCAAATACACCCTCTAAGCAAACTTTTAAGTGCTACAACATTGAAAACTCTAGGCATAATATTGTACATGAAATTTTTAGAACTAAACTGAAATGTTATACACATTGACCAGTGGCCCTTCTGCACCAGCCTCCAGTAAGCAGCACTGGAGAAGTCTATCTCTGTTCTAACCTTTAAATAAAACTTACTTTTTACACTTTCCTCAGCATTTTTAGGTGTTCAACCTTTGACATCTGGAGAAATAAAACTTGGCCCTGATTGATTCTAATCATGTGCATTACAAATATTTTTTTTTGTTTTGTGTTCTTGCATGGTACTGAATCCTCACTGGATTCTGAATTTCTCACAAAATTGTCTTGGTCCATGAAATATTACATCAGTGTTATGTGTTGGGAGTGGGCTAAAACTTCCTCTTCTTCCTACTTAAAATATTCTTTAATTCTGTTTTGTAGAAACCAAGATCCACCTACTAGGTGTTGCTGTTCTGGACATCTTAACAAAACTGGGTGTGATATAGATATAGATATAGATATAGAGATAGAGATAGAGATAGATAGATAGATAGATAGATAGATAGATAGATAGATAGATAGATAGATAGATAATAGATAGCTGGGGCATTTAGAAACTTACATCTTTCTTTCTGTATTTCTCAACTTGTGTTATTACCAAGATATGCAAGTTCATGTTGGTGTCTCTGATCATGACATAATGCAGCAAACTCAGTCTAGACTTTCTTTCTTGACTATTTCTTTGCTGTCCAAAAGCACAAAATCCAGTACCCACTACCCTCCATATACATATTTGTTTTATTAGAAGTGAAGTTGATGAATTCTTAATCAATACTTACATTACAAACTTGCTTACCTAGTAGAGTAAAGTGCTTGGTAAACATTACTTCAGATGTTATGTATATTTGTGTAATTTCCTTTCCCAACAGCATTTGTTTAAAAAAAAAACTCAGACCATTTTCCTTTTAAAGTTTTTTATTGCATTTACTCACATTAGAGTTCAGTATTTGTAACATAAGTTCCACAGTTTTGAAAAATGTAAGTCATTCATTTATATGTCATTTCATTCTAGTACAGAAAAGTTTCTTCACCATAAAAGTGATCTCAGATTATTTGTTTTTGTTGTTGGTTGTTCTTATTTCTGACTTTTCATTTGTTTGTTTGTTTTTTTAAGACAGATTCTTTCTCTAATGCTCAGTCTGGTCTCATTCTTGTGGGCTTATTCTGTTCTGCCTCAGCTTCCTGAGAAGCTAGGATTTCAGGCACAGGATGGCCAGCCACATCCACATTTTATCAAAGGGCTGCACTGTTGTCCAACTCTGAAAATAAGTAGACGTAGTTTACTCCATGTGTTCTCATTCTCAGGAATATCATATTGAATGAAAGAACTACACTTTGAATCCTATTCTAATGGGATCCCCTTCTACACTGAAAATATTAATTAAACTTCTCTACAAATCTTTACCATAATTGTTCTGATTACTATGAGCAAAAGAAAATACAAAAGTGTTCAATGTAATTAAGCTTCCTATTTCCTGTTGCTCTATCTTACTTTGCCATTATCCTGAAAAGAGATCAGCACATCAGATGCCGAACACTTCTTTACTAGTTTTTCACAAGATTTTTGAGGAATCTATCATTGTGATGATATATAATAGTCTGTGAAAGTTTTCAAGTGGGAAGTGTGTTTGAAAATGCAGAGTATGATAAGATAGATAAAGTATTGTAACAAAGTCTTTATCCTTGGGCCAGGAGCTTCACAGGGGTATTTACATTTCAAAGAGTAGTGAAGATTTCACTAATTGGGCTCAATGGTAATGGCTGGTAAGGGTATGAAAGAAAGAGTAAAAGAAGCTCTTTCTTTCTCAGGTACTGATTGTTGTAAAAAAAAAAGGTGTTTTTGAGGTGTTAATTTGCTCAGAACAGTGAAAAAATTCTGTTGTGTTAGAAACTTCTGTAGATTTTGAACCTCTGAGTACCTCTTCTTATACCCTGGGTATAAAGTTCTAAAACATCCTGAAAATGGCCTTTACGATGATTGATTGAGTACAGCACAATGTTTTTCCTCTGAATCTAGCTGCAGACAGTAAATCTTCTTCCTGATACTCCTCTGGTGTCTAACCTTTTCTCACTTGACTGCACTGGCTTCTTTTACTTAGAAAAATGCATTTAAGTTTTATTTTGGTTGTTGAGCTAATTATAGGCTATTCTTTTCTTGTTGAATGGAAATTTCTTGGAAGTACATATGCTTCTCCATGAATTTGCTAAAGAATGTCTATATTCCTTCCAATTTAAATTGTTGTTGAATAATTTGCTGTCAATATTTGCACATGTAAAAGTGGTTTATCCCATGCTTTGAATATAACCCTTGTAACTCAGCCACTGAGGTTTTAAAGAAAAAAAGGACCTTTCTATCTATCTATCTATCTATCTATCTATCTATCTATCTATCTATCTCTATCTCTACCTCTATCTCTAATCTTTTGTAACTTGGGTGCTAGGACAGAAAGCCTTGAGAACACACCCACCAGAGGCACCAAGCAATCCAGACTTCAAAGACAGCACAAGAAGATCTAAGGTATAGCTATCTCCCAAATTAACAAGTGAATCACAATTTCTTTACAGGATGTTTCAGGCAGGCAGACTTTGAATATCTTATTTTGAAAAAATCCTTTGTTCTTCCAGGAATGATGGCTCATGCCTATAATTTCAGTGGCTCAGGAAGATGAGGCAGGAGGATTGTGAATTCAAAGGCAACCTCAGCAAAATCAAGGTGCTTCTCCTTTACTAGCAAAGCAATAATATACCTGCTTTGCCTTTTTCTCAAAACCATTTCCTCCTTCTTAAATTGGTATCAGGGAAAAAGATCAAGGCTTGGTAGCATATACACCATTTCTGTAGTCATCAGTTAATAAATGTGGATAAAATGTGGCAGTGTGATCATTGGATCATATGGTAACTTTATTAAGGATAAAAAACACAATGCTTCTTTCCCAGAAGGCTGTGTCAGCATTCAAGAAACAATCAGAGACTTTCTGAACTCTGTAACCAATCAGTATTTGTTAATTCTGTGTTTTGTGTGAGTCTGTGCCATTTATTAGTGGCTAGAGGAATCTGCTAGTAATTTTAATTTCATTTCCCATTTGACAGGTGCTGTTTATCATCTTTCCATCTGTTTTCATGCTCTTTCTAGAGCTTATTTTGTGAAGGGTCTTTTCATGTCTTTTTCTCTTCTGTACTTGTCACTCACTGGAACTCCTGTGGCACAGCATCCCACTATTTCAACTAATTGTACATGTTCATTAATTGAGGAATTATTAGTGTTTATTTTGATTATTTTATTATTTAGAATATATGCATATACAACCGATCTACAAATTAACGGAACCAGTTATCAATTTTCAGTTGTTTGTTTATGAGGTCACAATTTTAAATCCAAAATTACTCACAAAAGGAATAATATTATGAGGGAGTAGAATATAAGATATATATGATATTTAACATATCCCACAGTACATCTTTTGATATATTCAGAGACATAAAATACTGACATCTATTTAGAAATGCAACTTTAATAGTTTTTTCTTATTAAAATAATACTACAACTCCATAATTTTCATGGCATGAATTATTAAGGTCAGACATTTTTCATGTATTTTTCTACCATTTAAATTTTACATTTTGATTTCTTGTGAAACATATCACCCAGAAAATGAAGAAACTGTTGCTACTCAAGAAAACATAATCTTGAAAGAGTGAGCAGCATAGCCTGATGCTTAATTGAATCCATATTTAGAGTTCCTCCTCTTTTTTTTGGAGAAAATGCAATGTGGCACACTTCTGTAATCTCAGTTACCTGGGAGATTGAGGCAGGAGAATCAAAAGTTTGAGCCCACTCCAACAACCTAGCAAGAGCCTAAGCAACTTACTGAGACCCTGTTTTGAATGAATGAATAAATAAATATATAAATAGGGGCATGGTTTAATGGTTCATTGCCATCGGTGGGAAAAGAAAAGAAAAAAACGAAAAAGATATGAACCCAATGTACTAAAATGCTTTATAATTTTGAGAAAGTATACAAATTATATATTGACATCTTTAGAATCATGACAGATAAAATTCTTTTCATTTTAGAGAACTTTTTCACAGCTGTTTATGAAGTTACTGGAAACTTTTTAATATATATTTTATATATGCATTTTGTGGGATACAGTATGATAATTCAGTCCATATATATAAGTAGTAGTAATCAGATTATAGAAATAAGTATTTTATCTCTTTAAATGTTAATTATTTTTATGTATTGTAAATCTATTTACTAATTTATTTATTTGCTTATTTATTTCTTTATTGTTATTTGATACTGGGGTTAGAACTCAGTGGTACTTAGCCACTGAGCCACACCTCAAGGCCACTTTTATTATTTTACTTAGAGACAGGATTGCTGAGGCTGGTTTTGAACTGAAAATCTTCCTGCCTGTGTCCGTGAAGTTAGTGGGATTACAGGCATGTGCCACCTGCCAGGTGTAAATTTTGTTTTGAAACATATTTTAGGTTATTTTCAATAATACTTACACAACTGTGCTGTAGAAGTACCAGAAGTGATTTCTCCATTTTGGTCTTGTGCTCTTCAATGAACTCTTTTGATTTGTCCATTTCTACTCTTCCCATTCTCCTGTGATTACTATTCCATTCTGTTCTACTATATTTAGTTATTGCTTTCTACAAATGAATGAGGACCTTTGGTGTTTGTCCTTCTGCACTGGAAACATTACACCTAACATAAAAAATGTCATGGTGTACTTCTTGTCATGGTAGGGTAAACAAAATAGAAAATTTACCATTTTTATCTTTTTCTTTTCTTTTAATACCAAGATCATTGGTTTACAAATATTATATATATATACATATATATATAGAAGTTGCAACCCATTAAAATTTTGTTCCAATTCTTTTGGTTGAAACTTTTGATGCTTTCTAAGAGTGCAGATAAGGGACAGTAAGGACATTTGTACTATTGTGAAAACATTCACCATCCATTCCATTGATTTTTCTTCTTCTCAAAATATCCCTGATTTATTTTCTCAGCTCCTGGAAACTGCCATTCTGTTTTCTGTCTGTAAGAGTTTCTACTCTCAATTCCACCTTCTATATTAAAGTCTTACAGCATTGGATAATTAATGACTGATAAGTCACTTGCAATGATTTTTGAAAGGTTGTGAATTACTCCTGAACCATTTTTTGTTGTTGTTCCAATATGCATAATATTCAACGGTATGCCCATGACATGTTTTTCCTATAATTTCATGTGTTTTTGGAAATTGAGGTTTTTCCATCAGGGGTTATTTTTTAAAATGGTACTATGAGAACTGGTGTACATTTGAAAACTTCAGTCCCTACATTAATATTTTTGAACTTAATTGAACTTATTTTTTAAACACATGACAGCAGAATATATATAATAATTCTTAATATACATATAGAGCACATTTTTTTATGTCTCTGTATCTATATAAAGTATGTTCACATCAATTCATGTCTTCATACATGTACTTTGGATAATGATGTCTATCAAATTCCACAATCATTGTAACCATCTGCCCCCTGTTTTCCCCTCCCAGCCCTCAGGCCTATATAGAGTTTGTCTATTTCTCTCATTCTCCCCATCAACACCCATCTTTGAGTCAGTCGCCTCATATCAGAGGAATATTCTGACATTTGTCTTTTTGGGATTTGATAATTTCACTTAGCATTATCTTCTCCAGTTTCATCCATTTACCTGCAAATGCCATGATTTTATTCTCTTTTATTGCTGAGTAATATATAGAGAGAATATTTTTTATATATAATCACGTTTTTGTTTTATCCATTTCTATACTGAAGGGCACCTAATTTGGTTCCACAGTTTAGGTATTGTTGTTTGTCTTCATAATTGCTGCTATTCTGACTAGAGTGAGATGATATCTTTGAGTAGTTTTGATTTGCATTTCTCTAATTGCTAGAGATTATGAACATTTTTTCATGTATTTGTTTATTGATTTTATATTCTCTTCTGAGAAATGTCTGTTCAGGTCCTTGTGCCATTTATTGATTCGTTTATTTGGGTTTTATTTTTTTGGTGCTTAACTTTTTGAGTTATTTATATACCTGGGAGATTAATGCCTTATCTGATGTGTGAGGGGAAAAATTTACTCCCAAGATATAGGTATTTTATTTACCTCACAGATTGTTTCTTATGCTGGGAAGAATCTTTTTAGTTTGAGTTTTTCAATTTATTGATTCTTGATTTTAATTCTTGTGCCACAGGAGTCTTATTAAGGAAGTTGGAGCCTAATCTCACATGATGAAGTTTAGGGACTAATTTTTCTTCTATTAGATAAAGAGACTTTGATTTAATTCCTATGTCCTTGATATATATTGAGTTGAGTTTTTGTGCATGGTGAGAGATACAGATTTAATTTTATTTTGTTGCATATAGATTTCCAGTTTTCCCAGCACCATTTGTTGAAGAGGTTATCTTTTCTCCAGTGCATGTTTTTTGTCACTTTTTTTACAATATAATATGATTGTAGTTTTGCAGGTTAGTCTCTGGTTCCTATATTCAGTACCACAGGTCTACTAGTCTGTTTTGGTGCCAATACCATGCTGTTTTTGTTACATTGCTCTGTTGCATTGTTGAAGATCTGGTATAGTAATGCCACTCTTCCTGCTAAAGACTGCTTTAGCTATTCTATTCTCTTATTTTTCCAGATAAGTTTCATGATTGCTCTTTCTATTTTTATGAGGAATGCACTTTGGATTTTGATCAATTGCATTAAATTTGTAAAGTGCTTTTTGTAGTGTGGTCATTTTGATAATTTTAATTCTGCCAATCCAATGGCAATGCAGACTTTTTTTATCTTCTAAGGTCTTCTTTAATTTCTTTCTTTAGGGTTTTGTGGATTTAATTGTACAGATATTTTACCTCTTTCATTATATTAATTCCCAAGTATTTTTTTGAGACTATTGTACATTGGGTAGTTTTTTCATTTCTCTCTCAGAGGATTTGTCACTGATATACAGAAATGACTTTGACATATGAGTGTTTATTTTATATCCTGATACATTGCTAAATTCCATTACTAGATCTAGAATTTGTTCTGGTGAAGCTTCCTGGTTAATTTAGGTATAGAATTATATCATCATCAATTAGTTCTGATTTAAGTTCTTCTTCTCCAATATGTATCTCTTTAATTTCTTTAGTCTGTCTAATCGCTCTGGCCAATGTTTCAAAAACTATGTTAAATAGAAGTGGTGAAAGAGAGCATCCCTGTCTTGTTCCATTTTTTTTTTTTAAAGAATGCCTTCAATTTTTCTTAATTTAGAATAATGTTGACCTGGGGCTTAGCATAAATAGCATTTTTCATATTTAGATATGTTCACATTATTCCTAGGTTTTCTAGTGTCTGGAACATAAAGGGTGCTGTATTTTGTCAAATGCTTTTTTTTGCATCTATTGAGATGATTACATAATTCTTATCTTTAGGTCTATTGATGTGATAAATTACATTTATTGATTTACATATGTTGAGCCAACCTTGCATTCTTTGGATGAATCCCACTTGATCATGGTGCACAATCTTTTTTGATAATTTTGTATTTGATTTTCCAGAATTTTATTGATAATTTTTGCATTTATGTTCATTAGAAATTTTAGTCTAAAGTTTTCTTTTTTCTTTCTGTTTTGTCTTTGCTGGTTTTGGAATTAGGGTGATATTGGCCCCATAGAATGAGTTTGAAAGTGCTCCCTCTTTTTCTATTTCCTGAAATAAATTGAATAGCTTTGATAGTACTTCTCCTTTAAAGGTATTGGCAAACTCGGGTGTGTATTCATCTGGCTCTAGGCTTTTCTTGGTTGGTAAGCTTCTGATAGCGTCTTCTATTTCATTGCTTGATTGTGGTCTGTTTAAATTGTGTGTGTCTTCCTGATTCAATCTGGGTAAATTGTATGTGTTAAGAATGCCTTCAACATCTTCTATTTTATTGGATTATAAGTTTTCAAAATACTTTGAAATTATCTTCTGTATTTCTGTAGTGTCTGTTTTAATGTTACCTTTTCTATCACATATGAAGGTAATTTGAGTTTTTTCTGTTCTTCTCTTCTTTAGTGTAGCTAAGGGTCTGTCAATTTTATTTATTTTTCCAAAGAACCAACTTATTGTTTTGACAATTATTCAATTGTTTCTTTTGTTTTGATTTCATTGATTTCAGCTAAAATTTTAATTATTTCTTGCCTTCTACTGATGTTGCTGTTGATTTGTTCTTCTTTTTGCCAGAGCTTGGAGATGTAATGTGGGAAAATTTATTCAATGACTTTTTCTTCTTTTAAAGAATGAACTCCATGCAATGAACTTTCTTCATAGTACTGCTTTCATAGTGTCCCAGATATTTTGATATGTTGCATCAATTTTCTCATTTACCTCTAAGAATTTTTTTTAATCTCCCATTGATATTGTATGCAACCAATTGTTCATTAAGTAGCATATTGTTTAGTCTCCAGGAGTTGGATTAATTTTTATTTTGTATTTAATCACTGATTTTCAATTTCATTCCATTATAATCTGAAAAAGTGCATGATAGTATCTCTACTTTTTTTGTATTTGGTAAGAGTTCATTTGTGGCATACTATGTGGTTTATTTTAGAGAAGGCTCCATGTGCTGCTGAGAAGAAGGCATATTATCTTGAAGCAGGTTGAAATATTCTATATATGTCAGTTAAGTCTAAGTTGTTTATTGTATTATTTTGAGTTCTATAGTTGTTTTATTCTACTTTTTATGGAATATCTATTAAGTGGTGAGAAAAGTGTGTAAAAATCATTCAATTCTTTATAGCAGATCAGTAAAAGAACAATGGTTGGCTCAGTAAAAATAAATTGTGAAATATTTATTTTGGGGAAAAGCAACCAAATTAGATAGAGAGAAGTAAAACTATCTCTATTTGCAGGTAAATAATCCCATATATAAAAGATGCCAGATAATGTAGGTAAAAATATCACTGCCACAGCCAATATAATGAATTCAGCAAAATAACAGATTACAAAATAAATAATGAAAAGATCATCTGATTTATATAACAGTAATGAACATTTTAATGTAAAAATCTAAAAAATTTATTTATATTTGCATAAAAATAAAATGCATAGAAAAAATAACCAAAACCAGAAAAAAAACTTGTACATAAAAATAGAAAACATTCCTCAAATAAAATAGTTCAAAATATATAAGAAGATATTCCATGTTCATAGATGATGTAGTTAGTTTGACAAGAGGGAAATGCTGAACAAAATAATCAACAGCTCTAAAATGATCTCTGTCAAAATTCCAAATACATTTTTTTTATTTTGCAGAAATAGGATAGCTGGTCATCAAATTCAGACTAAACAGAAAAGTGACACAAATAGCAAAAATAAAATACTTTTAAAAGAAATATAACTCAGAATTTGTAAGTTAAATTTATACAAATCACAACAATGTGGTACTAGCATCAGGACACAAACACATTGATTAATGGAAAAAGTAGATAACCCAGAATAAAATCCACCTGTCTGTTGCCTATGAATATTTTATAAGAATACACAATGGTTAGAGGACAGTCATATCACTGATGGTGCTTGGACAAATGGGTATGCATGCAAAAATAATTTCTTTGGAGGGCTGTGAATGTGGCTTAGTGGTAGTGCACTTTCCTTGCATGTGTGAGGCATTGGGTTCAATTCTCAACACCACATATTCATAAATAAATAAAGATATATCAATAATGTTGAAAAAGGTTATTGGAGTCACATAATACTACAATCAAAACTTAAATGTTAACTTTGAGTTGTGCAGAGGGATATAAGGGGAACAGAGGTAGATATGGGAATGGAAAAGATGGTGGAATGAGACTGTCATTATTCCTCTATACATATGAATGATTACACTACTTGTGTGATCCTACACTATTGACAGAGAAAGAAGGAATTTTTGTACAATGTATCAAAATGCATCTTACTGTCCTTTATAAATACTTAGGGCAATTTTTTAAAAAATGAATGTTTTAACCATACCTAAATATGAGTCCTGTTTAAAAGACATCCAAAGTTTTCACACCATATGCCCTTGGATAAGCTAGAATCTCCATTAAATATAGAACTTTGCTTCCAGCTATAGGATGGAATATGTCATTCCATGAACCATTGAATTGAATAATGAGTATAGATCCCCACAAAATTCAAGTTTTACTTGAGAGAATGAGATGTGGAATAAAATGGAGGACAATTAGGGTAACCACAGTTATTTATGAAAGAAATATTTCCCACAATGAAGAAAAGAGTGGCACACTCAGGAATGTCATCTTTAACCTAACTTAAAGTCCAGGGGAATTTATTCCATTAGTCTCTGGTTTCTTCCTCTCTTCTCTTTCTTTTTCTTTCTGACAACCCCCACTAACTTCTACCTTCACTTTCTTCTTTTCTTTGCAGCATGTGATGTCTGAGTTCACTCTATAAATTTACTATTTATCCAATGAGTTTTTTGTTGTTATTTTGTTTTATACATGGGATTGAATACAAGGACTTTTTACTTATGAGACCTTTTTTGTATTTTCTTTAGAGAGAAGACCTCACTGAGATGCTTAGGGCCCCATTAAGTTCTTGAAACTGGCTTTCAACATGTAATCCTTCTGCCAAGTCCTCAGAAGTCAATGTGATATTGGCTCCACTTAGGTATTCAGAAATCAAATTTCACTGAAAGCTAAATACACTGATATTTGAATGTGATTACTGTGAGATGTTTTCAGCAGACAGACCTGAAAATGTATGTTTTCATTTTATTTTATTCATATATAACGCTTAAAGATTTATACTTTATTATTTTATGCCAGGATTTACCAATTTTGTATCCATGTTAGTGGGCTAATTTCAGTTTGCTATAATTGGTAACCTCCAAAATGCAAGTCTTCTGCTTTGGAAAACAATAGCTACACATCAAAAAGTTTTCCTTCAGAGGGGGCTTGTTTATTGTTATCTGAGAGTGGAATAAATAGTTTTCTTTTTCTTTGAGGACATCCTCTCAAACTATGGCAATACAGGCATTGTCAGGCTTGAGAGGCAACAACAAGATTACCAGTCCACTGAGAGATAAGCCAAAGCTTCTGTCTCATATAACCTCATTTTGGAAGCTCCAGCTCCAAATCTGAATGAAAGTGGAGACAGAGGAGTCTCTTAGGTAGGCCCTAGGAAGGCACTTTGAAGTCTGACCTTTCTCCATCAAAACCCACAAATAGGTATGCTTTGAATTGTTACTTACCTAAATTTTAAAAATGTTTTTTATTTGTAGTTGGACACAAAACCTTTATTTTATTTATTGTTATGTGGTGCTGAGGATTAAACTCAGCTTTTCACACATGCTAGGCAATCACTGCCACTTAGCAACAACATCAGTCCTTAATGGAAATTTTATAGAATTTCTTTTTTCTTATAGTATTAGTATAATTTATAATATTAAAATTATATTGTACATGAAAAAATTTCAGTATAAATATGCACAAAGCATAAGAATTTATGCAAAAGGAATAAGAATTTAAAAGACTGATAGTTCTAGAATACTTAACATATTTCAACTCTTCTTATATCAATTCATAAACTCAGGGACACACATAGTAAAAATCTTAGCTAACATAATATTAGCAGTAGTAGTCATTTCAAATAAAATATGTAGTTTGTGTTTATAAAAAACATTTTGTTCATTGAAATGTTTACAGTTTTATTACATGTAATGACTAATTATGTTTTTCACTATCACATAGATATTATATTAAATTTGAACAATCTCAGTGCCTTTTGAGACTATCATTAAAAAAGGAGAGGAATTTGAATCAAAATTGAGAAAAAGATCAGAAGAGTAGATAAATTGTATTGAAGGGGAGGAAGAAGAGACAGGAAAAGGGAATAACACTTGAATTAATCTGCCCAAATTCTATATGTGAATATACCACAATGAGTGAAAACATCAAGTGTATCCGCCACACAATAATTTTCAAATAAAATTTCTACATATATGTTGGAACAAGTGCATGGAGTACTGCATACATGGAATACATTAAGGGTGTCTCAGTGGCAGGCCATTCCCCTCATGCAAAGTGTGTGAATGGCAGATATGGCTTACCCCATATTCACAGTCCTGGGAGTGAGACCATGTGTTGCAGACCCCACACATCCTTCATGGCCTACTTCTCAATTGGTCCCTGCAAGGACAGTTAGACAGAAATTGTATTGGTGGCTGCCTATAATCTGCTTAGCTTATGCCTGTGTATATATACATGGTATCTGTGCACTAAATTCAGACCTGCTTCCAGCTTAGTCTCTGCAATACTTGATAAGTGACTCTGCAGCCACACTCTCCTGTATTCTGTTCCATGAAGCTTCTCACTGGACAAGAGAGGCCACACAGCTGGTCATAAGCAGGGACTTGAGGTAATCCTATAAGACAGGGCATTTTCCCTCACAGAGTGGTGAGGAAGGGAAAATGGAGAACCTACAGAGTTCCACCAAAGACCTGCAGCTGCACATGCAGTGTACTATCATAGATACAAAAGGTTTATCCCTGAATAAGAGAAAAGTCCAAAAGTTCTTGGACTTAATAATAAACATTAACCCATGCATCAATGCTACTGGTGTTTTTGATTCTATAATATAGGACAAGTTAATGCAAGCTCTAGTGAGACAGGGGTATAATTTACCAATACATATTTTCTGTATTGTAACCTTAGACTTTTAGATAATACTACCTATAGTCATAGACTCCCCCTTGTCAAAGAACAGTAGATTAAAGACATGGGAGATGGAGGGAGAATGAAAGTGCTGGGGAATAATATTTGCCAAATTATATTGTTATACTTTGTGCACGTAAGAATGTATAACAACACATTCTACCATTATATACAACTATATGCACCAAACAAGAAAAAAAAAAGAAAAAAAGGACCCTATTGCAATAAGAGAGTTGGTGTCTGGTTTGATCAGTTTAATAGGAGAGAAACCAAAGACAAGAGAGGGGAAAGTGGATTCTTGGGCACTCTGGGTACCTATTAAATGGTTCAAAATAAATTTGTAGAAACTGCATTTTGACAGAGAGATTAATAAAACATTATATGAGCCAGGCACAGTGGTTCCTGCCTGCATTCCAGATGCTTGAGAGTTTTAGACAGGAGAATGGGAAGTTCAAAGCCAGTCTCAGCAAAAGTGAAGTCCTAAACAACTCAATGAGACCCTCTCTCTAAACAAAATACAAAACAGGGATAGGGATGTGGCTCAGTGGTCAAGTGCTCCTGAGTTCAATCTTCTGTTCTAAAAAAAAATTATCTGAGTCCTAGGTTCCCTATGATGAGGCAGTATCTTCAATATGGACTTGGTCCTCAAATTGTAAACAATGAAGCTTATGTGACATGTGATTTTAGTACTCCTATTTCTTTCTCCAATTAAGCAGGGACATACACATCTCTAAGTCATACTATTGTCTGCAGTGATATGAGGTGATTTTCAGGCATATGACAAAGACTAGTGTGGTGCTTAGTATCAACACATTGATTACTGTCACTTGTTTATTTCCAAAGTGGAGCAGAATAAAATAACTAGAACATTTGTACTAGACATGGATTACCTGTGATCTGATTCTATCTCTGTCATTTAGTAGCTGTAAAACCTTGAGTGAATTATTTTACCAGCCTGGACCTCAAATGTTTTGTTCATAAAATGATGATAATAATTCTACCACTTAATAAGAATAATGGGGGAAAATGAGAATTAAATTAGTTACTCAACAAAAATAATATCTGGTATATAAATAGACAATAAGTGTTAGCTGTTATGATAAAAATCACAACAAGCAATCCAAAAATAAAAAAAAAAAAAGATGGCGGTATATACAGACAACAAATAAATGCAGAAAAGATGCTTACCATTCTATGTCATTGGATGTTAAGCTGCATGGTTCACACCTTGAGGATCAAGGCCACATTGAAGATACTGTTTCTTCATGGGGAACCTAGGACTAGATAATGCTTTTTTTGTACAGGACATTGAACTCAGGAGCCCTCAGTCACTGAGCCATAACCCCATCTGTGTTTTGTATTTTGTTTAGAGACAGGGTCTCACTCAGTAGCTTAGAACCTCACTTTTGTTGAGCCTGGCTTTGATTTTGCCATCCTCTTGCCTCAGCTTCTTGAGAAGCTGGATTACTATAACTAGAAATTACTCACATCTTGAAGCATGGGTAAATACAAAAATCTTACAATACCAACTGCTTTGTGTAAGTGGAGATTCAACAGGAACTCTCATTTATTGCTAGCAGGATAACAAAATTGTACAGCCACTTTGGAAAAGTCGGGCATTTTCTTACAAAGCTAAACACAGTCTTAACCACAATTGTCACAACCACTTTTATGATATTCATCTAATGGAGTTGAGATCTAATGCCTACATGAAAATCTGCATGCACATTTTTATAAGGACTTAAGTTGTGGATGCAGTTAGGTGGAACTTCACTTGCCTAGTGTGCATGAGTTTCTGAGTTCCATTCCATGATTACACAAAAATAAAAGTATTCATACTTCCGTTATTAATAGTTGCCCAGAACAGGAAAAAAACAAGATATCCTTCAGTAAACACTTACTTTTTTTAATTAAAAAGTGTCATTTTCATCAAATGATGTGTTGTTCAGAATACAAAATCAATGGGCTAACAAATATGAGAGGACACAGAGGCACATTTAATGCATACTGCTTAAGGAATAGCTGGTTTAAAATTTTATAGCTCTGTGAGTTCAAGTATGTGACACTCTTAAAAATGCTAAACAATAGACAATAAAGTATTAATGGTTCCATAGATTCAGGGGCAATAGAAGACAGTGAAGAAATGAAGAACAGAGAACTTTTACATTCTGACACTGTTAATAATGTAACAAAATGGTGGACACTCAACAGAATATTTTATCAGTTTCTTCAGAAATAAATAACAAGTAGTCCAATTAGTCTTGGTTGCCATTTTATTGGTTCTCTAATGATAATGAATCTAAATGAATAGGCAGAATGTAAATAATAGAAAAATCTGTGTGTAGAGAAGGCATATGGGAACTCTTCTCTATATGCTAAATTGCCCTGTAAATGTAACCTTATTTGAGAAAAATAATGCCTTTCTACAAAAACAAACAGAACACACTGGGGGTTCTCATACCTCAGCTATGAGCTATGCCTGGATGGCCCTCACTCAGTGACACAGATGCCTTCATTCTAAAAATTAATGACCCACCACAACTCTGTCTTTATTTTCCTATGAGGTTTTTGTGAACCTTTTGTAAGATATAGAAAGTTCAGGCATCCATTTTCAAAATATTGTATTTTAGTTTTAATTGTCAACTCACTGAGGATATACAACTATCAGAAAATAGAAAACAGAACAAAGGGTCACCAACAGGTAACACCTGAGTGTGGCAGACAGGAAGTGAGTGGAAATGGTCTTGCCTGACTAACACTGATCACTAACACTGATCACACAATAAAGGAGGGAGGACAACTAAAGGGACATTTATTTAAAAAACCCAATAGAGAGAGTTTAAGTTAGGCAATGTTAAGGAATACTGTACATCTCACATACTCACCAATGAGGAACAAGGGGAAAGGCCTTGTGAACTAGAGAAGGAAATTCTCATTGATTCTGACTGTTCACCTAGACAGTGGATCTTACAATATTATCAGTAAAAGCCTCATTTAATGCTATATATTTTGTCTCTTATGAGTACTTGAGCTTGTTTCTCACACTCTCCTACCAAAAACATTGTCAAAATTTTCAATCTCTTTATAGAGAATGGTAAACAAAAGACCTTATAGGGAAAACTAGTATCTTACCTACTGAAGAAAATTGATTCAACTTTAACGCAAACATGAGTGACATGTTATCTTCCTGTAAAATAGATAGTACTTCCTTAAATACTGAGAACATTTGTTCCAATGTAATTTTACTACATTTATACTGAAGAGAAAATGATCTGAAATGGCTTTTTAGAAAGTCCATAGCAAAGTGAGGCACAGTGATGCATGCCTGTAATTCTGGTATCTTGGGAGGCTGAGTCAGGAGAATCATGATATTAAAGCCAGCTTCAGCAACATAGCAAGATAGTCAAATATTCTGTCTATATTAAAACTGGCTGAGGATGTTACTCAGCAACTAATAACTCTGGGTTCAATTGCTGGTACCAAAAAAAAAAAAATTCCACCATGTAGCTTATAAAATGATTATGCTGGGTTGGGGTGGTGGCTCAGTGTTAGAGTGACATATCTTATGAATAAACACTCAAGATCACTCCAAGTAAACAGTACTGCATGAAATAACCACAGAGAGTCAGAGTAATACCTTTTTAGGGGATTCTGTGATGACTCTTCTGACCTACAGGGATGTGTGGAAATAAAGAAAGGAGCATGTACTGAACCCTTTTATTGTGAAGTAGCCATTGAAATGAGGGGAGGAGTAGCATTACAAAGGAACAGGTGAGTGTAACTCAACCCCGTGGCTTATGACTACACATGTAGATCTTCCTTGCTATCTGAGCAGGGAGAACTTCCAAGTTAGCAAGAGATGTAGTGACTGGTCAGAGCCTTGTGTTTTAGGGATGCAATGTGTGGTCACTCAGAGTGGCTTTCCACTTATCCCACCTTTATTAATATAAATTAAAAAGTCAACTGGGGAATTTTATCTCTCACTGGATTTTTGATCCAAGATCATCATCATAGAACGTGTTCATAATTTTTACTTTCCTGACAAACCTAGGAAGCGGTATGTCTAAAAACTCTGTATCTGGGAGTTTCAATTTTCTGTGTCAGGTTTTTCAGTCATTTTCACAATTACTGGGTGAAACTCTACCTTTTGAAATCTGATTAATTTACTGATTCATTTTTAGTACCTTAAGACTCTCAGTATCACAATTAAGAAAATGTTTGTAATATGTGTAAGACTTATTGTGTCCTATGGGGCTCTGTTTCTGCCCTTTTCCTCACTTAATAAAATTGAGTGGAGGCCTTGTGTCAGCCATAGTATCATTAGTTTAAGTTATAGATAATAGTACACATATTTAAATAACAAGAAAAGATTTACCATCTGTAGTTGGTCCTAGATTTTGACAAAAGTTATTTAAAGGGACCATGACAAATAGATATTTAGGTTTTACTGTATGTATAATCTGATTTTTTACTTTAACAGAATTATCAAAATTAAAGAATATAATAAGATGTATATAAAAATGTGTATTTTTAAAATTAGCTCTAGATTAACTTAAATAATTATATTAATTTGGAATTTTGACTGTGACAGAGTGTTTAACTTAGAAGCAGTGGTCTTTATTAGGGACATGAGAAAATATATCTCTCCAAAATTGAAATTACATATGTTATATATGTAATTATATATATATATATAAACCCAGACTGGTGGTATCCATGTAGATACCAGGTAAGTGCAAGTGAAATAAGGAGCCACTCCCAGGACACTCTCACAGAGGAGCAGGCACAGGATTCTCATCCCAGCACATTGTGATGGCAAAATTACATGGCCACTGGAAAGAAACTGGTAATAAAACATGAAACAATGAAAACCCACACAGTGATTAAAAAGAACAGAACACCCTGGTGAACTTCTAGGGAGTGTTGCTAACATCTGTTAGATTTCAGAAGTGATCTCAGAAAGGTGCTTATTGTGCATAAGAGGACACATATTGGGCATGTGTCTTAGCAGAGGGTACCACAGTGAGAGATAAGAGCAGTGTCTGCTATGGTTTGAATACAGTTTGTGCCTCTCAAGATCCATTGTGATTAAAGGATTGTTCTGCAGAGAGGAACTGTTGGGAGATGGAGCATACCAAGAGGTCCTCAATCCTCCCAGCATGCCCTCAGGAGGCAGCTCTTGTGGGACTCCTTGGTAGTTCTTATAAAAAGGTTGTTATAAAAGTTCTCACTAGCTCTCTCTGCTTCTTGGCACTAGATGTGACCACTCCTACCACCACCACTGACCATTTGCCATTAGCCATGAGGTCCTCACCAGGACTGATCCAATGGAGGCACCATGACCCTGAGTCTCCAGACCTTTGAACTAAATAAAACTTTTTTCTTTGTAAAGTTACCTATCTTGATCATTTCTTTATAGTGATGAAAAGCTGACTAAGGACAGTGTTCCACATTGTAAGGATGCTGGACCATACATGAGAACAGATGGTCTATAAGAACTGGATCCTAATGGGGGTACCCAGCTGAGGCAAACTTGTCAATAGAACCCTCAATGCCAATTCGAGCTAAAAGGATGAGTCTGATGATGGAACTGTGGAGAGAAGAATTCTTGTTAAGATTTTTAGAGACAGTCTGACAGCAGTAGGATTCATCATTCTTTCACCCACAATGGGGAGTTGAGAAGGAGGCTACCTTCCCATCTCTCTCTACTCCTGCTCCACATCAAGCCCAGGGAGAGGTTTGGAGCGTCCCACCATCACCAGGCAAGGAAGAGAGTGTGGTGAAAGGGGCCCTAGGTTGCTCACAGTGGGGCCCTGGAGATAGTGAGGACAGACGGGACCCTACCCAGTGTGGAAGAGGGAAGCTGGCTGTTAGGGGGGGATGCAGGAGAACAACTTACTTGTTCTCGAGAAGGATAAAGGAGTCATGCTGAAGCTGTCTGAGTTCAGGTCATTTTGACAGACTCTGTTCCAGAAATTACTTGCATGGTGGGGGACCCTGAGAGGAGGTTATATGAGCTGTCTCTGTGGCCATAGAATGCATGAGAGAGGTCCCTGAAGATCCCGTCAATCCCCATGAAAGAGCTGGCTTTGAGCATCTGACAGAGGGGATTATAATGGAGCACTTTCTGGGCTGGGGATGTGGCTTAAGTGGTAGCACGCTCGCCTGGCTTGCGTGCGGCCCAGGTTCGATTCTCAGCACCACGTACAAACAAGGATGTGTCCGCCGATAACTAAAAAATAAATATTAAAAAAAAATCTCTCTCTCTCTCCTCTCTCACTCTCTCTTTAAAAAAAATAATGGAGTACTTTCTGCTGAGAGGCTAAGAGCAGCCTAATGAGTGGAGGAGGAAGAGGAAAAAAGAAAAAAGAGAAAGAGGAACGGGAGGAAGATGAATGAAGAAGAGGAGGACTTATAGGGATATAGAGAGGAGGGATTCGACATTAGGAATGTAGGGATGAAGGCCGCAGAGACAGGGCTAGACAGTGCAGGGAAGTGTGAATAAGGATGATGGGAACAGGGGAAGGAGGGAATAGGAGCTGGGGAGGAAGAATGAAAAGTTAGATGCAGGGATGAGAAATGCAGAGAGAAGGCAAAGCCGGGGGGTGGGGGGCCGGGGTGAAGGACACAGGGATGAGAGATGCTGGCATGAAAGATCGAACCGTGGAACACAGCCATTAGGAATGCAGGGATGCAGGCATGGTGACCACAAAAATGAGGGATGTGGGGATCAAAGGTGGAAGGATGAAGGCTACGAGGTCCAGGAAAGAGAGACAAATGCTGACGAATGAGGGGAGCAGAGGTGAAGAATGTAATGTAGGTTTTATCTTAAATATCTCAATACTGCACCTACTAAATAAAACAAGATGTGCCTGCGGCAGCTGTGGTGGAGGCAGTTCTGGGGAGCCTGATGTGAGTTTGGGGACCTTCGCAGAGGCTCTGTAGTTTTGTGGGGAAATTGCTTTCTGGGTGCAGAGAATGGGAGTCCCATCTCCAGTCTCCGCCACACCCTGCAGACAATAGGATAACTATTTGTTTTTCACTGGAGAAATGCCATTCATTGTTACAGCAGTAATGACCTAACTGGAAGGGCACTTTAGAAATTTTCACAAGTTTATGGTGTCCTCAGCCTCATTTCTGGGAAAAGGATGAAGCCCAAAGTTTAAGTGTGGGGCAATGACACAAGCACATCCAGCACGTAGGCAGGCGGGTGTCAGCAGCAGCCTGGAACGCGTTTCTCAGAATACCCACGTGGAAGAGCTAGGTGACAAGGATATGAGTTCATTTGTGTCAATTAAGTGATGCAGCCTCTGCCTGGGGACCTCAGCCCATCAGTCACACTCTCACACCCCATCAGGGGTATAACCATACCAGTGACCACAATGTGGCCCCCGATGTCACAAGATTCTAAACAACATCTGCATAAAGTCAAGTAGGGGAAGGGCTCTTTGGAGCTTGGCCAGAGCCCCATCGGCAGCCTCAAGTCCTCTAAATGTTATGCTTTGGACACAGCATTTCCTCTAATTTCCTCTAGGTTCTCCTAAAACTCCGATATCTGGGAAACCCTTTTCCCTCCAACCAGCCTTCCCTGCCATTCGGAGATCCTGCCTGGGGTAACCCAGCTATTCCTCCACCCCAGCTCAGACCCTCACAGAGACTTGTGTCATCAGTAGAACTCAGGAGGGACATCCCAGCCCCCTTGATCCCAGATACCCTGCAAGCAGACAGGCTCCACCTTGCTACAAAGCAGCAGTGAAGGCAATAGGTGTGACTCAGCTCAGACAGGGGCACAGTGGCAGCCTTCAGTGCCTTCAAGGCCAGGAACACAGAAGGGACTGGCCCTTTGCCAGCTCCCCAGGGCTGAGTAGACAGAATAAGAGGGGAGTTTTGTAGAAGGTAAACACTCCTTGACACTGGGAGGACCTATTGATGATCCTACCCACAGAGGACATACCCCTGCACAAAACAGGAGGCCAGGGTTGGGGGCTCAGGGTGAACCTGCCCAAGTTCACACCAGGGTTTGCAGCTCGCAGAGCAGGTGGCTTGAGTTTTTCAGCCTGGAATCTTGACTGGGATCACAGGACAAAAATTTGAAAAGGGCACTCATGGATAAAATAAGGGTTATAACTAAATTAATGTACTTATATTCTTAGAAGACTGGATATCCACAAGTGTTAACCAGAACACACAACTCCCCAGAGCCCCTCTTTCTCATCTATTTTGTTTGCTCACCGTGATAATGTTCTGACCTCAAGGCAGGTGACATCAGCAGAAGTGGCAATGGGAAGCCAGATTTTAAACGGACATGAACCCAAACTGGCATAATCATTTAGCATTTTAAATTATGTAGCACAAAGCAGCCCCAGAAGATGCTCCATGAAATAGCTATTGGGATTCTGTCACTCATATGATGCTGGAGTTACAAGTAAACATCTACATTTGAGCCACTCAGGGTAAAATGTTGAGACCTCACTTCCATAAGGAACTGGTCTCAGGTATCCCCACAATTCTCCCCACTGTTCCTGCCCTCTTCTTGCTTCATGACTCTTCACCACTGTCATTGACTGAGCAGCAAATGAGGCCTTAGGAACCACATTTATAATATGTGCTCTTCAATTGGCCACTATTAGAGGAAGTATAAGTTACTACCTAAGGGAGTACATATGTATGTGTGAAAGAGAGAGTACATGCATGCATGTATGTGTGCCCGAGAACATGTGTATACATATGGGTGAACGTGTGTGACAGTTATGTCACAGAACAAGTCTTATCCTGTATCTGAGAAGATGAATGATTTGTAGAAACACAGACAAATCTGTTAATTGCAGGATGAATGATTCTGGCAGCTGTGAGTCTGTCACCCTCAGATTATACATCATAAAGGAGATCTTGATAAAAGAGTGAGTTTACTGCAGTGACATCCCATTAATTCATCCTTGGCAGGGAACAGTGAAATCTAATTTTTCCAGATAACTTAGATTACCCTGTATTTACTCTAACTCACAAATTAGCATTTGACTGGAAACATTTTTATCCTTAACCAAACTATTCAAAACACAATTTAATTTTCCTTCAATGGCTCTGGTTCCTTTCTGTGAAAGCTGGGTCATTTCATATGATTACAACAAGGGAAACTTCAACAGTGGGTGTGTCCATTCGATCCCTACAGAAATGGCTCCAGTTTACCACATCTTTTGGGCTCGCTTGTGCTCTTACTGGTCAGCCACAAGTGTGTGACTACAGTGATTTACAAAGGCCCACAGGATCAATTATGTCAAAAAGGTGAACCTGACCGTAATCAATTGAGATGCTCTTTTTCAGCTGATATATAATCCATCTAGTTTAAGTTTGTGGAAGCATAGAGAGCAGGCTGGAGCCGGGACTTAGGAAAGCAGGGATGTGCCACGGCTTCATGACCCTGGACAGTCGGGTTATGCAGGTGGGCACTGTGGTGCTGGATCTTCAAACTGCTGCTAAGTTTTCACACCACAGTCCTTAAACCATATAGACCCTTGGAGTTACTGGCTCTTACCCTACTGTATTCCATGGAGGACCGCAGATGGCAGCTGCTCCTTTGTGCTTGGAGTCCTTGCCCACTGAGCCCAACCTGATGCTGGGCTGGGTGTCTGCAGCAGCTGGGCCTCCCTTCTTATCAGTGGAAAGGTCAGCAGTACACTGTTCTCTGCTTCTGCTGACGTCTCCAGAGCTGGAGCACTGACTCAGTCCTCCCCTCTCACTTCCCTTTAGGGGTCTAGATTAAACCAAGAACCAGGAGCTACAAAACTGAGTCCAGACTCTGGCACTCAGTGACTATCACTTAACCAAAGTATTCAAAACACAATTTATTTTTCCTTCAATGACTCTGGGTAACTGGTCAGCACTGTAAGCCTTGGGAATAGGGACAAGCTCATAGCTCCTAAGAACAGTAAAAACACAGAAGTTGGTGAATTTTTGTTTGTAAATCACAGAGGATTATAAAGATCATAAATAAAGATGGGTATTGTGCTACTCTGTATCGATTGTCTCATTTGGTGTCCACATCAATCCCATGAGGTAGGAGCTCATCATACCGCATTTGACAGATGAAGAAACGTCATTAAAGATCGCAGTGGTAAAAGATCACAGTGATGTACTTAAGAGCTCTATAGCACCAGCTTTCTTCTCTGCTTCACAGCCTTCTTCCTAGTCCAAAGTCAAAGCTGACCCTCCCACCGTGTCTCTCACATCACTACCTCCTGATGCAGGTGAGAGGAGGAGGGTCACTGCTGGCCCTCTGGACCTTGCCCATAACCTGGAGTCTTAATCATCAGTTTCATAGATGAGCAAAGAATTTTGAAATGTCAGATTTCATTTTCTACTTACAACATGTTTTCAAGACTAGTTCATCAAAAACTGACTTACTTCCTCTAAGATTTGCCTTTGTTATGTGGCCACATTTCAGCTGTCTTCTGCTCCACTACAGGCTGTGGCCAACCCCACAGGGCAAGGTCAGATAGGAACAGCATTTGGCTGCTAGTAACAGAACATGGCTTAAACAAGAAAGTATTTTATTTCTCTCTCATGGGAAAGAAGTCAGAGCGAGAGTGGAAGTTCCACTGTGTCCTCAGGGACCATCTATCTTTCTTCTCTGCCTCCCTGGTGTGTAATTCTGACAAAAGTTACTGCATCCCTATTGCAGCCAGAAAGATGGAGGAAAGAAGGAGGAAAGAAAAAGAATACAGATGACTTCTTAAGGAGTTGTACGTATCTGGTCCAGCCCAAAACAAAACAAAATAAAAAAACCAGAAACCGTACTAGGTATATCCATCAAAAGGAGGATAATCCTCTTTATATGAAATGCTTGTGTCAGAAGTGTTTCAGATTTTGGAACTTTTCAGAGTTTGGCTTATTTGAACACTTTGCTGGTTGAACACCCCTAATCCAAAAATTTGAAATCCTCCAATATCTGAAACCTTTTGAACACCATATTAACACTCAAAAGGTTTTGAAGTATTTCATACTTTCAGGTAAGGGAGGCTCAACCTGTATGTAGGTGGAAAACCAAAAGGGGAAAAGGAGCAATCAGGGTTATTCAATTAACCCTGACATTCATGCCTAGAGGAAGCAGCTGTGACCCCAGGGCAGGATGTCTAAGCAAAGAGGATTCTATCTGAAAATAGAGGCTCAGAGGCAGCACAAGTGCTGTACCTCTGAGGCACAGCAAGCAGAGGCAGGGAAGCAGGTGTGGTGTCCCTGACTGTGCTGTGGCCGTGCTCATTTGACAGTGCAACGGGAGCTCTCTGGGAGACCTCTTATTACATCCACATCCAATAGTTCCCTGTAGTTAGTGGAAAGTCAATGCCGTGGAAGAGCTTAGCTGTACTGGAGTAAAATTTCCCCCTTGCTGCAGCGAGTTACAGAATCTATCCTCTTTGGTGAAAAGTGTTGACCCAATCTGTTTCCTGCTTGATACATCTGAACACCACAGACTAAGTAAGTTGTAAAGAATAGGTTTTCTTGGCTTATGGTTCTGGAGGTTGGGAAGTCCAAAATCATGGCCCTGGCATCTTCTTGGCATCTGGCGAGGGCCTTCTTGCTTCATCATAACATAGTAAAGAGCATCACGTGGTGAGACAGAGCAAGTGTGCCGGCTCAGATCTCTCTTCTCTTCTAATAAGGCTAATAATGCCATCATGGGGAATCACCCTTCTCTGATCTCAGCTAAACTTGGTCACCTCCCAAAGACCCTACCACCAAACACCATCAACTCATTATTTCAGGGATTATGTTTCCAGCACTTTTGGAGACACACTCAAACCATAGCAGATGTTTTCCTAATGGTCCTGATAGACTTGGTGAACTGTTAACAGGTGAAGATTCCACCATAGTATAGCTGAGACCCTTATTCCTATAGACTGGGACACTTACTTAGAAACAATGTGCAGATCTGAGACCACTTGAATCATCATCTGTTGGAGGTAAATTTGAGTTTGAGCTCCAAATATTTCATCAAGTCCATCTGTGAACTGGCTGTTGTTTGTCTGTAAGATGCCTATAGAAAGAGGGCAGAGAGGGAATTCCAATGCATCCTGCTTTGAGCAAGTCCCAAGGGGTTCCCTCTCTCTATAGATGCCCTTTTACAGATAAACATGAAAATCAGACAGGTAATAGGAGGAACCCCAGGTGCAAACTTGATGACAGCAGCTCTGGGCCAGGTTCTGGAGACATTTTTCTTACCAATCACTGCAGTTCTCATGGGGTGGTCTTGGTCCAAGTCAGTGTCCCTGTCAGACCAAACAGTAGCTTACTCCATATTTTCAAATAACAATTGTAACATGAAAATGGCATCACCGTTGTGCCTTAGTTGGTTTCAACTAAGATACACAAATCCACAGATTCTCAAGGCCCTTACATAAAATGATTTAGTATTTGAATATAACCTGTGCATATCCTCCCACACACTTCAAATCATCTCTAGGTAATATTATACCTAACACAATGTAAATGCCGTGAAAATAGTTGTCATACTGCATTGTTTATAGAATAATAACAAGAAAAAAAAAGTTTAGTACTGATTTTTATCCTACTTTCTATCTGCAGTCGGTTGAATCTATAGATATAGTACCTGTGGATACCATGACTATATTTCACTAAAAATAATTTGAAGACACCACTTCCACTTTTGATAACTCTTGACAGAGGCAGTATTATTATTTTGAAAGCTATCTTAAAACAAATTGAAAAAGAAAATTCTGACCCATGGCCTACATTCTTTACTTGACATAAGGAGACCCCTAAACTCAATTAAGATTCTAAAATTATCTGCCTAAAGGATTTTTAAAATTCCAGGTCAGAAAGGACAAAGTTCAATAATGAAAAGTACTTTTTCTGGGCACATACACTCCAGGCCTTTCCTTCCACCAAGTCCTCTTGTGAAAGGGCTGGGTGGTGAAAACTTTGACAAAAACTAATTAATTGGCATGACCCAAGAAAGGACATAGGTTTATAGATTCTTGAAAACACCAACTAAATAGGAACTCCTAACAGAGACACCTATTGATATTGTAAACAAAAGTCTAGCTAGAAATTAGTATTATGTCCTAGTCATCGGGAAAAACAAAACTAGAAATTTCTAAGGGTTCTGAAGGAACACCAAGGAAGGGTACATGTGGTCAGCTTTCCCTCATCTTCTTTTCTTCCTCATTGCTCCCATTACTTAAAAGACTTTGAAGATTTTTTGCAGCAAATTGTATTTTCTAAAATTGAAAACTATGATATGCCAATAGCTAAAGCTAACCACCACACTGTACAGAAACCTGTAATAGCCCATTTTTTGTTACCATAGTGAAATGCCTGAGGCTGGAGACTTTACACAGGAAAGAGGTTTATTTAGCTCACAGTTCTAGAAATCTAAGAGCATGCTGTTGACATAGGCTTGGCCCTGGCAGGGACCTCAAGGTGAATGGTGTCTCAGTGGTGGAAACATATGTGAGAGGGAGACAGCAAGGTGAGACAGGAAATCAGAGAGCAACAGAGGATCAGGCTTACTGTTTTGAGCAACTCACTCTTGTGAGAACTAACTCGGGGTCCAATAAGAACTACATTAACCCTTGCAAATACAGCACCCCAAAGGCCTAACCACCTCCCATGAGGCACTACTCCTTGAAAGTCCCACAAATTTTTAACATTACCACACTAGGGACCAAGCTTCCAACACATGAACCTTTAGTGGACAAACCACATCCAAACCATAGCAAAACCCAAACCAGACCCACAGAGAGAGACCACATGCAGAGGCCCACTTGTAGAAGAACCTCCAGGCACATAATTAAAAATCTTTAGATACTTCTGGCCCCAGCGTCTGAGTCTTCCAGCTGCAGCCCCAGGAATCAGAGAGCAGAGACAAACCCTTCTGCTGCACCCATCCAAATGTCTGATCCACAGTATCTATGAAAATAAGGGACTGTTTTAAGCCACCAGGATTTGAGGCCATTTGTTACACAACCATCAAAACCAGAACATTAAGTAATCACAAAAATGTCTGTTATTATGTGCACACTCCAGAGCTAACTAGCCCAGATGAACAGATCTAGCACAAAAGAAAAATGCAACCTATCATAAGATCTCTTAAAAGTCCATGGGAGATACTGCCATAATTGCTTACTCTGTAAAAATTTGAAATGAGAAAATTCAAGAATTTCCAAAGGAAAGAGGAAAAATATAACCTTCTTATTATGTGTTGAATCTGAAATTTTTTTTCAAGGGAACAAAGTTTAACAATGACTCTCATTAATGACCTTGGTTACTAGGTTACAAAATGAAAAGAAAAGTAGATCATTCACAGCTTTTAAACAAAGCTGGAAAAATCTTTTTAAATCATTTTATAAAAATAGAAAGATGCAATTGAAAGAAAAATTTTATACAATTTTCTTGATAGATAAAATCTGTAAACAAATTAGGGTGAGTTAGTGCTTTTGATCTGAAACATTTCATTCCTGCTCCTACGTTAGGATGAAGTCTGTAAAGAACAATGAGAAAAACCTGGAGAGTGTACCAAGTTATAATTTGTATTTAGTCTTCTAGAGATCTGAAGTTTTAAGGCAATCAAGTAAGTTGAATTCCAAGGTGGGAGCAGGCCTTTGGAGGAAACATGGGGCACACTATCTACCTCTCTTTGAGCAGAGCACAGGGGACACATGTGGCCACTTTTAAGTAAAAAGGTATCATCTATATTTTAGCAAGTAATTAAAGGTCAAGTCTGGGTTAGTATGTAGATTTGGAATCCCTGGAGAAGCCAGACTTTAGGGAGTTCACACTTGCAGAATCACTGAGTGCTCTCTAGAGAAATATCAGAAACAGGCAGAAGACTAGAGAGACCACTCTAAGTTGCACAGGCATGTGGGTGTGCAGGAAAAGATCAGTCACTGTTGGAGGGCAGGTACAAAGTCACAATCATTTATTTGCATCCTTCCTTCCTGCAGCAAAAACCTTAAGATACCCAGAGAGGGGTATCAAATGCTCCCACCTACAGGAGAGAGGAAAAATCCATTGATTTTGAAAAAGGAATAAAAACAAAACCGATTTGTCTCTGGGAGAGGAATAGGTAACTTTTTGCCCCCAGGACACAAGAAAGATCCATTGCAACTGTGAGGGATGTAGAAGCAAAAACTTCTTACTTCAGGGAAAAGGCAAGAAACTATTTGGGGCCCAGGATCTTACACCAATATCAAGCAGAGGCCTGCTATCAATGAGAGGAGGGGAGGAAATACCTCTCCAAGACCAACCATGATATACAGAAGAATTTAGTTGTCACAGGGAAGACAGGCAAGAGAGCTGAGAAAGCCCCACATTGAGGTTTAGGATCTAAGAAAGAGGGTGAATCAGGACAATAGAGAATCTGCCCTCTCACCACGAGCCTAGTACTGAGTAGCAAGTAAAGACACCCTACCATGCAAAAGAGGGAAGAACCACTCTGGGCCAAGGCATGCTAGAACTGCTAAAATGAAAGGGATCCTGCACTGTTTGGCTTGATCCATTTAGTTTTCAGAAATATAAATTACTTCCTTACCAGAACAATAGCAGAAGTAAGGAATATAGCCAAAAGAATTGTAGTAAGAGTCAGAAGTCTAATTGTGTGACTATAGGCAAATCATTAACTTTTCTGAGTCTCAGATATTTCATCTATACAAATATGGGTCAAAGTTAAAATTGTATAGTTCATTTTTTAAGAAGAAAATGAGATAATATATGAAAGATTGCCCATTTATGTGGTTTAAATAATTAAACAGCAAAATCCTGGCTGTTACAGCCAATATAGACAATTGACGAAGCAACAAAAGTCTTGGCAATAAATGCTTTCATCACTAAGGAGCCATTTTTAGATAGTGCCTACTCTGAAAACTGTTCTCTTCTCACTGAAACAAAGTAAGGCTGATAACATCCTCCCAAAGTGTGCTTGGAAGATCACAAGCACCTCTTGGAGGAGCCAGGGAGAGTGGAGGAGAAAATATGTTCTTTGGGATAACATATAGTCTACCAGAGCATACATTGAAGCAAAGCAAGCCCTCCTGAATCTTCAGCATTTTAACTGATGCATGCAGTATAAAATTATAAACAGGATCATAAACACTATTATGAAGACTATACTCAGTGGGGGACACTGATCAAACATATATGGGAAAGTAAGTTCTCTGCGATTAGTATGAAAGCTCAGTCTTACCCAAATCCACATGAAATTTGAAATGGTTTGGAATACATAAGAGGATCAGTGAATGACATCAAACCCAAATGATGAAATAGAGAATCTGAACATGATCTTTCTCTTATTTCTCACTGATCCCTTAGAACCACCAATAGAAATATAATATTAACTCTACATGTAAATTAAATTTTCTAGAAGTCATATTTTAAAAAGTAAGACAGATGAGCTTCATTTAATAATACATTTTACATAATTCAATATATTCAAAATGTCATCCTTTTAACTTGTAATCAAAATAAAAATATAACTGTTATTTTACACTCTTCATAATAAGTCTTTGATATCTGACTTATGGCACATCTCAGTTCAAACTGGGCACATTTAAAGACAGTCGCAGCATAAGAAAGTAGGGATTGTAAATTAACACTAGGCCATATCATACATTTGCACTTATTTTAAAGAAAAGCCAAGTTTAAACGTATGTTTTAGGTTTTAAAATATTTTTGGCCAACCTCTCTTGATACTTACGCAGAAGTGAGAAAAGATGATTGAAGGTATCTCAACATCCCTCTTTTTTTTTTTTTCACTCAGAGGTTAAGATTTCTGTTGCAATAGCTAGGGATTGCATTGTCATTTCAGATGAATCTCAAGTCTGTATTCAAAAAGTGTAAATCATCATTAGGTTCCTACACTTGTCATTCTTTTATTATTTTTCATTTTTATCTTAAATATATTTACTTCTTGACAAACATAAAGAAATAAAGAATTATATTTAAATGGTTAATAAAACAATTTGACTGCATAAAATCCCTTTTCATTTTAGGTAGACCTACTGGTACAAACAAGTCACCTGGGTGGTCTATTTTTCTTTGGTAACAGGGATTGAACTCAAGGGCTCTAGACCACTGAGCCACATCTCCAGCCCTATTTTGTATTTTATTTAGAGATAGGGTCTCACTGAATTGTTTAGGGCCTTACTTTTGCTGAGGCTGGCTTTGAACTCAGGATCCTCCTGCCTCAGCCTCCAGAGCCACTGGGATTACAGGCATGCAGTACTGCACCCGGCACCTGCTCTGTTCTCTTACTTAACTGCAACTGTGTTTTCCTTGCAGTTAAGGAAGAGACCTTGGTAGATTACTTCTTTGCACCAGGGTTTCTTGACAGAACTCTATTGGTACTTTGGTTTGGACTCTTCCTTCTAGCTGAAGGTTATATACTATCTATGGGCCTGGTCAAAAAATGTTAGTAGTTTCCTCAGTCATGGTGAAACAACAACAAAATGCCCCCAGGCATTTCTAAACTTCTCTTGATAAGATAGTATCACTCTCCCAGTTTGAGAGTCACTGCCTGAAACTTAAGTTAAACTCTGATCATTTAACAAAGCACCTTTAGTTGTAAATATCCTATATTTTGTAGTTTGCAAGTATTCTGTATTTTGTAATTTCTCTTATCAGCTAAAAAGAAAGGATTATAAAATGAACATTTAAGGCCGGGCTTCATTATGCACACTGTAATCCCAGTGGCTCTGGAGGCTGAGGCAGGAGGATCTTGAGTTCAAAGTCACCCTCAGCAATTTAGCAAGGCCTTTAGTAATTATGGATTCCCTATCTCAAAATTAAAAAAAAATGTAAAAAAGGGCTGGTGATGTGGATCAGTGGTTAAGCACCTAGATTCAATCCCCTGTGCCCATCCTCCACAAATCAACATTTTAAAAACCAGAAGCACTAAAACATCAAAGAAACCCAAAGGCCCTTGTAAACACAACTGACTTTGCTTCAAAGGTTTTTTTTGCTTTTTGTTTTTCACTTCAAGTTAACACTACCTTTAAAAAAATTCACATTTTTGAATTTATTTTTTCTGACATCTAAGAGGGATCTTACATTTTTCTACTTCCCTTTCCAAGACTATTCCCTCTTTTGCACTGTGTAATCTTAAATTTAAATCTGAATTAGTTGCATTGATTTTCCTTTGTGTTAACAGTCAAATTATGATACAATTTGAATTATTGAAATGCATATGGAGGGGTTTATTTTCTTATTTTTAGTGAAAACTCGTGTTTTTAAAATTAGCACCTAGGGGACTATAGGTGGAGACTTAATATGTAGAGTCATCAGCATGATAATTGTAATTAAATAAACACAAATCAGTTCATGATAGCTGATTTCATTTACCATTATAATCAACTTTCTCATATATAAAACATCACAATTAGTCCTAAATTGACATTCACTATTTGTATATTAGAGTTTCAAGGAAAACACTGAAGAGTTAGTGACTATCATAATGATTGAGATGTGTTTTGACATCAGTAATTATTATTATTTTTAAGATGGGGGTCTTGCTATGTTGCCTAACCTGATCTCCAACTCCTGGACTCAAGCAATCCTCCTGGCTTGGCCTTCTGAGTAGTTAGGACTACAAGCCACCAAACCAGCCCAGTAATTATTGTTTAGTAGATCTCTTTTTGGACACTAAAATCACGACTAATATGATTGTATAAGTTTGAAATTGGTTTTATGAGCAACATACAGATTTGATGCAATTCCCATTAAAATACCCACAAATTGGTGTGAACATACTTTGTATACAACCAGAGATATAAAAAACTGTGCTCTATATATGTAATATAAATTGTAATGCATTCTGTTGTCATAGATATATTTAAAATAATAATGATAATGATAATAAATGTCATTTTTCCAGAACTAGAAAAAACAGTCCTGAAATCCATTTGGAAGAGCTCCATCCCCCACTGTTTTCATCTCCCATAGCACCACACTGAGGCCCAAGCCAGTAATCATAGTGTGTCTTTGGGCAACAAAAACCATGGCAATATATAATATGCTAAACTCTTTCCAAAGTAGTACCAATTTATATTCCACTGGTAATCTGATGAGGGTTTTATTTTGTCAGTATTTCCTTAACATGTGTTAATTTCAGAATTTTTTTTATATCTGCTAGTTTATTGGGTATAGTGGTCTCATATTTTTTTAAGAAAATAATAGCTTTATTGAAAATTGAGAATATAGTTTATATGCCACATAAATATACCCACTTAAAGCATATAGTTTTTAATATATTCATAGAGTTGCCCAGTAATCATCACCACCATTAAATCAGGAACCTTTTCATCACCCCAGAAAGAAACCCTGAACTCTCCATTTCTTCATAACTTCTAGGCAACCACTAATCTACTCTCTGTCTTTAGAGATTTATGTATTCTAGGAATCTCATGCAAGTGGAACCATCTATACAATATGTGATCACTTAGCATAATGATTTTAAGGTTGCAAGTAACTGTATTTCATTCCTTTTTGTTGTTGAATAACATGCCATTGTACAGAGATACCACATTTAACCATTCCATGTTTATCAATTGATCGATATTTGGGTGGTTTCTACTTTTTGAATAATATTGCTGTGAATATTTATGTTCAGTTTTATTTTTCTTGAATATGTTCCTAAGAGTGAGATTTCTGGATTATACAACTATGTTTAACCTTTGGAAGGAGCACTAGATTGTTTTCCAAAATAGCTGCACTATTTTACTTATTTATTTTTTTTGCATTTTATTAATATTTAAAATTAGATTTATTTTAATGTAAGCCTCCTTAACTTACAAATGTAAATTATTATTTAAAAATATTACACATTTATTGGGCTCAATCAGTAGCGCGCCCGCCTGGTGTGCATGCGGCCAGGTTTGATCCTCAGCACCACATACAGACAAAGATGTTGTGTCTGCCAAATACTAAAAAATAAATATTAAAAAATTCTCTCTCTCTCTCTCACTCTCTCTCACTCTTTCTTTGAAAAAAAAAATATTACACATTTACATGTGTAGTGTTTGCTCCCCACCAGTCTTGAGAGTTCTAAGTCAAATCATGTACAGAATGACATGGAAACTGCATGAAAAGCTGAGACACCAGCGCTCACCGAACTTTAATAATGCACATTACAAGTCACACTTTGGAAAGCAAGCCCTAGAGCTCAGGCAACATCATTTCATAGAAATGGCAGTTCAAAGGCAAAGCACGTCTGAGCACAGCGTGGAGCATTAGATCCAGAGCCAATCTGATCTGCAACCCTCCCTTCTCGGAGTCCTTGTTTCCTACCTCTACCTCCAAAAGGAAATGTCAGAGACTGAAAAAGGGCTATTTGGTCATTACTGTGTCCATTCTAGGCAGCTCAGAAGTCATCCCTACAGTCAGGTTCCAGGACTTTGCAGAATCCAGTTCTAATCATCTCACGGTTAGCCTTTCAGTCCGGGCCCCAGAAGTAGTGTTGCCCGAGTGGCAGGGACATCCCAGCACCCGGGGGAGAGAGAGGGAAGCGAGCGGACAGCAAACACCCTACAGCAAGTACTTCGCCCTTTCCAACCACACACTCCGCCGCTAGCCGGCCCTCCGCCGGCCCGGGCGGTGACACTGGAAGAGAAACCACGGCGGCCCAGCCCCAGGAACACCCCTGTGGCAGGGTTTCGGCCGCGCAGGGCCTTGCCCACTGCCCGGGAGGGCTCATGGCGCCCGGGTTCTGGTGGCCCGGGCGGCCGCAGGCTAACTCGCGGGGTCCGAGGGCGGCGACGTGGAGAACAAAAGCGCGCTCCCAGCGGCCTACGCACGGCTCGGAGTGCCGCCGACCCCATGGCTCCACCGCGCTTAGCGTCGTGGCCAGCGGCCGCCGGGGCGCACAGCCCAGCGCGGCAGAGACAATCCCTTCGGCGACGGGAGGGACGCCAGCTGCTGCAGGAGCCCTGGGGCAGGCGACGCGATCCCGCCCCCACCCCCCCCCCACCCCCACCCCCCCCCACCCCCACCCCCCCCCCCCCGCCGCCAGGACCCCATGTCGGCGCCAGGCGGACCCTCGAGGGGGAGGGGAGGGGAGGGCGGCAGGGGCGGCGAGACCCACCTGTCGATCAGGAGCTTGTGGTCCCCCATCCAGGGGATGAGGTGCTGTCCCTGCTCCCGGGCCAGGGCCCGCTTGTCGTCCCGGAACGACTTGCAGGCATAGCTGAACACCAGCAGCTCCACTTGACTGCCCCCGCAGCCGGCTCCACCTGGGCCGGCCTCCTCCGCGCTGCCTTTCCTCTCGGGCTTGGCGCGGCCTTGTCCGCGCCATACATGACAGCCTCCCTGGTGTCTGGGCGGGTCCTTTGCTGCTCCGCGCGACGTCCCGGATGGCTCGCCTGGCTTACCCCCTCAAAGGCGCCGCATCCTGGCCGCAACCTTAACACTGCTGCCATGGCGGGCCACAAAATGGAGGAAGGTCGACTTCCGGCAGGAGGGCCGCACTTCCACGCGGGTAGATTCGCCAGGGCCAGGAGCGTTTCAGCCGCTGGAAAATCCGTAGGCCTTCCTTTTCGATTTCCCACGTGCTGCCACTGTGGGAGCGGCCATGCTCAGGGGACCCACATTGTTTTCGTGTTCTCCCCAGAGGTGGTCGACAACATGACGAAAGCGCGGTGGGGCACGGCGCGCCCGCTTCGCTGCGGCCGGTGGGGCCCCAGTGATGGCGTCTGGGGGGGGGGGGCTCAAAAGATGCCGCGCGTGACCTCGGTGCCATCGGATTTTGGGTCGCTTAGGGGTCTGGGTCCCAGCCCCAGCCTCAGAAGGTGCCCGAGGCTCGTGAGTGCCCCAGACCCCGGGGCTGCGTGCTGGGCGGCGCGTCTCCGTCTGGCCCGCGGCCTCCCCAAGTGGAGCTCTGACCCAGCTCTTTTGGGTCAGAGGGTCAGGAGCTGGAGGGCCAGGGGTCCTGCGGATAGACAGCCCATTTACGCCAGGACCGGAGGTGAACATTCCCCTTTGTGTGCCTGGAGCCCCGCGGGAGGCCAGGGACGTCTTCCTGCCAGGAACGTGACAGCGAGGCCGGGCTATCGCCGGGGTGGGCGGGTCCTGCGGTTTCCCGTGTCGCCCCTTGGCTCCCGTAGGTGGTGCTTGGAGGTAGCACCCTGGGGAGTGCAAGGGTACCGTTGCCACCCGCGCTTGGGGGCTGCTCGGCCTGCCGGCCCCTCCCTGGTGGGAGGCCTCGCCAGGTGCGACCCTGGGGCTGGAGGAGCGCCAACCATGCTCAGCGCAGCTTCAGGTGCTGGGCACCAACCGAAAACATGCCTACCCGCAGTACCCGTTTCTTGAAAATTCGCTGCACTATTTTTAATTACCACCATTATCAATGGAAGGGTACTGAAGTCCATGGTATCTGTGGTTTTGATTTGCATTTCTATAGGGACTAATTATGTTGAGCTCTTTTCATGTGCCTGTGAGCCATTTGTATGCCTTTGGAGAAATTTATATTTATATCTTTTGCATATACTTTGATTAAACCATTAATTTTTAGTTATTGGGTCATGAGTTCTTTATATATTCTAGACAGAAGTCTCTCAATAGATAGACTTAATAGAAATCTCTTAATAGGAGATATTTTCTCCTATTCTGCCTTTTTACTTTCTTGCTGATGCCCTTTGATGAAGTCCAATTATGTGTTTTTGCTTTTGTTGCTTGTGGTTTTGTTGGCATATCCAAGAAGCCATTGCCCACTTCAAGGACACAAGAGATTTTCACTTACAAGAGTTTTATAATTTTAACTCTAGCATTTAGGTCTTTAATCTATTTTTAGTTAATTCTTGTGTGTGATATGAGTTAGGAAACAATCTAACTAAATTATTATGCATGTGAATGTTCAGTTGTGCCAACATAGTTGTTGAAAACAAGTATTTTCTTACTGAATTGTCTTGGTACCCTTCTTGAAAATCAGATACCATAAACATGAAGGTGTTGTTCCTGTACACTCAGTTTTCTGTCATTAATCTATGTATTTTCGTCCTGACACCTTTATCATACTGTCTTGCTTACTGTAGCTTTGTAATGAATTTGTAAAGTCATGGTATGAATCTTCCAACTTTGTTCTTTTTAAAAATTTTTTATTCTATTTTCAGTCCCTGGGATTTTCATATAAATTATAGTTAGCTTGTCCATTTATACAAAAAGATTACCTGCGCTTTTGATAGAAATTATAGGACTCTGTAGACTAGTTTAACAATAGTAGTCTTCCAACCTATGTATCTGAGGTGTCTTTATATTTATTTGGGTCTTTTGAAATTTGTTTCAACAATATTACTTTTCAGATGGAAATTTTCATCTCTTTTTTAAAACTTACACCTTTTATTTTTAGTTTTTGATGCTTTTACAAATGGCATTGTTTTCCTAATTTTATTGTTTGCTTCTTCATTGTAAATTCATTTATTGTATTTATCTTGTACCTGGCAACATTGATGAATTCATTTATTAATTCTAATAAATTTTTAATGGAATTTTAGAATTTTCTAGACAGAAAATATAGTTTTCCTTTTCAGTCTAGATGTCTTTTCTATAATTTGCTGTAAGCCCTAGCTAAAACCTCCAGTATAATGGATAGAAATAGTGAGAGGGGACATTCTTATCTTGTTCTTGATTTTAGGAAAAAAAGCATCAATCTTTCACTATTAAATTTCATGTTTACTGTGGGTTTTTCATAGATACTGTTTAATCAGATTGTGGAAAGTTCCTAGATTGTCGATGGTCACAAGATGATCATGTGGTTTTTGTTCTTTGGTCTACTGATTTGGTTTAGATCAGTAGATCTTTATTTACATTAATAGATTTTCAGTTGTTAAGCCAACCTTGCATTCCTAGAATAGATCCCACTTGAGCATGATGTATTATTCTTTTAACAATAGCTCAGTTTACTATTGTCTTAACAGAAGTTCTCAATACTAAACGACTTTTCTCTCTTTTTTTGTTTTTTTGTGATGCTGGGGATTGAACTCTGGGCCTTCACCAAATGACTTTAAAAATTTTTTTTTATATTCGGGCAGATGAAAATGATTATGCATACAGTTCAGCAACCCAAAGTATGCTCAGTGACAGCTGGAAGACATCTGTAAATATTTGTGGATTGATTAAAACTCCTGGAGTTTGGGACCCTTTTGTGAAGAGTTATGTAGAGGTAAGTAGACTTTTCATAAAATTGTATTGGTTTTATTTTTGTCTTAAGCCTATGCAGAGATTGCATGCCTAATTATCTTTATTGATCAGAAGGAAATTTAATGGAAAAAATTGTAAATCTAACTAAATAAATAGAAAAAGAGTGTATCATATTTCTTTCTTGGTCTAAATAATTTGGGTTTTTTGGGGGGAGGAGGTGGTGGCAGGTACCAGGGATTGAACTCAGGGACACTCAACCACTTAGCCACATCCCCAGTTCTTTTTTGTATTTAGAGACAGGGTCTCACTGAATTGCTAACACCTCGCTTTTGCTGAGGCTTGCTTTGAACTCTGTCCTGCCTCAGCCTCCCAAGCTGCTGGGATTGCTGGTGTGCATCACTGGACCTGGCATTTTGTTTATTAATAAGCTGTTGATGTTACTTTTTTTCATTACTGGATAAACTGGGCCTTCACCAAATGACTGATCACCAAATGGTGATCAAGATGAAGCCTGAAAGATAGCCAAATATCTACAAAGTAAATAACAATATAATTGTAATTGTCTATTCTGTATTATTCTTGTTGAGCTTAAAAGCTGAAAGATCTTTTATGATTTGGTGGGATATAAAAAGAAGTGAACAAAAAAATCTGAAACTAGGTCACAATATATGAGATTCTTAGAATAATCACTTTTAGAAAGTTTATGAAGATTCTCTATCATCTCACAGTCATTGTAAAAAGGCCATTTGTGGGCAGTGGTTATAGCTCCGTGGTAGAGTGCTTGCTCAGCATGTGTGAGGTACTGGGTTCTATCCTCAGCACCACATTGAAAAAAAATAGTAAATATTTAAAATAATGGTATTGTGTAAAATATTTTTTTTAAAAATATATTTTTTAAAAAGTCATTTGTCAGAGGGCTTTGATACTGAACAATTGGAATAAATTTTCAAAATAAATCATTCTTTGAAAGTTTGAGTACTTAAAGTGCTGAACATGAAAAGATGGAAACAAAATGGAAAAAGCTATAATTGATATGCACTCTTCTGTGACTGAAGTTATAAATGGGGCACTGAGGTTAGTAAGCATCATATTTTAGTCATTAATATTTTTGCTATGAAGCTGGGTGAGGTGGGATTACACTCCTGTAATTCCAGCAGCTGGGGAGGCTGAGGCAGGAGGATCACAAGTTCAAAGCAGCCTCAGCAAAAGCGAGGTGTGAAGCAGTGACAGGTGAGACCCTGTCTCTAAATAAAATACAAAATAGGGATGGGGATGTGTCTCAGTGGTCGAGTTCCCCTGAGTTCAATCCCTGTCCCCCCACCCCCAAATTATATATATTCTCGCTTTGAGGACATGAATTTCTTATAGGAATAGTTCTTATGTTGAAATTACTATTTTTTTTTTCAGTAAGAAAATAGCCCAAGGAAAAATGAACTTTATAGTCCTCTATTTTAAGGTGATTTTTTTTCATAGATGATGTAACATATATGCTAGTGGAAGCATGTTCCTTCTGTGGTACTCTTTGTCAATTTTGTACTCAGCAATGAAGTTGTGTATTATCTTTTGTATCTTATAAAATTCAGCTAAGATATTATAAACTTATTTTATATAGATGTTGGAATTCTATGGTGATCAAGATGAAGCCTGAAAGATACTTACTAATTATGCTTATGATGAAAAGTTTCCATCAAATCCGAATGCCCATATATACTTATACAATTTTCTAAAGAAGGAAAAGGCACCAAGAGCGAAACTGTTAAGTGTGCTTAAGGTATAGATTTTTTATTTCACTATTTGAACAGTTTTGGAGGTTTATGTTCAAACATTTCGAGGTTATTGTTTTCTAACTTTTTATATTATAGCACTCATAGAAAATGACATTGTATGAATAGTATGCTAAGGTATACAGAGAAAGTTGCTCCCTCTGCAGGCTCTAGGAAGACACTCTACTTCTACTGAGGAGAGAGAATCTGTGTTTTAGAAACTCTGGTTGGAGAATTCTGCATTTTTTTTAAATCAACGATTGAAATTTAACTTATATATAGTAAGTGTACTTATTGCAAGCATATGCTTGGATATGTTTTAACATATATCCATGTCACTTTCATAATAATATGATATAAAGCATTGCTGTCACTCCCAAAAGTTCTTTATTTCACAACCCACTATCCACATATTCCTGCCTTCAGGCAGTCACTGGTCTGCTTTTTGAAATCATGGATTAATTTTATCTTTTCTGGATTTTCATATGAATGTAATCTTAGTTTTATACTTTTTTTTTGTTTGTGGGGGGTGTCTGGCTTCTCTCACTCAGCATGTTATTGAGTTTTTGCCATGATGTTGTTTTAGCAATTTATTAATGCTGAGTAATACTTCATTTTTATACATTAAATTTTTGATGAACATTTGGCTTTTTGACTGTTATGAATAATGTTGCTAAGAACATTCGTGTATTTCTGTGAGTGCACATATATTTTTGTTTTTCTTGGGTAGCTGTGTAATTTCTGAGTAAGGAAAATACCATCAGCTGTTTTTTGAAGTGATTGATTGTACCATTAACATTCCCACCATCTATGTTTCAGAGTTCAGCTTCTCTACATCCTGTCCAATGTTCGATATTGTTTGATATTCTATATTTTGGGGGGGTTGTAGTCATTTTACTTATGTCTGTTTTACATTTCTACCAGCAATGCATGAGGTTTTCGGTTTTTCTACATTGTTGCCAACTCTTAACTTTTTTTCATTTTGATAGTAGCTATTCTAGTAGTATTGTATTCCAGTAGTGTGGTGTCTCATAATAATGGCTTGTGATGCTAGGACATCTTTTTATGGCCATTTATCATCTTTGTAGAGATGTCTATTCCAAGTATTCAAGTCCTTTGCCCTTTTTTGAATTGGATTGTTTGGTTTTGGAGTATTGAATTGTAGAAATTTGTGTGTCAGGATTAAGCACAGGGCCTCAGATAGACTACGGGTGCTGTAAACTGCACCCCCATCTCCTATAGTAGTCCTTTATATATTTAGTGGTCAGTTTTTAATCTGCTGTTTTAGAGGAGAAAGAAGAAAGGTTCTTTTCAGCCTATACAGATGACTAACAGAAATTCTTATCTGTTAGTCTTCTTTTAAAAGTCGATTAGGAAATCAATAGGGTGAACATTTATTCTTAAGACAAGATAGACTTAGGGAGAAATGCTGTTTTCCTTTTGAGAAGTACAGTATTGGGATCTAAGAGCTCAAATTGTTGGGTTTAATAGCAGATTGGGTATGACAAAAGAGAGGGTTAGTGTAATGTGTAGAAAAAGCAGCCTAAAGGACAGAGCAAAAAGGGTGGAGAGTGCAAAAAAGATTGAATTGGGGGCTGGGTTTGTGGCTCTGTGGTAGAGCGCTTGCCTAGCATATATGAGGCACTGGGTTCAATCCTCAGCACCACATAAATATAAAATAAAGACATTGTGCCAACCTATAACTAAAAATACTAAAAAAATAAAAATTAAAAAAAAAAAAGATTGTATTGGGGACTTGGTGGAAACGTCTGATACCTTTAATTGGAGTTTTGGAGGAGGCAGAAAATGGGACAAAAACAAACAATAATAAAAATACATATGTATTTGAACAGTTAATGGCTAAGAATTTTCTAAAGTTGATGGAGAATTTTTTTTTTTTTGAGGAGGGACACAGTACTTTATTTTTTTTTTAATTTTTTTATTTTTTTTATTGGTTATTCAAAACATTACAAAGATTTCAGAATCACATCGGTTACACATCAACATTTTTACATAATACCATAATAGTAACTGTTGTATTCTGCTACCTTTCCTATCCTCTACTATCCCCCTTCCCCTCCCCTCCCATCTTCTCTCTCTACCCCATCTACTGTAATTCATTTCTCTCCTTATTTTTTTCCCATTCCCCTCACAAACTCTTATATGTAATTTTGTATAACAATGAGGGTCTCCTTCCATTTCCAAGCAATTTCCCTTTTCTCTCCCTTTCCCTCCCACTTCATGACTCTGCTTAATGTTAATCTTTTTCTCCTGCTCTTCCTCCCTGCTCTGTTCTTGGTTGCTCTCATTATATCAAAGAAGACATTTGGCATTTGTTTTTTAGGGAATGGCTAGCTTCACTTAGCATAATCTGCTCTAGTGCCATCCATTTCCCTGCAAATTCCATGATTTTGTCATTTCTTAGTGCTGCGTAGTACTCCATTGTGTATAAATGCCACATTTTTTTTATCCATTCATCTATTGAAGGGCATCGGGGTTGGTTCCACAGTCTAGCTGTTGTGAATTGTGCTGCTATGAACATCGATGTGGCAGTATCCCTGTAGTACGCTCTTTTGAGGTCTTCAGGGAATAGTCCGAGAAGGGCAATAGCTGGGTCAAATGGTTGTTCCATTCACAGCTTTCCCAGGAATCTCCATACTGCTTTCCATATTGGCCTCACCATTTTGCAGTCCCACCAGCAATGTATAAGAGTACCCTTTTCCCCACATCTTCGCCAGCACTTGTTATTGTTCGACTTCATAATGGCTGCCAATCTTACTGGAGTGAGATGGTATCTTGCAAATCTTAGATGGTTTTGATTTGCAAGAGAAATTTTTTTAAAAAATATATTTATTTATTTTGTTATATATGACAGCAGAATGCATTTTAATTCATATTACACATATAAAGCAGGATTTTCATGTCTCTGGTTGTACACAAAGTAGAGTCACACCATTTGTGTCTTCATACATGTACTTAGGGTAATGATGTCCATCTTATTCCTCTGCCTTTTTTACCCCCATACTCCCTCCCTTCCCTTCCCCTCCCCTTGCCCTATCTAAAGTCCCTCCATTCCTCCCATGCTCCCCCCACCTCTTCCTATTGTGGATCAACATCCTCATATCAAAGAAAACATTTGGCATTTGTTTTTTTGAGATTGGCTTACTTCACTTAGCATGATGTTCTCCAACTCCATCCATTTACCTGAAAATGCCATGATTTTATTCTCTCTTAATGCTGAGTGATATTCCATTGTGTGTGTGTGTGTGTGTATACCACATTTTCTTTATCCATTCATCTACTGAAGGGCATTTAGCTTGGTTCCACAATGTAGCTAATTGTGAATTGTGCTACTATAAACATTGATGTGACTGTGTCTCTATAGTATACTGTAATCGGAGTCTTGGAAAAGGCAGGGTATAAACCAGAGTGGGATATAGCTGGGTCAAATGGTGGTTTCATTCCCAGTTTTCCTAGGAATCTTTCTGATGGAGAAATTTTATAATTCTGATGGTCTTTTATTTGATCTGGGTACTGGTCACCTGGGTGTGTTAAATTTTGTGATGATTTATTCAATGTCATAGGACTTATACCTTTCTAGTACATATATTTCAATTAAAAAGTTAAAACTAAGTGACTTGAGCCGTATATAATGTGATTTTGGTAGGAACCAAATTTTAATAATATTCTCTGATACTGGTATGTTGATCTTTATTATTGAACCTGGTTGATTGATTTTTTACAAATTATTAAGAGAAGTTAACAAACTATTTTTTGTTTTGTTGGGAATTATTTCATTTTAAGTTCAAAGTACTTTGGAAAGTAGACAATGAATTTGTTTAGTATTATGTGTATTGAAATGAGAAATAATTTAAAATTTTGGGGTTTTGTATATTCATAAAAATAGTCCTTGTTTTCAGAGAGGAAAACCTTTAAATTTGTTCCTGTTTTGTAGAAGAATTGTTAAATTGTGGGCTGGGGTTGTGGCTCAAGTGATAGAGTGCTTGCCTAGCATGTGTGAGGCACTGGGTTTAATCCTCAGCACCACATAAAAAAAGATATTGTATCCACCTAAAACAAAAAATAAATACTTTAAAAAAATTGTTATATTGTTTACCCAAATAACTTTAGGGTACTGTGTTCCTAAATCCAGTCTCCCAAATTGTTGCCCCTTTTTGAATTTTTGTTTTATGTATTATATAAAGGCATTTCACAATATCTTATATGTAATGTGTATATAAAACTTTGTAATCTGTGATCTCTTTTAATTGGTATTTTCTGTGTGATTTCTCCGCCCCCCCTGTCCCCAGTCCTTGCTTCTGAAAATAAATTATTTTAAGTGTGGTAAATATTGTAGCTATGTATAAGATGCAAATTAAGAATTCTCCCCATCTGTTTCCTCCGATAATCTTGTCTATCATGTTAGCAGCATTTTTATTTTAAAAATTCTTTACAGAGAATACTTTTTATACCCAAGTTAAAATTGGATCAAAGCAAAATATCTTTTAAATCCTTGAATAACTTACTGAGAGTATATTAACCAATGAGAGCTTTATTTGAACATAAGCTGAAATTTGAGAAATGTCTTTGTATAAATTACAAGATTTTTTTTTCCAGAATTTGTATCAGATTGTACCCTCGCATAGACTGATGTTAAAATTCCATATGTTACTTAGAAAATCAGGTAAACAAGTTTTTGTTTTATGCCTCTTTGTACAGATAAGCTATAGTCAAGGAATTAACCAACTATGTCCCACAGGCCAAATTGACCTCATGCATGTATTTGTAAATCAAGTTCCATTAGAACTTATTTATTTATGTATTTTCTATAGCTGCTTTTGCACCATAATGGCAGAACTAGTGGTTGTAATAGAGACTAGTATATCTAGAATATTTATTATCTGACACTTTACAGAAGTTTGACTACTCCTGCTATAGAACATCAGTTCCCATTTGGAAAAAAGAAAATTGCCTTCAAGTTATGTAATTTCACTTTGTATTAATGCCTCCTGGGCTTCAGTATAGAAAATAACATGCTTCTTAAATGAAAATCAGTCCACTAATCCAAATAAATCGGTGCAAAGATTGCATCGGTTTTTTACCTAAGGGAAGAGAAGTTCCAAAGATGGGAAAAAAGGGCAGGGACTTTAACTCATGTTCTCCATAGTATATGAATTAGTGCATATAATCAATATAGGGATCAAACTGAACACTGGACCTCATTAGCATGTTTGATATTATTGAGCGTTCTTCTGATTTATTTCAGGAATATGAGCATAATGAATTGTTTTAAACCATTAACCAAACTAGAAGGCTTACATAATTCATTTTGATCAGCTGTACATACCTTTTTAGCTTTATGCACTTCTTAAATCAATACCTTATTTAAACCTGAACTGTTATGAATGTTGCAGAAAAAGAAGAACTCCGTAAATTGGGGTTGAAAGTATTGTTTGGAGTCCTGGATTTTCCTGGATGCACTAAGAACATAACTGCATGGAAATATTTGGCTAGATATCTGAGACAGCTCTTAATGGAGTGAGTAATAAACACAGCATTTATTTGCTTGTACTTTTGGATTTCTTCAGCTCTTTTCTTCTGAATGTCAGAAGCTAGAAAATGCAAAGTCACAAACTTAACATACAACAATTCTTTCCAGATACTGTGTACTATCAAATACTACATCTTGTAAGTCCATTGTGAGCTGGATATGTAAAAGTTTACCTATTTGTTGGCAGAATAAAGGATATCACAAAATTGTTTATATATTAATTTTAGTTGTATAAGGTACCCAGGGTAAGTAGAAACTTGTTTCAAACTTAAACTGATCTTGGGGGAAAAATGTATATCTTAGTCTATTTGGGTTTCTGTAACAAAATATCATAATTTGGGTGGCTTTTACATAACAAATTTATTTTCACAAGTTCTGGAGGCTAGGAAGTCCAAAGTGAAGGTACCAGCAGATTCATTGTCTGATAAAGAACAAGATTCTCAGTTCATAGAGGGTTCCTTCTATGGTGGAAGGGAACAAGGCAATTGCCTGGGGCTTCTCTTAAAAGATCACTAATTTAGGTCATGATTCATCTCCTCATGTCCTAATTATTTCCAGTGGTGATTAGGTTTTTTTTTATATTTATTATTTTTTTAGTTATAGGTGTACACAATATCTTTATTTTTATGTGGTGCTAAGGATCAAACCCAGTGCCCCACGCATGCTAGGCAAATGCTCTACATCTGAGCCCAACCCCAGCCCGTGATTAGGTTTTAACATGAATTTTTGTGGAGGGTGGGCAAGCATTCAGATGGTACTCTCAATGTAAACTACTTTCAAATATAAAGGACTGTTTAAACCCCTGCTAAACCATAGGGCTTTTTTTTTTTTGCAGGGGAGGGGTTTGCCAGGGATTGAACTCAGGGGGCACTTGACCACTGAACCACATCCTCAGTCCTATTCTGTATATTATTTAGAGACAAAGTCTCTCATCCAGTTGCTTATTGCTATCGTCCTGCCTCAGCCTCTGAGCCGCTGGGATTATAGGGGTGCGTCACCACACCCAACTACCATAGGGCTTTTGAAAGCCAAGAAACATAATGTTTGCTTTTTAAATTTCTAGAAGTTTTGCCACAGGAGACATACAGGTGCTAAATAAGTATATCCTCAAATTATTGATGAACATTTAGCATTGCTCTTCAGTTGTGAGATCCATGTATTTTATAATAATGTCATTTTAATTAAATTTTGGTAGCATATAATTTAAGGTTTTAAAGTAACTTTTAAATAATTATGATAGCATTTATTGAACATTTGCTGTGTACCAGATACTGTAAAAGGAGCTTTATGTGAAACCTGCTTCTGTACTAGTTTAGTCCTAATAACAATGTCATGAAATAAGTATCATTTTTATCCTCAAGGAAATTGAGAATCAGAGAGGTTAAGCAACCTGCTCAAGATCAATAGTAAATGGAATATCTGAAATTTTAAAAAAATTTACTTCAGAATCACTGCATCACTTTACTGTAATGAACTGGCTATTTAGTTAAGAGGAAATTAGTATGTGGAGATCAAAGAGAATTAAAAAGTATTTGATTTTATGTTATTGCTGATGTTAGTCTGGAAATAGCTTTCTATAGCTAAAATCAAATTCTAATGTACAGATTTGTCCCCATCACTGACCTTCCCTTTTGACATTTTTGTTTTTAGGAATCGTCTTGCATGGGTTCAAGAAGAATGGAATTCCAGGAAAAGCTGGTGGCCAACCTTTCACTTCAGCTACTTTTGGGCAAAAAGTGATTGGAAGGAAGATACAGATTTGACCTGTGAGAAAGCTTTTGTAGCTGGAATACTGCTAGGAAAAGGTACGTTTTTTATTTCTTTTAATTTTATCTTTTGAATATGACCATTCTTTGATTGTAGAACTTATCTAATGTGGTCCATAAGGATTCTGGATGCTCAAGAAATAATTGTTGAGCTGGGCGTGCATGCCTATAGTCCCAATGGCTCTGGAGGCTGAGACAGGAGGATTGCAAGTTCAAAGCCCTCCTTGGCAAAAGCGAGACACTAAGCAACTCAGTGAGGCCTTGTCTCTAAATAAAATACAAAAATAGGGATGAGTGGTGAGTATGTGGCTCAGTGGTTGAATATTCCTGCATTCAATCAACAGTACCCCCTTAAACAACAACAACAAAAATAAAGAGTGGATCATGAGTTGGGAACTGGTAATGTGCTTATAAGGAATCCCCTAGGGTTAGAAACAGTGCTTTCATGTTGTTGATTGTGATTATTTCTCATGCTCTCACTTGGGTGTTGTTGGGGGCATTAAGATGCACTATGCAAGACTGTTTCACAATCACTGACTGCTTGGCCTTGTTGCATAGGTTTACTGAAACTGTCTATTAATCAAGAATGTTCTTTCATACCTCATTGTTCTTTAATAGATCTGTATTATATACACTTAAATGTTCCTGTAAGGAGAAAAATTCTCCTTAAGAATGCCTCCCATTAATTTGTCAAATAGTCCTCTTAAAAGGAATGAGAAATTGATTGTTTCTTTATGGAATATTTTGGCCAATAAAACTCATACCGGCTTTGTACCACTGAAATATTAAAGTTAGCCAGTACTGAAATGGAACTGCTACAAAATGTACAGAAATGATGTGTATGATGACAACTAGTAAGATATATTTTGCTAGGGAGTTTAAGGTGTCCTAAAGAGATTCTTCAGTTCACTTGTTATCTTCTTCTACTTTATGAATTTGGAGTCCAAAGACCTGGATTAACTTTCTCATTCTCTACTCGTCATGTGACTTAGGTCAAGCAATTAACCTTTGGGAATTTGGACACTGGGATTGTCCTTTGTGAAATATCAAGTGAACATCACATCAAAGGGCTTTATGAATTCTGAAGTTGTCCAGGAATATCAGGTGTTGTTATGCCTGAAAATGGGCACATCTCTCCTATCTGGGTGTTAGCGTGGAGAGAGTGAATCTATTCAAAAGTTGAGCTTTTTTTCCCTCTTGTTCTGGTTATCATCATTACACCACAGTACTCAAATTCTGGTTGTGGTCTGCTTTTGCTTTGTGCTCAGAATGGGGTATGCTAGCTTTCTCCCCATTCTGTATGAGAAACAAGATGGGCCCCTTGCTCTGTGGAGGGACCTTTTCTGGTTGAAATTCAGCTATTTGGTTGCTTTGCTAGTTAAGCTCTCTAGTGGATTTACAAAGGAGGTGTATTTTGTAGTTTGTTTACCTTTTTCTGACTGTGATAATGCCTCTTTTGCTTACTTAGAAGCTAAAGTTGAGAGGGAAGTAGTACTAATTTGATCTTGGAGAATATTCCTTTAATGTACGAATATACATAATAATGTGTATATCACTATAGGGTTTGGGGAAAGAGAAGGAAAAAAGCTAAAATATGTGCCTTAATTATAATGGATCAAAAACATCTTTGTGAAGTAATACATTTTATTGGTGGCAGCTCTTAGAATATGTGTGGGCCATACTGGTATATATAGAGTTGAAGCAAAAATTTCAAACTATACACATGTACTTTAAAAATTTGGATGATAAGTATTAAAATTTTTTGCTCATTTTATTTTTTAGGTTGTAGATATTTTCGGTATATTTTAAAACAAGATCATCAAGTGTTAAAGAAGAAAATTAAGTGGAGGAAGAAATCAGTGAAAAAATACAGTATTGTAAATCCAGGAGTCTGATATTAAATTTTAGTTATTTCACAGTTGTACCCACACTGTAGTAACAGTAGATTGTTACTAAATGTATTTATTTGATAGTTTAAGAAAGATTGACTATAGAAAGTATTTATGACTATAGAAAGTATTTTTGTATTTCCTTTTACTGTAAGTTATAACTAGAAAAATAATGCCGCTGCCTTTGTTCCATGTAAATATATATACACACACATATTTTTTTTTTTGTAATTTAAAATAAAATGTTTTTTATGGAATGATTCTCCAAGTGAAAAAATAGCTCTGTAGCAGTTATTATTTGCAGATAACTTGCCTCTTGCTGTTATGTAATAAAATACAACTAGTGGTGCAAAATGAATTTTTGTATTTTTAGACTCTAAATTTACCCATGTTAGATTTACCACAATGAAGAAAAATATTAGTGATGAGTTCTGTTGAATTTTGGAAAGAGAGATGGATTTTAGGAAGTGACTCTTTTTTTTTTGTATTAAGACATGGAAATTTAGGGTTGAGAATTTTTCTGCCAGAGAGAAAAAGAACCTTCTACCATGAAGGAGTAATTTGGATCAAAGAGGTAGTGGGAATTGGCTGTTTCAACTGGCACTTGCATAATTTAAAAAGACTATTAGGTTTTGTTATTGCCTAGCACATCAGTCTTAGATGTTTCAGAACACAGGTGTCCTCTCTCCTTTCTTGGAAACTAGAATGCAGCAGTAAGCATTTGCCTGGTGGAAGACTCCTTACCAGTGAAATAGTAACCCAGCATCACACAGTTAAGCCCAGGGGCAATTTTTTGAGAACACAAGCTGGGCCTGATAGCATGTTGTGATAGTTGTTCGGGGGTTCAAGGAAGTGCTTCATAAATGTCTGCCTTTTATGCATTTTGTGTTCAGATAACCAGTAACTGAGTTCCATGAACGCTCACTAACTTTACAGTAAGCCTAATATTTAGATGACAAGCCACACGTTTTTCCCATTGTACTTTTTTATGAAGGTTACTTAATACTCAAGTTAAAAACATTTTCTGTTCTTTTCTATCTGTACTTTATCTCTCAAAGCATCTGCAAGAAAATTGGGGGATAAATTATGCTTTGTCAATTTATAGTTCAGTATTATTTTGCACTTGATAAAAACACTTCTATCAATAAATATCCAGCCTTACAAGGTACACACAAAACAAGTAGGTATTCCAAAAGGGCCATAAGAAGTCAAGCTAAAGCCACCACATAATTAGGTCTAACTTTACTGCTGGGAGTGGGTGATTGGGTTGTGTAGGAGTTCTGTATATGAAAGACTACCACTAGAGGAATGAAATTCCCAGATAATGTGTTCAAAATCTCAAAACAAAGGCCAAGATAGCCAGAGCATCTATCTACTCCCTGAAACCTTTATCAAAAGCTGTAAAATGGCTACAGAATGGAGGTTCAAAATGTGAGGTGAGTAGATATAGTTCTTGGTTTTCACACAAAGATTTCCTAGAATTTTTTTAGCATGTTCATATCTGATTTTTTGATAAAAGCAGTATGAGTCAACCCTTGTGGAAATTATTTAGGTCCACTGAAGGTAAAGCCAGTTCTGTGAATAATAACAATGGCCAGAATTTATGAAGCACTATGGACTTTACATTTCATCATAACACCACTACATTTCTATGAGTTATTCCTATTTTACCAAGGAGGTGAATGGAGCCCGTGGAGATGCGAGTAACTTTGCCAAGGTCACAGCTAGTAGGTGTTAGCACAAGGTTGCTAACCTAATTAGTATGATTCTGAAGATCACACTGGTGCTATCTGTATCACCTCCCAGGTAAGTCACTTTTTACTACCTGCCCAGCTGGGTAGCCAGAAAAAGAATAGAAAGGGATTCATAACCCAGAGGTCATTGGCTCAAGCAAAAACTATTCTTACTCTCCCAAGCGATTGGTAGGCTTCCCATTTTGTGTCCCCACATGCTCCTATATCAGATCACCACTCCCCCTGCAACCTTAGCCTGTATCTTAGAATATGACCTTATTTGGAGACAGTCTTTAGAGGAATAATGGAAGTTAAAATGCTGATATTATGGTGGGTCCTAATCCAGGATGACTGGTATCCTCATCAAAAGTTAAAAATTGGGGCTTGGGTTTTAGCTCAGAGTTGGCCTAGGATGTGTGAGGCACTGGATTCCATCCTCAGCACTACATAAATATAAATAAAATAAAGGTATTGTGTCCAACTACAACTAAAGGGGGAGAAAAAAGAGAAGGGGATTGACACACGCACTGGGAGAATACCATCCCAACATGAAGCCACAGATTGGGTATCTCCAAGTCATGAAATGCAACACAAACCATCAGAAGCTTGGAGAAAGGTCTGGAACCAACCTTGTTGACACCTTCATCTCAGACATTGAGTCTCCAGAACTGAGAGGAAATTTCTATTGTTTAGGCCACACAATTTGTGGTTCTTCGTTAGGGCAGCCCTAGCAATTAAAAATAATGATTTTTTTAAAAAGTATGCTTCAGAGTTAGATCTGAGGTGATTCAGTCTGGTTCTAGTTTTTAGTTCCAGACTTAGAGTAAGTTCACCTAACACTCAAGTTAAAAACGTTTTCTGTTTTTTCCTACCTGTACTTCACCTTCAGGTAGAAGATTTTCTTGTTCCCTTCCAGCCTGTTGTCATCTCTTTCCTTGGATTCTGAATAGCAGTTTGTTCCTTACTGTTATCTTAGTATAATCTGTTTATATTTGGGGGTAGGGGCACTTTTAGCCTTCTCAGCATAAAAGTTGCTTATCAGTTTTCCATTAAACATTCCTCTTCTAGTATAATAACTTTGCACACAAGAATATATATTTGTTAAATTGACACAATATCTACTGCAAAATTAGTTATTGTGTAATTATGTTACAATCATATGCATTATGTAATTCTATCTGAAATGTAGCTCCATATGAAATACAATGTTTTAGAAGCTCATACTGTCATTACATCCCATGAGCTCCTGCCAGCTGACCTTCACTTGCTAGTCTTGCAGGGAGTTTTTGCCCCAATCAATGTGATATCCATATTTTCATGGCAAAAGGAAAACTGAGACAAATGTCAAAGATACTCTCAGTTCTTTATGGAAGGAAAGAATGCATTCATTCATTCTTACATAATTCTGGGTCAGGTGTTGCCTCCTTTCTCAGAAGGTCACAGTGGCTGTGAACTCACTTGACTTAGTCCAGCTTACTCTTCGTGCTAAGGTTTACAAAGCAATGAATTATCTGACCTTTGAGCAAACAACCCAGTGGAAACTGCACCATCACTAGTGAATCATGGATGCCTTATTATATTTTAAAAAGCAGGGTTTGGGATGTAGCTTAGGTAAAGCACATGCCTAGTGTGCGTGAGGCCTGAGTGCCATCCTTAGCACCACAAATAAGAAGGAACACTCAACTAGGTCTGATATTGAACAGTACAGAGCTGTATTGACAATCATTCTGAGTACTCCCTCCTTTTTCCTTGGTTATAAAGATTTGGATTTTAAATGCTGCTTGGGCTGTCATAATTGAGAGCACTGTAATGTAGACTTGGCTAGGTTGAGGCTCATGCTTCCCTCTTAACATCCTGGCAAAGGCTGCGTGTGAGTATAAGCCAAGTGGGGTACCCTCTGTAGCAACACATTGGAACCAAGACAAACAACAAGAAGTGCTGGCGAGGATGCACTGGGAAAGGTATACTCATACACTGCTGGTGGGACTGCAAATTAGGACAGCCAATTTGGAAAGCAGTATGGAGATTCCTTGGAAAGCTGGGAATGGAACCACCATTTGACCCAGCTATTCCTTTTCTTGCACTATACCCAAAGGACCTAAAAACAGCACCCTACAGGGACACAGTCACATCAATGTTTATAGCAGCACAATTCACAATAGCTAAACTGTGGTGCCAACCTAGATGTCCTTCAGTGGATGAGTGGATAAAAAAATGTGGCATTTATACACAATGGAATATTACTCAGCACTAAAAATAAGAATAAGATCATGGCATTTGCAGGGAAATGGATTGCATTAGAGCAGATTATGCTAAGTGAAGTTAGCCAATCCCCCAAAAAAACAAATGCCGAATGTCTTCTCTGATATAAGAAGGGTGACTCAAAATGAGGTTGGGAGGGAGAGCAAGGGAGGAAGATTACCTCTAGATAGGGAATAGGGGTGGGAGAGAAGGGGAGGGAGAAGGGGAATAGCATGGATGGTGGAAGGAGAGGGCCATCATTATACAAAATACATGTATGAAGATGTGAGTTTGGTGTGTCAACATACCTTATACACATACAGAGATGATAAATTGTGGTATAAAGGTGTATTAAGAATTGTAATGCAAAAAAATAAGAGTTCATGTATAATGGCATAATTTGGCGTGAACATACTTTATATACAGAGTTACGAAAAATTGTGCTTTGAATGGATAATTATGATTGTAATGCATTCCACTATTGTCATGTATATAAAAAATAAAAAGTTTTAAAAACTTGCATTTCAAAGGTAAGCTTTTGCAAGAAAGGAAATTGCAAAGTGAACTGGAAACATGGAAAATAAAGAGTAAGCTCAGGGAACCAGATGTCCCCATGGACCTGTGTCTCTGTTTGTGCCTCTGGTTTTGTGGCTATTTGTCTACTCATTCAAGAAGAATTTCCAAAGGCCTGTTTTGTGTAAGGGACATGTACAGAGCAAAACACATTCTTAAGTGGTGTTGGAACTTACACTAAGTGAGGAGGAGTACCCCTAAAGCTGGTATAGACTTGGCAAAAATAGCCCAAACATCCTGTGCTTCCTGGTAAAATTATCCCAAACAGTCCTTTTTGGGTCACACTCCTGTGTCTTAATGTGTCTCTCAAAATTAATATACTGAAACTAATTTGCCAGCGTGTTAATATTCAGAGGCAGGGCCTTGGGCTGGTGTGTTATTCAGCTTTCCGTTACTGTCACAATCACCTGAGGTAATCAGTTTAATAAAAAGGAAAGGTTTATTTTGGTTCACAGTTGTAGAGGTTTCACTCCATGGTTGGTTGGGGAGCCTGGGTCCACTATCCCTTTCAAGGACACGTTCTCAGTGACCTAACTTCCTCCACCTCCAAGAGGTTCTACTATCTTCCAGTGGCACAATGAGTCAAGAACCAAGACTTTGACACATGGACCTTAAGAGGACATTCAGGGTCTAAACTATAAGATGGGCTTGGTAATGCACACCTATAACTTCCAGCAACTTGGGAGGCTGAAGCAGGAGAATGGAAATTTTGAAGTGAGACTTGGCAACATAGTGAGACTGTCTCAAAAGATGGGGAGGGCAGGGTGCTGGGCATGTAGCTCAGAGCATCCCTGGGTTCTATCCCTGGTACCTGGGAGGAAAAACAAACAAACAAACAAAATATAGCAGCCAAGGGTGTAGCTCTGTTAGAGTGAGTGCCTAGCATGCTAAGGCCTTGGGCTCAATCTCCAACACACGCGCACACACACACACACACACACACACACACACACACACACAAAGGTGATGCCTTTAGGATTCAATTAGGGCTTCTGTAAGGGGGCTTGAGAGTTGATTTGTTTCACTCTGACCCTTCTGCCATGTGATGTCATGAAGATGCAACAAACAGTGTCATCAACAAGGAATAAGGCCCTCATCAAACACCAAAACTTGTCCTCCATCTTAAACTTCCCAGTCTCCTGAACCATGAGATTAAAAATGTCATTTATAAATTACCCTGTGATATTTGGTACAGCAGCTTGATTTGACTAAGACACCCTCCTCTTCCTTTACTGTCTTCTCTTTCCTCACCCCTTGCTGCAGATGCAAGACTCACGAAATGTCCTTCCTTCTTCCCATCCACATACACACCTTATCAGACCCCAGGGGCCATAGGGCACCCTGGCTTCCACAAAGCTCCCCTCCGTCTTCCCCCACCCACACTTGAGTCCTCACAGTGCCCTACAGCACCACAGGAGCCCTGGAAGTCTGCCTTCAGAGTCTGCTGTCTGGGACTCAGTAATGTGGTGTTCTCACAGCGACTCTGGGCCACTCGGCCTGTGAAGAAATAGTAAACAAGTGTGGATTTTCCAGCCTGCTCTGCAGAATTCTGTGCAGTTTTAAGGAATCAGGCCCCTCTGCTGTTGACACTGTTGCACCTTTTGGCCCAATGACTCAGCGCTGGCTTGAGAGTAGCACAAGCTTCATGTTTAGGTGGGACGAAGGAGGTAGGGACAACTTCCTTTTCCTTCCACAAGGGACACTTGGCCACCAGCCCACAGGAGGGACACTGCTCAGAAACCACTTCTTGGAACTAGGGGCGGGGATGGGGGTAGAAGGAAGAAAGAGAAAGGGGGTTGAGGAGCAAGGAGGAAGAGAGGGAGGGAACATGGGCAGAGCAGGGAAGCCAACCTGAGCAAACCGCAGCCGGAGTGTTCCCAAGGCCAAAATGCTGAGAAAGCCCAAGCCCGATTTGCATCATGGTCGGTGTTCCTGGGTCCCCAGGCTCTCTCCCAGCACTGTCTGTCTCTGTCTCACATTCGTGGGCCAGATAGGCTTGCTGCAGGGACACCCCCAGTGCCTGGATTATGGGCCTCCCTTTCGGCCTCCCCTGCATCTTGAGTTTTGCTCCGACTATGAGTCCTTTGGCTGCTGTGACCAGCGCAAGGACAACCGCATCACAGCTCGGTACTGGGTCATCATGAACTATTTCGATCTGAAGGGCCATGAGCTGTGCGGAGGTTACATTAAAGACATCCTTTGCCAGGTAGGCCTGAGTGTAAACCCGAGGGGAAACAATGGAGCCAGCTTGGCAATGTGCCTTCCAACCCCAGCGGTAAAGGGTGCTGGGCTGCTGGCGAGTCCTAGTGGAAGGGTACTTTGGACACTCAGCCTTTTAGAGATTACCTGCCTGCTAGGTGCCTTGCCAGATAGCAATGTGCTCTGTACACTGAGGCACATGTGTGCTGAGTTTTGCTTGCACAGGTTCCTCAGAGCTCTCCCTCTGGGGCTCTTCCCCAGGAGCCAAAAGAATAAGAGAGGTATTTTTCATGGAGCTCTCAGAACCGCTGCTGTCCATGTCCTCTCTGCAATGATCAGAGAGCTGGCCACAGCACACCTGTGACACTTCCAGAGTATGTGAGAGAGGGAAGCATTGGCATCTGCTGGGGTCCAGCCCTTGCTTAGCTGGGTACTTTGTGCCAAGGGGGTCTCTGGTGTGATGGTAATGGTGGCAGAGATTATGGGGCTCTCTGTGGGGTACTGGCTGCCCAACACTCCAGAACTGGACTGAGAGATCTTCAAGCTGCTGACAAGCAATGACTCCGAGTTTCTGCTTCTCCAGGCTCATCAGTAGCCAAAATCCACATTTCTGGGAGGCATCGCGTGAGTTGAGTTCAGTCTGGAAACCTGATGTGTACAGGCTGCAAACAGACTTTATGGGAAGAGGGTGTTTAGGAGTGCAGGGAGAGAGATGAAAGAAGTGGCCATGAGGAAGGTGTACTCTAACAATGTGACAAAAGTCCAGACCGGCCTTTTATCTGAGACCCTGCTGGGCATTCATGTCCCTTGCTGCTGCCACAATTCAGAAGTCCACTGGCCACCCCAACTCCCTGCATGCTGCAAAGAGAGATTTTCTGAGCCCCTCAGAGTCCAGGCAGGAATTACCACTGAGCCTGGTGCAGAAGTCAGCCACTTGGGTGGCACTGCCCCAGGGCTGTACTCTTTCACCTAAAGCACCACCTCTTGTTGTTTCCTCTAGAATTAACTCTGGGATAGCCATGTGGTGTCAGAAGTTGGGCTTTTCTTTTTTGGACCAAGGATTGAACCCAGGGACTCTTAACCACTGAGCCACATCCCCAGCCCTTTTTAATTTTTTATTTTGAGACACAGTCTTGCTAAATTCAGGGCCTCAGCTGACCTAAATCACAGCCACAGCTCTTGCAAAGTGTTAGGCCTGAGGGAGCTAAACTCTGCACACTCGAACCCCAACAGCTAAGAGTGTCATTTCACATGCATAGACCTTCACCCTCTACTGAAGAGAAGACAAATGAGCTCTGACTAGGGAAGTATGTCTCACAAACATCTCCTTTTCTTCTTTTAACAATACAGAATTTGTGGAATTAGTTAAGTAAAATAAAATTGTTCTTTCTTGAAAACAGATAATCTCTAATAGGCATTTAATTTTTTAATACTTTAATTTTTTTCTTTTTTAATTTGTTCTAATTAGTTACACATGACAATAAAATGCATTTGACACATAAATGAAGCATAACTTCTCATTCTACTGGTTGTACATGTTGTAGAATTACAACATAATAATTTAATTTTAAATACTAAATACCTGATCCCTTTCCTTGTGTTGGTTCCTTTCTGAGCTCTTAATATTACTCATATCCTCAATGTGAAAATGGACTTTTATTGGAAAAGATGATGATGAAGCTTTCTGTAGGCTTGACTCATCTTGTCTCTTTGGTAATAAAAAATATCTACTAAACTACCATTTCTCATTTCTGTTCTCACAGTCTCATCAACATTGTAAGTCTATACAAACCAAAGCACATTATTCTGTCAGTGTAATCCACAGGCTGAGCAGAAGACATGATTTAAGTATAGACGATGAGCCAATAGTTTGTCTTCTCAGTCTAATGATATCCCAAGAGTATACTGTTTAATTCTAGTATAATGCCAGTTCATAATAGATTTTGAGAATACAAATTTATTGAATTTGGCAAAGAATTTCTACAGCAGGCTTCTTTTAGATTCCATGGCAAGTATATAAATAAGCAATGCTCTTATTTAATTTTTCTGCCACTGGTGGTTTAGGTGTGTTCTTGCCTAGGGAATAAGACCAAGACCCTTGGGAGTAAGAGCTATGCCAATTGGTGTATTTTTTCCCCCACATTTCACAGCTGGGTGTGACATACACTGAGTGATTAATAACAGATGGAGCTGTGGTGTGCTCAGTGGTAGAGTGCTTGTCTAGCATGCATGAGTGCCACAGTCCAGCTGCAGCAAAATTACCGGCGTGGGGGGGTGACGAGCAACTTGTGTACATTGATACAGCAGGAGTGGGAGCCGTTTATTGTAGGACAGGAGGGGTATATATACATTCCACACAGCTTATCTTAATTAACATAAAGTAGATACAGCACTCAACCAATAAGGAATCTCCACACATAATGGCTCGATGGCGTTACTTCTCAAACCACTTCCTCTGGCAAAATGCCAGGTGCCATTTTGACTTGTTTACAGACCCTAACACATGAAGTCTTGGGTTCAACCTCCAGCACTGTGAAGATAGACAAATAAATAAATAGTGTGAGGTGACAAGTGATCACTGGAAGTTTATTCTACCATATATATTCTCATGGTTTAAATTTATTTTAATAAAACAAAGAATTATTCTGTTTCAAAAAAGATCTACAGACATTTATGGTAAAGAAAACCTATTTCAAGTAACTTAAGCATTCATCAGAAAAGAAAGATGAATAACAATTGAATCCACTAGTCACTGCAAAATGATATTTTAGAGATAATGGGATTTAAATGGTAGGATATCACCTTTCCTTTTCATTTCTTTCTATTTTGACCCATCAAGTTACTGGCACAGTGAATGACGTAAGTACAGATATAAACAAAGGAATTTGGCAGTTTCATTAGCTTGTCACAGTTTTAATATGAGGAAATGTGCAATATCATTTTGACTCTTTGAAATGAATTATGACTTAATAAATATTTGGAAGACAGACTTCTTTCAAAATGTGAGGGTGATGGGAGAAAAAATAAGCCAAAGGATTCCTTAGTTGTGAAAATGTTGGGTGCTAATAGCATAAAAAGAGTTGTCAAAGGAACAATCAACAGAGTGAACACCTGACTTATGGGGAGAAAGTACTCTCAATACACATATCTGACAAGAGGTTAACATCAAACATATCTAAAGAACTTCTACAACTCAACAAAAACAACAAAAGAATATCGGATAACCTGATTTAAAAAATAGGCATTTAGCACTAGGGTGGAGTTCAGTGGTAAAGTGCCTGTCTAGCAGGCCCAAGCCCTGGGTTCTATCCCCAGCACTGGGAAAAAAAAAAACAGACAAATTCAAAACACAAAAGCAAAACAAAATCAAACGACAACAACAACAAAAGGCAACTGAATAGACAAAGAAAATACACAAATATCCAACAAATTATGAAAACATTCTGAACGTCATAGATTATCAGAGAAATGAAAATCAAAGTCACAATGAGCTATCTCACACCCGTGAGCGTGACCACTATTAAGTAGAAAATAACAAGCAACAGTGAGGTGGTGGGGAAACTGGAACCCATGTGCATTATTGGTGGGAATAAACATTAAGGAAATTTCCCCCAAAATCAAAAGTAGAATCCTCATATGATTCCACGATTCTACTTCTGAATACATAACCAAAAAATTTAAAAGAGATAATTATAATTGTACATCCATGCTCTTTTGCATCATTATTTATAATATTCAAGAAGTAGACAATTCAAATGTCTACCAAGAAATTAGTGGATAAAGTGTGGGATCTACCCACATGGAAAAGGCAAGTTTTGAAAAAGTAAATCCTGTTACATCTACAACAGGGACGAACCTCAAATCTGACATATGCAAGCTAAATAAGCCAGTCAACAAAGGGCAAATACTGTACTGATTCACTCACAAGAAGTATCTGAAGTAGTCAAAACTATAGAAACAAAGAGGAACAGATGGTAAAGAGCTGGAGAGAGTGAAGAGAGGAAAGTGGTGCAGAGTGGAATAGAGTTCAGTGTTGCAAGATAAAAAAGTTCTAGATCTGCTGTGTAGCCATGTGCATACATTTACTACTACTGGGCTGCATACTTAAACATGATTAAGACAATAAATTTTATGTAATATGTTTTTTTCTAATCACCATTAAAGAAAAAGAAAGATAGAAAGGCATGACAGAATGCCACCACAATCAAGCATTTGTGGAGCATGAATGGGTGCCCATGGCTCTACCACTCAACAGCACTGAGGTAGAGCATCTATTCCCTTCCTGTCTCATTTCCTGCCCATTAGTTAACACCTTGGCCTCTAGTATGTCCCCAGGGACTTAGATGGAAAGGAACTGTAGCCTTTGAAATTCATTCTGACTCCTCTTCCTTGGGATCAGCCTTCATGTGGGGAGCACATGCTGTTTTGCTGTTGGCCATGTGGAAGGAAGCTCAGCAGTAAGTCTCCTTGGGTATAGGAGGCCTGTGGTTTTCTCACTCGGACCTATACACAGGAGCCAAAGCCTCTCCACCACTGGGGTTTGTACATGGGAAGTCCACTGTGGCTGTTCACCTAAGCCACATCCTTCACCCTGGCCTCTATAATGATGACGACATTTTACATTTGTTCGACCAGCTCCATTATCTCTCTCGATGGATTCAGAACTCAATACCTAAAAACACAGAGGAGCGTCTCTTTCCTCACAGCAATTACACCTTGAGGGAGAGTGATCATATGAAAGCAGATCTCCGTCCATCGAGGGGTGCATCCTCTAGCTGTGAATCACCCTTTTACCATGTAAGATTATTTTTGGAGTGTACTGAAGGTTCCAGAAAGAGAGTCAATATTTGCATTTCTATGACTAAATTTACACAGCCTCCTTTGGAGTTCATTGTAACTTTAGATATGTTCCCTGTTAGCTTTCTGTCACCATGACCAAACACCTGAGATAAACAACTTCAAAGGAGGAAATGTTTATTTTGGCTCATGGTGTCAGCGGTTTAGCCCACAGTCACTTGGTCTTGTTGCTTTTTGGGCCTATCACCAGGCAGTGCATCACGGCAGAAGCACATGGCTCCTGGTGGCCAGGAAGCACAGAAAGTGAGATCAAGAAGTCAGGGTCTCAGTGTTCTCTTCAGGTGTACACTTGAAATGAACTACTTCTTCCAACTAGGACCCATCTCCTTGTTCCATCAGCTGGGGACCAAGAGGTTGGGCGGGGTGCATTTATAATCCAAAGTGTGATGGTCATTACAGACTTTTTTAGGAGAAGCTATTTCATGTGGCATTTAAAGAACTAATTACACTATGATAAATTGGAAAAGTTCTTTTTTTAAAATGCCCAAATATTCATCATAATCATTTTTTTAATAACCTGAAACCATATTTTTGTCAGGTCCTATTATATAATGCTGGCATATTTCAGATTCTCAGTATTTTCTCAATCAGCCCCATATTCTGTAACTTTTGCCCATTCACTAGCCTGTATTGTTAGGTCTGCAGACATTTTACAACACATTTTAAATTGCTTTGCACTAGATTTTCACCTTTTTCTTTATTAGGCAATAACCAGACTAATCATTCCCTTCTAGAATCTTCACTGCCAGGTGCACATTGAAAGCTGAGCTATTGGGTCTTTTCTTAAACATAATTCTTTTCTGTATATGCTGGGGACTGAACCCAGGGCCTCACTTTATCATTAAACTACATCTAAAGGCCTCAAAGAAAAATGAGGAACTTATAGAGTCACATAGAATATAATGCTACCTACATAGTGAAAAGCACCTCTTCTGAATTACGGCACGGAATATTTTCTGGATTATCACAAAAGAAATATTATCCTCAATGTGATTTTTATTATTAAATATACCCTTATTGATAATCCAGTTATTATGATTTTTATTAAAAGAGCCCTGGAGTCTCTGGCCTCATGGAGAAACCACCTGCTCTCTGTGATTTCCTCTGTCAGGGTCTAAAGAGATGCCATCCATCATCAGATCCCCAAAAGCTAGTTCTTCTGTCTGGATGGGTCAGCTGATGTCACACCTTTAAATTGCTGGGACAACAGTGACATCCAAACTAACACTTCATCTCAACAGCCTAATTCGATGGACACAAGATTGCATGTCACTGTTGAAAGGAAAGATGGGATTGGGAGGAAGATGGTGGCTACAGAGACACTCCAGAGATCACCTCCTCACAGATAAACTGATTTGGCAGTTTTCCACACACCAAACTACCTTCAAAAGAGCTCAGGAAGCCGGCGTTAGACAACATAATGCCTAATTTTAGCATAATGAATGAGAAAAGATGCACTGAAGAAGGCAGGAAGGAAAAAGTGGCCCATATCTCTGCTTCTCCAACTTTACACAGCACAGCAAAAAAAGAGATGTCTCCCCCTTGGGAACAGGGGTGGGTGGGACAGGCACAGACTGAGACCAGGCCTTAGATTTGAAGCCCAGCAACAGGCTCACTGTGCGGAAACCCAGTGGTAGCCTCAGGATTCCTGCTCTAGGCCAGTACCTGCAAACTGAGCCTTTGGCCCCTCCTCTACCAGATGGCCACAGGGCTGCCTCCACCACGTTAAGTACAGAGAGGAGCAAGATTCTCCCCAGCAGGTAGGGCAGGGAAGTGAGCACAGGGTTGTGTCCTGAAGCTGAGGGTTGGGCTGATTGAAACCTAACACCTGGCAGATCCTAGCAGTCTCTGTCCTCTGGCCAGGGCCCACAGCCAGAGCTGATGCATTTGATAAAATTCAGCATTCCTTCATGATAAAAACAAAAGAGGAAGAAATGTACCTCAACATAATACAGAGCATATAAAATAAGCCAGCAGCTAACATCATACTTATAGGGAAAAGTCTTTCTCTCTAAGATCTGGAACAAGACGAGAAAGCTCACTTTAACCAGTTTTGCTTAACAGCATTGGATGTCCTAGTTAGAGCAATCAAACAAGACAAAGAAATAGAGGGCATCCAAATTGGGAAGGAGTAGCCAAATTGTCATTGTTTCTATATGATTTTATATAGACAACCCAAAAGATTTTTCCAAATAATACTATTAAAGCTAATAAATGATTCAGTAAAGTTGCAGGATAAAAATTCAACATATGAAAATCAATAGCCTTACTATACACCAATAGTAAATTATCTGAAAAGAAGCCAAGAAAGCAATCCCAATTGTAATAGCTACACAGAAACAAACAATCAAACAACAACAACAACAAAAACCTAGGAATAAATTTAGCCAAAAAAAGTAAAAAATCTCTCCAATGAAAATTATAAAACATCGATGAAAGGATTTGAAGAGGATAAATAGAAAATTTTGTGTTCATGAATTGGAAGAATCAATATTGTTAAAATGTTCATACTACCCCAAAGTGATCATACTATCAAAGTGATCAATGCAATCTCTATCAACACAATAAGCACTTTCTTCACAGAATAAAGAAAAAAGTCCTAAAATTCGTACAGAACCACAAAAAACTTCAAGTAGCCAAACCACCATAAGCAAAAAGAACAAAGCAACTGTAGATCATCATATTAAGCAAAATAAACCAAAGAAAGACAAGAACTGCACGTTTTCTCTCATATATGGAATCTGATGCAGGGGTAGGAACAGAAAACGTGAAAATAGAAGGGAGATTATCAAAGAAGAGGAAAGGGATCAGCGAGTGGGGTGAAGAGAGTAGGAAGGGCTTCAGGGGGTGAAAATGATTCAAGTTATATGCATGTATGAACATACCATGATGAATCCCCCTGTTCTGCATTGTCAACATGCACTAATAAAAAATAAAAGAAAAAAGCAGGAGGCATTACACAACCTGACTTCAAAATACCTTATAAAGCTATAGTAATTTAAAACAATTTTAATTTTAATGCCAATAATGATATTGACATTAAAAACAGGCACATAGACGAATGGAACAGAACAGAGATCCTAGAGATAGATAAAACCACACATCTCTAGTCACCTGATTTTTGACAAATGTGCTAAGAACATGCATTGGAGAAGGGATTTTTTTTCAATAAATAGTGCTGGGCAACTGGGTAACAATATATAGAGGAATGAAAATAGATCCCTACCTCTCATCAGTTCTAAAAGACCTCAAACCAGACTAGAGACATAAATGTAAGATCTGAAACTATAAAACTGCCAGAAGAAAAAGGAGAAATACTTCAGGACATTGGAATGGGCAAGTCATTTTTACATAAGTCCCTAAAAGCACAGGAAACAAAAGCAAAGGTACGCAAATAAGATTACAGTATACTATAAAACTTTTGCACAGCAAAGGAAATAAGTAATAGAATGAAGTCACAACCTACAGAATGGGAAATATTTGTAAAATCTATACCCAACAAAGATTTAATATTCAGAATACGTAAAAAACACAAACAATAGAAGAAAATCTCAAATAATCCAATTAAAAATGAGTAATAAACTTAAATAGACATTTATTTTTTTATTTTTTTAATTAATTTTTATTGTTCGTTGTTCAAAACATTACATAGTTTTTGATATATCATATTTCACGCTTTGATTCAAGTGGGATATGAACTCCCATTTTTACCCCGTATACAGATTGCAGAATCACATCAGTTGCACAACCATTGATTTACATATTGCCATTCTGGTGAAATAGACATTTCTTAAAGGAAGACATACAAATGGCCAACAGGTATATGAAAAAATTCTCAACTCACTAATAATCAAAGAAATGCAAATCAAAACCACATTGAGATATCATCTCACTAGAATTTCAAGTGATATCTACACAGTGATATCTCTACACAGCTAAGATTATGAGTGAGTAGAAAAAAAATAGCAAGTATCAGCAAGAATTTAAAGAAAAAACACACACTGGAAGAGGTGTAAATCAGCACCACCACTGAGAAAAACAGTGTGGAGGTTCCTCAAAAAAACAAACAACAACAACAACAACAAAAACTTAACAACAGAACTATCTTATGGTTCAACAATCCCACTACTATATATATATCCAAAGGAAAAAAATCTCTGTGTTAAAGAGACATCTCTACTCTCATATTTACTGCACTAATATTCACAACAGCCAAGAAATGGAAACAACTTAGTGTCCATCAACTGATGAATGAATAAAGAAAATATGGTACATCTACAAAATGGAATACTATTCAGCCTTAAAAATAGATGAAATCCTGTCATTTGAAATAACACGCATAGAATTGGAGATCATTGTGTTAAATGAAGTAAGCCAGGCACAGAAAGACAGGTACTGCATGATCTTACGCATGAGAAGGATCAAAAAAAATGGGTTCAGTCCCCAGCACCAAACACACAAACACACACACACACACACACACACACACACACACACACACACACACACAAGTTGTTTTCATAGAAGTTGACAGCAGAACAGTGATTCCCAAAGGCTTGAGAGAGTAGGGAAAAGGAAGTGATAAAAGAGATTGATAGATGGGTGCTGAGTTATAGTGAGACAAGAGCAAAACATTCTGGTGTGCTATTGCACAGCAGGGTGACTACAGAGAATGATAATGTGCTTCATATTTCAAAAAGATAGAAGAAAAGATTTTGAATGTTTCCAACATAAGGAAATGGTGTTATAAGAAGTATATATATTTATCCTGCCTTGAACATTACAGAATGTAAACATGTACTGAAACATCAAACAACATGTACTAAAACATCAAAAACCCCATAAACAAGTACAACTTTTATGTATCAGTTAAAAACAATTACAATGAAATGAAGGAGTGGTACTAGAATGTAAGAGAGAACACAAATATCTTTCATTGTCTAAAGATAGGAAAATTAGCACTTTTTTTTTGCAAAAGTACAAGAATTCATCTTTTTCATTTCTGATTTACCCACATGAATTATAATAACTAACTAGGGTCTTCTAATGTATATTCTTGTTAATATACATTGAAAATTCTATGGATGTTAAAAATGCTACCTGACAAAGAAGTTAACTCTTCCACATTGAAAAGGGAAGGAAAAAAAAAGAAAGATGGAAGAACAGATGATTAAGAACTGTTTGCAAATACTTAAAGTGTAAACAAATTCCTCTTTTCCACCTTGATTAAATTGGAAAACTAATTAAAGATGCGCTTTCCAAGCGAAGTATTACTGGGAGACTTCTTTTTTTTTTTTTTTCCAAAAGGGAAACTCAGAAAAGGTTAATAGACAAAGACCTTGGTACAGAAACACATTATGTGGATAATGAATTATGCAACTTTTGTTTTTAAGAAATTTGTTATGCACTGATAAGTATAACCCAAGCATGTAGCATGCATAAAGTTATATGGAATCTACACATGACTATCAAATAATTGTTGTTAAATTTGTTTCTTCAAGATGGGTAGTTGCAACATGAATGTATTTTCTTCTCCTTGCAATAATATTCCATTTTAAATAGTAGATTGGTTCTTTAAAAAGGGTCTGAGAATTGAATCTTTCCTCTGTTGTTTCAGAGACGTTATTACTTTTACTTTGGTTAACTTTTAATGGACTGAGTTGCCCATTAAAACCACCGGGTTTAAAAATAAGGAAGAATAATTTCTTCACCTGTGGCTCACCCTTTTGAGTTAATCAAATTTAACCACAGCTGACATATACTCAAAGAACAGTGACCCCCCAGGAACTTTGCAGCAAGTAGCTTGGAGCTCAAGCCAGCCCTGTTTCCAACAGCTTCTGCTGGTTCCTCACTCTCCTGCTTCAGACTCCTGAGCCAAGCCCTGGCCCATGAGTCAGAGCAGGGCTCCTGCTCCCTCCTGCCCTCATCAGCAGGCACCCTTCCTTCCACTGTTGTACACTGCAAAGGTCAACTCCCAAAATGATTACAAATTAATGGTTCACGTCCTGTAAACACACATCCGGGAGCCTATGATGTTGCACATAAGGCCGTGTTAGCTCACAGAGACACTTACAGCAAAATCACACCCAGTGCTCTTTTGTATGTCGTCCACTGTCAAGCCTTCCCAGAGCTCGATCAGAGTCAGCCCTTTTTTACTGTCCAGGTCAAACACAGCCTGTGGGAGACAAGAAAATGACAATGACAATTTTCATCACCATAATTATTTTACAGTACAAAATAAATAACCTCCTGAGTTTTTTAAAAGACAGACAAGATCTGGGACAAAAGACTCTGAGAATCAGCAATGAAAAAAATGTCAGAATGGGAAATATTTGTAAACTATATACCCAACAAAGGTTTAATATTCAGAATACGTAAAAAACACAAACAATAGAAGAAAATCTCAAATAATCCAATTAAAAATGAGTAATAGACTTAAATAGACATTTAAGCATATAAATGAATGTCAACTCCCTAATCAGCAATTAGATACAGAACACTATTGGTGTCGAAGAAACAACTGTTTTGACTCTTGGTGGCATTTGTTAGTATTGTAACCCACCCAAGAGTAACACTTTTGGTGAAATGATCTGAAGAAAGAAAAAAATGAAGAAAGGGAAGGAGGGAGGCAGGGGATACCTGAATGGAGAAAGGACAGGGATGACTAAAAAAAAAATGTTGATAAATGGTGTTGGGTGAAGAATTACAGGAAACAAGATAGGGTATTCTGAAATGCCTAAAGGTAATATAAAAAAAAAAGAGTTATCCTGGCCGCGAAAAACAAGAGAACCAGTCCAGGTAACCATTAAACTATGAACTGTTAAAATACTCCCTTTAAAAGTATGAAAATCTCCTCCGGTATGCAAATCTGATGCAAATCAAACGAAGACGCTATTCTCAGTGCAAGCATGAGACACCAACCTCATTTGAACATTTAGTTGCTACATTCTGGTCTAAAGTCCCAGGTGACGGTAGTGACAATTGCCACAGCCTAACCTTAGTGGAAAGGAAGGCATCAACATGACCTTCCACCTCAGCATTCCTGTCTACTGATGGGGAAGCTCTGAGCACAAGAACCGCTTCCCTGTGACTTTTCCCCCTGCTTCTCCAGTATGTTAGGCACCGTTACCTCTTTGAGTTCTCACAGTTAGCTTCCTCTTTCTCAGACTTGAATGTTATGCTTCCCAGATCTTTCTTCTACTCTGGATTTAATTAATTCAAACATTATTTTCAGGCTGAGAATCTTTATTTTCTTCTTCTTTCTGAGTCCAACTCTGAACTGTCATTTTTAACGCTCCTGACTAGAAGGCTAATATCAGGACACAAAAACATGTATAGGAAAGAATGTTGCTTTTAGAGCTGGATGAAAATTACAGCTCTGCTGCACGACAGCTGCGCACCTCTTAGTGAACCTGTCTTTGCATCTATAGGCATGTATCTCGAAAAAAACACTCCCCAAGACTGTGATACAGTCAGACACAATAAGAAAACACACTCAAAATACCAGGCCAGAGACACAGCAGGGGCACGGTACAGCCATGTTCTTACTCCTAAACAGATTAACTCATCATTTCTGCGTGAACCCAAACTCTAAAATGATTACTATCTGCAAGTGATTGATATTTTCCCCTAGAAGCAAAACATCCCAGGACTGGAGATGCTTGCCTTCCCTCTTTGCTTGATAATATGATAGATTATATAGAAAAAGGTAGTTTATACTTAAGAGGAAATATTTTAGCAAATATTCCTTTTGTTTGCACATTTTTAAAATGCTTCTTAAAAAGATCTATTTTTTAGCAGAAATGTGCTTTGATAATTTAGAAATGTCCACATATTCCATTAACTTACTTCATCTAAAATGACTTTTTTTTAATGGACATTCCCCTTTAGAGATAATGTGTCTAGAGTCCTATTCAAAATTATTTACTTTTCTCCTGAATTATGAAAAACTGTAAATTTATAAAAATGGAACAAATAAAAAAAAGGACCTCTGGATTATGTTATTAAGAGCAAGCACAGAGCTGATTTAGACAGAATTAGGCATAGTGAAAATAAAGTTTCAGTAATCAGGGAGATTAAACTTACAGCAAATTGACTCATTGCTTTAAAAATTTTAGCATCTTTATCAACCCTGAGTTATTTCCCATGATATATTAGAGAGCCAACAATCTATTATTTTTAAGAAGAGGGAAACTTACTTTAAAAATATTTAGGAAGATTTCCACTTAGTGCTATAAGCTATAAATATAACTTGATAAAAATGAAGACTAAAGCCTAAAAATTACCATGAATTATTCTATTATCAAGAATAATTCTGGGCTGTGAGCTGTGGTGCATGCCAATAATCTCAGCTACTCAGGAGGTTGATGTAGGAGAATCACAAGTTCAAGCATGACCCTGTCTCTAAATAAAAAGGGTTGGGGATATAGCTCAGTGCTAGAGCACCTCAGTATTCAATTCCCAATACTGATATAAAAAATACTGAATCAAGAAAGTGCCTCCTTTCCAGTTGACTTATGGGAATTACAACATTTCAACACCAGAAATTCAAATCTGGAACAAAAATATGACTGCAATGCTTCTCTGATCTGAGCGTCTTTGGGTTGTACCAATGGCCAACATTTTCCATTTAAGAAGAAAATTCTAGAGAGGCACTGAAATAGCTGGTGTGTTCTGAAGTCCCCCTATAAGAGAGGCAGAAAGCATTCAAGGGACAAATATAGTTCTTGGCTCAGTACAGGGTCTATATTGTAATGTGCACCCAAATGATTAAAACTCAATTTTGACTGAGCTTCATAAAATGAAACCCAAAAATTTGTACTAGAAAGAACCAAACCAGGAAGGCAAGAAAGTAAAGTAGGAGTGATGAATGTGCCCTTAACTCTGCATATATCATCCAGCTTGACATCTTAATAGTCAAAATGTAGGGATCAATAAAACTCCTCTGATGATATACTCTCAGTTACCAAGCATAGCAGTTCGATTTTGTGTGTATATATTTCCAGAGAGTTGCCCATGAAAAATTTTACAATTAGAAACATTAAATTGATGAATTTTGCTATTCATTTTACCCACAGAATCAATTAATCCTATGACTACTGATATAATACACTTTCAGGAGGTAATAAAGAATTCTAAAGATGCTTCTAAATAAAAAAGGCTGTGGCGGATATTGGAGGGAATAAAAAGGACAAAGGCTCCCTACCTTCTCTGTAATGATGTGGTTGACACACTCTTTGCCAGTCAGGGGCAACGTACATTTCTCCATGATTTTGTGGACATTTCCCTGTTTAAAAGAAAGAAAGAAAGAAAGAAAGAAAGAAAGAAAGAAAGAAAGAAAGAAAGAAAGAAAGAAAGAAAGAAAGAAAGAAAAACATCAGAACAAGAAGTTAGGGAGAAATTCTCATTTAGAACTGATGTGACCATGAGACATACAGGAACTATCAGAAAGACTGTCTCCTAGGCACAGGCTATCTTAAAATTTTTACACAGGTTAGATTTGACTTCCTTTCTGGAAGCAGCTTCTGTCTCTAAAATAATTTAGGGACGGTGCTACATGAACAGTTAAAGGCATACATAATTTCTTTGGGAAAAAAACCCTGCCACAAATTTGGACTCTTGGGCCTTGGGTCTTTGATGTGCAATCTCACTTTTAATATCCAGCTTATTTTTTCCTTCCAGGGAATGATCTCTAGGAAAAAATGTGAGCAGCTATCTGCCAAGTATAGAAAGCACACATAGAACATAAAAGCTAAGGTCCCTTTTAAAAATAATACATTTAATTTCATTCACTAAAATGCAATACATACCCAGAAAATAGCAGTATCTTGTCTTTCTACCCAACAGGAATCCATTACTTTTTCTTTTCTTTTCTTTTCCCCTCATTTCCTCTATATTTCTATACATTTTCTTCTTATATCCACATTTAAATTATGTTTACCTTGCTATTTGTGTCTTGACTAATTAATTTTATTTATTTATTTTTATTATTATGTGGTGCTAGGGATTGAACCTGGAATTTTGTACATGCTAGACAAGTGCTCTATCACTGAATAACATCCCCAGTCCTTGGCCAATCAATTTTAAACATTACCTACTGATTTCTTATCATGGTAGAAAAGGACTTAATTCTCGTACAAATGCTACTCCCACCCCCTACTGTCCCCTCCATCATCTTCAATTCTCCCATCTGAACATGCCACAATTTGTAGTTAACTCGATAGTCAAAATCTTAATCATTCTGACCTATGACCATATAAAACTGATCACTGTTGGGCCCCGTGGTGCAGCATATTATGATTATAGTTACTTTTTTACACAGCTCTTGGCTCTTCCTGGAGTCTGTCTGAGCTTCTGTTTGCTCATTATTGAACGTGAGCTGGTCTAAATGCATGTTTTCCAACTTTCAATTAGCCACAGTACCCTTTCTTCACACATAAAACAAAAAGCAGGACTGAGAGTGGAAACCAGCTTTCTGACTTTCAGATAATTTTCTTCTGATTGTGATTAAGCTCCTTTTTAAGTACCAAGCACCAGGAACCTAAATTGCTACTTCCCTTGAGACTGAAGTCTAACTGGTGACACTCTGGATCTTCTCTTAAAAATGGCAAATGCTTCTACTGCTCCCTTCTAGATATAAGCACACCACATACCATGCCACCATTGTCTTTAGCCATCTCATTTTTAACCCATTGGAATACTTATCTGCTACCTAGTTTATATCTTCCCTGGAACTTGCATGAGACCATGTATATGATCAGAGGCAATGAATTTCTGATAACTGTGTTAAATTAAGATTTTACTTCTTGAGGTAACCAGTCAACTCTGAAATAGCATTCATTTAAAGGTTTTGGTGTACTTACTCCGTGTGAGGCATAGAAGGTATTCAATAGGTTTGGAGTGAATAAATGAATGAATGAATGAATGAATGAATAGCAAAGGAAAGAGAAGTCTACTGGAAATCTTGAATGGACTTTTAAAAACGGACAAACTCTATTATCTTATTTCATTCAAAACTAGTGCTAAATACATATGAAACACAGAGACATCATACAAGAAAATTTAGAGATATAGAAAGAGAACCTTACTTTCAGTTCATTTCTAATTATCTATTTTCCTTTTGAAATTTCAAATCTGGCACATATCATGGAAGCTAAATTGAACAGCTGATATTAATGATGAATATTCAAACTTCTACACTTGTCAGGTCTTCTTACATTTAATATAGCTCCAATAAGGCATGTCACAATGAATTCCAAGCTTGACTTCAAACAAAGTGAACAATCTGTAGGCCTCTGAAGAACATTTTCTGCAGGGAGCTCTTAACATTGTTCTCATTATGTGAGCAAGGTCTACAGTACCCTTTCTTAACACACATCTGATGTGAAAGCAGCCACTTGGATTTTAATGAACAACTAATTTCATTTTAGGAAAAATCATGCTTTTCGACTGATAGCACCAACTGTGTCCTATGATAGAGACCTTTTATAGATCATTTTCTGCATAAACAAAATGACACAGTGGTAAAAAGTATGGGCTAGAGCCAAAGGACCTGACTCTTTTCCACACTATCTGTGCAAGATCCCTGTGCCCATGCTTACTCATCCACCTTATTTCACATAGTTATTGATAGAATTAAGTGAAATTCAACTGTCTGGTAATTAGAAAGTGCTCAATAAATGTTAGGTGGTATTGTTTATATAGTTTATATTTAACATTTCTATACCTACCCAGGGAATTCAAGGACCTTTGTGAAGTAATCTGACATAGAATTATACATAAAGTGGCCTAAACACAACTACTGAGACCCACAAAACTAATTAAAACATGATTCATATTTGGAGGCAAACTGTAAAGCTTGCCTAGGAAAAGGGCGTCAAGTATAATCTCATAGTTAGAACAATGTAGCTAGATGATTCCATTTACATTTAGCTCCAAGACATAGCAGAGATCAAGGGAAGAGAGAAAATGAGATGCAGAAAGATTTTAAAATGTCACAATTGCAATAATCAACAACAGATTATCTATGAAGACAAAATACGGCTGACTCCCACTTTAGCACACTGCTCTAACTTCGCGGGGCTGAGCCTTCTAGGGTGGTGTGGCAGCTGCATACATTAGTGATTCACAAAGAAGGAACAATAGCTGAGCTTATAGCATTTAAAAATAAACCCTAATAAAGACAGGCAGTAGAGTGTGGCAACAAAGAACAAGGACCTAAACTTTGCCGTTAGAAAGCCAGAAAGCCATTCTCTGCACTGTAGTGTTCTCTTGAAGTGCCTCATCCTCCTATGCAATCACTGTAGAAATCACATGGAATCTTCTGGAATCTATATAGCAACATCCAGGGTTGTGGGGTTTTGTCCATCTTTATCTTTCCTCATTTTTCTTGCCTTCCTGTAGAAGAGATGTCAGAAAAATCAGAGGAATGGCAAACGACTGCTACGAGGGTTCCTCATTTCAGCCTGCTATTGTTCGCTGACTTCATCACAACCTGGATGTACACTTAGATCCATTTCTTCCACCTGCTTTCCTAGTTTCTTTCTTTCCCCTTCAATGGGTAGAGGCCTCATGTAAAACTTGAACTGACAGCATTTTAATTCTTTAGATGTCTGCATGAAATCCTAGACCTACATTCTACAGTAATGCACAATTCTGGTTAAGTGATGATAAATCCCCTTGCTATCATAACAATGTCTAATGCTGTCACAGAGAACTTGATCCCAGATAGCAAGCTCTCTTTTGTGTGACAGAATGATTTTTGCATTTGATGTTAATGGTTCATTGACATGAGGCAAGTGTATAAGCTTTGTTTAAGATGTTGCTTTATATAAAAACTCATTTCACACTCATCATCTGTGTTAGGTACTTCCTAAATGTGGCTGCAATATATTTTTGTCTTTCAGGAACCGTCTTTAGGAAAGTCTTAATAATCAACTGCACAGAATACACAAATTCTAGAAATCAGTTATTCCTAAAAGAACTAAGCCCTTGTTAATGCTCACTGATACCTGGAACATGACCACCTCACGTCCCATCACCCCAGATTCAAATGGTATCAACTTCCTATCTATCTTCAGGACTTGGCTCAGGTATTATCTTCTGTGAAGAATCTTCTCCAATATCTCCTATCTGCTGCCTGCACATCAGTGTCCCAGGGGCATCTCTGGTCTAGAGCAACCTCTTGGGTGCTGCTGTGCCTCCTTCTCTCACTACCTGTGTTGGAACTGTTGACCTACAACCACCCTGCAATAGTTCTAGAGCTCCCTGAATGCTGAGACCATTCATCTTTGTATCTACAGCCATCAGTAGAGCTCTGGCAACACAGTGATCAATAAATTCAGTTTGAACATTACATTTCTAATTCAGGAACTCCTACAGAGTTAGAGCTATGAAATACCACAGGACTACTTGCCTCTGGAGCACTAGAGGCTGCTTTCTAGTTTTTTGGATAAGTACTTGTCCATTCCCAGCATCTCTGTGTTCACTCCAGGAGGAGCATGGCTGAGAGAAGCATGTGAAGAGGCTCACAAGACTTTAGGGAGACAGATCAAGGGGAGAAGAAAAGATAATCCAGGACTGAAACAGGCAATATGCAAATTTAAAAGGGCAGATGAAAACAGAATGAATTATCCTACCTCTTACACCTGTTCCTTTTTAGTCTTCAAAGTTTGCCATAATCTGCTAAAAAGAGGGGCTACAAGGGCTGAACCTGCAAGGAGATATTTAAAACTTCTCCTATTACACATGGAAGCCAAGGAAAGGCCTCTATTAAGACTCACCAAAACATCACAAGAGAAGGCTGACAGTCTCCATTCCTGGGCCTCTTCCTTCACTCCACTGATTTTTTAAAAAAATACTTTTTTTAGTTGTAGATGGACCCAATACCTTTATTTTATTTATTTATTTTTATGTGGTGCTGAGGCGCAAACCCAGTGATTCATATGTGCGAGGCAATGCTCTACCACTGAGCCACAACTCCAGACTCTCTCCCCTAATCTTAATGCTAAAATCAAATGAACACACCCCCAAATATAAAATATCAGGAAATATTGTATTAGAAAATCCATGACTGTCACCTCACTATGATGATTGACCGGTAACCAGAAGAGAGAAATGGAATTTGCTAAATAAAGAAAATCAAGGTAAACAGAATAAAAGGACAGAATAAAATGACTCATACTGAGTTCATCCTCATGGGATATTTTTGGCCTTTATACAGCACCTACTCAGTAGAGATTCTGGCAATCCACTGGGGACTTCAGTGGAGAGGTTCAGATAACTGAGAGAACATTTGCTGTTACAAATGATCTTTATCGCTCATGCAATAACCGTTTGTGGTTACTGGGAATTCACAAGGGAAAAACTAGTCAAATGAGACAATGGATACAGCAAGCCATTTCCCTGAAAATAGTCTTCAGGGTTTTGAGGTCTTAGAATAGAAGGCCCTTTTTCTTCAGTATAACACAAAAATCATTATAGCAGCTGAGCCTTTATCTTCTCTGTAAAGGTTGCATCCTGGGGTCTCTAATGTCCAGATGGCAGAAGTGACAAGAAATTACTTTTCCCTTCCAATCATGCATTGGTAAGCCATCTAACAAAGCTTCACTTAGCATTATTCTTCTTTCCATTTTTTTTTAAATGTGAGTACTCATGCACATAAACTCAAAGTTATGAAATTTTAAGTTATGGGCTTAACTGAATTCTGGAAGACAAGTTTAAGAGCCCTCTGGCTGTTTGACTGTGTTACACCTTGTCATCCCACAGAATAACGTTTGTGGGGGAGGAGGCATTTGATCACAAGAACAATTAAAAGGAAAAAAATATGTAATAATTTGATTTCTTACTTTCATTTTTGGTGGTACTAGAAATTGAACCCAGGGCCTTGTGCATGCTCTATCACTGAGCCACACACCCTAGCCTGCCAGGCAATTTTTTTTAATGGTCAAATTTTTTCGCAAATGGATCCTAGCTACTATATTGACTAACAAACTACAAAAGAGTAATAAGCTTTGAGGAATGAAAATAAATTAAACCAGTTGAAACTATATTAATTAGGAATTACTATTCCTAGCCAAGGAATACTTTATTTACCTTGGGATACTTTTCAGTTTAGCTGACAATTATTTCAGGAATGATTCCCAAGAAACGATTAAAACAATAAAACTTTCTTTATTTATTTTTAGTAATATATTTGGTCTGAAAAAATATAATGAATAAACTTGAATAAACTTTTATGATTGTTCTTCACAGAAAATAAAAGAGAAAATAGTCTTCAACATTTTTTTAAGAGACCTGTGCTACTAGACACTGATTAAACTAAATTAGAAAATTGTTCCCTAAGATTTACTCCCACCTTCTTAACAATATAATTATGATTCTTTTATCCCTTGAGAATTCAGACCTCCTACTGTAATAAAAATAAAATCTAAACCTGTTTTAGAAATGCAGGCCTTAATTATGTTCTCAAAAATAGGTGGCCAAGCTTCTCTTGTTTACAGTAAATGACAAGTGTGACTGTTTCTTTGCTTTTCTGCTCTGGAAGTTATACTCTTAGGAATACATTTCCAATACTCAAAACTGAGAACAAAACCCTTGTTCTATGTTGTTCATGGTGATGATATTTGCCAGAAAACTTTAGCAAAAGAAAATTGAGACCCAGAGGTAGGAAGCACATGCTTGGTTTGGTTTGGTTGTTCATTTTCTGCTGCACTTTTATCAGAATATTTAATCCCTATGGAATTCAGTTTGTCTGTCTTTGGAAAGGAAATAATAAGACCTATGTCACAGGCGTACTGTAAGAACAAAATGGAAGTGATAAACATGCAACATCTCAGAAAAGACCAAAAGTCCTCCGTATGTTCAAAATAAACTTCTTATCTGAATAATTAATGAATTCAACAAGCATTCATGGATACAACTGTATGCCAAGCACCATTCTGCTGAGTGCTTCTTACAGACAGGACCCCCCTGCCATCTCAAGGAGCTTGATGCATTCTAGTGAAGAAGGTGAGTTAGGATCATCAGAAGAACAGTGAGGGAAAGCCTCGCTGGTATTTTGAGTCTGAGTGAAGTGAGGGAGTGAAATATATAGATATCTGGGGAAAGGTATTCCAGACATGGAGAATAAGTGCAGATGCCCCAGGGCAGGACATAGCTTAGAAGGTTCCAAAATTTTCAGGGAGTATGGCTGAAGCTAAGTTGGGGAGAGGGAGAACAGTTACAGATGGAACCAGAGAGGCAGGGAATAGCATCAAACCAGGTAAGCCCTGGAGACAGTGGCAAAGTGTTTGGCCTTGAATCAAAGCACGACGTGAAACCATAGATTTTTGGAGCTAGGAAGAAATGTCATGGTCTCATTTATGTTTCTTTAAAAGCCACTCTGGCTACTATGTGTGTATCTGTGCATTTAAACCTTCTCCCTTAGCATGTTCTTGTTCTCAGACCTACACTGCCCTGTGTCTAGTTCTCCATCCCCTGCAACCACGCTCTCCCTCTCAAACTCTGCCCCCACCCTTCAGCCCTGCCTGGAAGTGCTCCACACGTCCCACTGGAAACTCTTCACTGCTTTGCACCCTTCTTTCTTAGGTGTTAATTCTTCTTTTCTATGACTCTTTCTCCAGGGGACTCTGAGCTGCCTATAGAAAGGACCACATGTCACCAGCTTTTATATCCTCAGACCCCACAATATTACCAGTACATAGTAGGTCCTCAATGAATCAATACATTCATATAAAGAAATTCTATCAAATTTCAAGACAAAGCAACAAAAATATCCCTTTGGTCATTCATACCATCTATCTAAATGCAGGCATCAGACAGGTGTTGTAACAATTTTGTCACAGAGACTTAGAAATCAGGGTTTTTGGGGTGGGATCTGTCTGTGAGAAGCCCGAGGTAGGACAATGCTTTGTGTACAGTGGTGCTCAGTAAATACTTGTTGGCTCCATTAAGGCAATGTTAACTGTGCTTGGTGAAGGGAGGGTAAAGATCAAAAGGCGGCATGGGTGTCTTCAGACAGGGACTGGGAAATCACCACTTCTCTATTGGGCAAAAAGAGGAAGAACATAATTGGGTGAAAGGATGGATACACATGGGAATGTGTTGGAGCTGAAGCGGTTCTGAATCAACCCAGCAGAGCTGTCTGATAGGTAGTTAGAAATATAGTTCTAGATCTCATCAAGAGAATTCTGATGTGAAAAAAAAAGATTATGAAGCCACTCAGTGAAAAATAATAGTTGCTCCAAAAATAGTAGATGGCACCTAGGAAAGGTGTAAATGGTAAGAAGACAAGAGGGCTGAGGATGGATTTCTGAGGAGTCCTGGCAGGAGGCTATAAAAAGGGACAGGGCACCTATGGACCCCAGCTGGGGTGGGGGGCAGCTTTGCAGCCCTCTGCACCTGGCTTACAACTTGGAGCCCAAGGGTGCTGCTCTATTTAAGGCCTTTATCAGATGGGTAGAACAAGGACTAAGGAAGTCCAAAAGTCATTGGTTTTGTCTTTAAAGGACATGGCTCAGAAAATAGAGATCAGAAATGTTCAAATCCCACTGAACCAAGCCTGGTGGCATAAATGTATCTATATGCAGGGGAGTCTGTCCCTGGGATACTATATGCCCTGGTAAAACTTGCAAGATTATAATAATGGAAGAGAGAAAGGCAGGTTCTAAGGGCACAACTGTATTCTCGGATTGTGTTCCTTTAAGCATTTTACTGATATCTATCTCACCAAAGCAAGAAGGAATTCAGCCCAAGAAAGCAAGGGCAAAGAAAGGAGTAATTCTAAAACCTGAAGCTTTCTGAAAAGAACAGACCTGGGAGCTGCTGGTGCAGAGTCAGTTTTGTAAAGAGGTGGCCCAGTTCAGCATGATGATGACAGGCAGGGACAGACTGAATCAAAGTCCTAGCCCTGTCCCTTACCTGGACAAGCTTCTGAGCCGTATATATCCTGATAGTCCTGAATGATGCGTCAGAGGGTCACTGGGAAACTGAGACTAAGCTTGCGTAGCCCCTGCCCAGCACCCCACACAAGGGACCAGGGCTATCACTCCTTTCTGCTCTTCCTTTCCCTCCCAGTTTTAGAGGGCAGAAGATGGGACATATAAAGAGATGGGAAAAAAAAAGCTTTTTAAAAAGGGAGCATTAAAAAAGAAAAAAGAAATAAAAAACCTGACTACTTCATAATTTTGCCTGGAACCCTCATTTCTCAGCCTCAGTGAGAATTATGTTACATTGCCAGTTTGATGCCTGCCCTTGTCATACATCTGGAAGGTCATCTGAAGGCAGGGGTCAATTGAAAGCAGCACCAGTAGGCAGCCAGGTTTGGGGTTTCAGAAGTTGTTGGTCCCTACCCTAATGAAAAGAGCTAGTTGCAAAGGCTTCCAAGGAAAGAATTTCCTTTCTCTTATTAGAACAATTACAAAAAGGCATGCTTTGAAAGGTCAGGCAATGATGTATTTATAAATAATCTGCACCTGTAACTCTACAGATGAGGGAAAAGAATGAAAAGAAAGCTGCACCTAAAAAAACTGGTGGACAGGTCCACCCACTCACAGGGAAAAAAAATTGTTGGCCCAAGAATATAATATTTCTTTTCTTAGGTTTTAAACATTCATTGCAAAAATTTTTCACTCTCATGTCTTACGAAACACTAGGCATCATTCCCTTTGGCTGTGAACTGGTCATTAACTGGAAAGGTTACCAAGAGTGAGGAGCCTTCTCTCTGCCTCCATTCCAACCTATAGCCAAGTAACAGATGCAGGAAAGATGTGGCACAGGCCCCTTGTAGCCTGGAGCTGGGCCAGTGTCCATATGTTCAGGTAGATAATACTGAACAGCAACAGAATAGGTAGGTGCACAGGTAAAATTTTTAGGGTGGTCAGAAGCGACACTGTTGGTTAGTTTTCAAGGTTACCTAACTATTATGTGTGCACAAACCATTACAATTCTTTTAAACACAAGTACATTTTTTATTGCTTTGTTCAAATGAAAGTATCTAGGAAAAAATACCAAACTCCAATTCTACTCTAAAACTCAGGGCTTATTTCCCCTCTGAGAGAAGAGGAAGGAAGAAAAGGTAAAAATATTTATCTTACTTCTGTAGAAAGCTTTAATAAGGGATTTCTGGTTCAAAGTATGAGGTACCATTTATTTTCCACTTTCAGAAATTCTAGCTGAGGAGAAAGAAAAGACTTAGGCGGAGTGAGAGGGAAAGAGAAAAAGACAAGAGAGAAAATGTGCTAAACACAGGCCTAATATTTTGAAAACGAATGCACAAAAATAATCCAAAGTAAGTCAGACTTCAGTGCTTATACTTCAACACTAAAGTAACAACAAAAGAGAAGTTGGAAAGAGTTTTCTCCAAATAGACATTATGTTCCAAAAAAGATATAGGTTTGATTTGCAAGCTTGGCATCCTTCCACCTCTGAAATTAAGTACTTTGGATGCTTCTGCGCTCAGAAGTCACCTGTGTTGGCTCCATTTTTATTGTTCCACATTTATGCACCACTTCTCATTCCCACTGTTTACTAAACAATTAATGATAATTCATATTCATTGCAGTTTTCCCAACAAAACCATCTCAAAGCACGCATCGCATGGTTTTGTAACTGAATTCCCCCAGGGGAGCCAAACGAAGTGTGAATCTTCCAGCTCCATGATCTTATGCAATGCTGCATCACTAAATAAAAACAAATCAAATGCACTACAGTGTCCACTCATATTGGCAGGTCTCTCAGGGAGAACCAGATTTTAATACTTAAAAATGATGATAAATAGAGGACAATAAACAGGAGACATTGAAAATGAAGATGGTACCACACAATATCAGCTATAATGAAATCAGCAGAAGTTAGTGGTGAAGGTCAGGAAAGTGATTAAATCAGTTGGTTTAAAGACATTGATTTGAGAACAAGGAAGAAAGTTGTAATTAATGACAGGACAGCTCCAAGGTTAGAAAGATAGGCTTTGGAGTCTCACCCAGGTCTAATCTCAATCCACTCTTACATGACATCAAGCAAGTGATTTAACCACTCTGTGGTCATGGGTTTGTATACACAAACACTTGCAGAATGCTAACTGTACTGTTGACACACAGAGAAAAGGTCAATAAAGTGTAGCTCTGATTATTATAGGATGAAAGAAGAGAAAGAAGGTTGAAAATGAGCTTCCATGACATCAGTGATTTTTGCCCGGTCTTGGTCGCTGACAAAGCCTAGCTGTGCTTAGCACATATTAGCAATCCATATATAACCATAATTTATTAAAGTAAAATACTTTCCAGAATGAGAACACTTGCTATCACCATGTCCACCATTTTCTGACACCTTCTGGAAATGACATCTTGCAGATCTTTTAAGAGGTCATATTGTCCATCTGAAAACAACTGCTATTAAAACCTACACTCTTTTGTGCTTCTCATTTTGAACACAGTGAGCAACAACTATAATCATCTAAGAACCAGAACAATACATCTGCCCCAATATTTTTTACTGCCTTTGAAGACATTAAAACTTGTCCTTTCAATGTGTATGAAAGGCAATTATTTGAAGAACACCCCTAGATTTGGCTTCACTCAAAGTTAAACAAACATTTAGCCAAATAGTAATAAATAACTACTTTTATTGTCATCTTCCTCTATAAAATATAATGCTATTACATTGAATAAACTGAGCAAAACAATATAAATCAGTCAGGGACCTTGGGTGCCACATTTTGGTGTACTGTGAATTTCCAGAAGCAGGATTAGGAAAGCATAGTACATGGTACCTTTGTAGAATGCTCCATTGTGACCACCACTTTGGTTTTGGCACTGGACACTAAATCCATAGCACCTCCCATTCCTTTCACCATATTTCCCTGAAAAACAGAGACAGAAAATCAGTAACTCTATATCTTTCACTTCTGTCAAAATAGGAGATCAAAATTCATTGCAAAAAGAAGTCACTAGAATAATGAAACACTCATTGAGTCTCCTGGCTTAGCGCATGAAACTTAACCATCTAACATTTTGTTAGCCTATTATTCTATGGTTGAAGGACAAAGTTCAGTGTACATATTACAATGCTACTTTCATTAAGCATGGTTAACATGATTTTGTTAATGCTTTATTAGTAATAAGACAATCATCAGATAAGAGAAATTTTAAGACATTTTCTAGAATTCTGGAAAAAAGTATCAGATTAAAATTCTAATACTCCTGAAATTCACTTGTTTCTTTTTAAACACTGATACCACTAAGTCCTTCATTATAGACACTTTCAAAAGTACTCTTGGATATCCTATGGATTAAAATGACATTAGCCAGTAGACTGAGGCACTAATGGTGTTTCTGTAGTAACAATTAATGTGAAACGTGAATCTAACACTTGGCATGTATCTTGCTCTTGAAAAAAATAAAACAAACTGGAAAAAAATATTCCTGTTAAGCAAAAACAGAAAATGGAAGCTCAGGATCCTATTTTTGTCTGTCCATTCTGTCATTCATCATACATTAATCAGCCACCTTCTTCTATACACCACATACTCTGAAAAATTCTCACTGTCTATTCCATCTCCTGGTTACAGAGTTTTGAAAAAAGCAAATGCTTCCAGAGATGATGGAACAAATTCTTTCTCAAGTATATTGAAGAGAAATATCTTCTAACATTGAAATTTCCTTAAAATTTTATTTATTTTTTAACCTAAATCCTCCAACTGATTTGACAGTAAACACTCAGATCTGTCTCTCAGCTGTTTTCCCCTAATTTCAGAGCTCTAAGCAGATTAGGAAAGGCACTCAAAACTTGGAGTTAAAACAGGGTCTCGAATTTCATGATTTCAGAGACATTTTAGATGCCAATGCAACATTAGATGAGTGGTCCAAAGGAAAGGAGCAAAGAGTCTCATGCTTAATGATTCAGAGCCGGCCACTGGATGAGATGGGTGGCAGCAGGTAATCATTAGCTGGGAGGGAGGTGTGGAGGGTCGTTTCAGACATGTAAGTTTGAACTGAAGCAGAGTACCTGTGTGAAAATCTTTAATTTTAAACTTCTATAAACAATATCTCCATTCTCCATCAGCTGCAACTTTAATGAACTGAGCATCAGGACATTATATTTATGTAAAGAATGTTGATACCTTCATGGTATGAAATATTGATAAGTCAGACATGGAAATGACCAGTGTTGCTCATAAATCCCTATGCTAAAGTTTGATAGTTTAGAGCACTGGAAGACACGAAAGCAACTTTATTATAACATGTTTCAACCTGTGACAGTAGGAGCATCCAGGTTTCCCATGCTCCCACAGTCCTGAGTGGACTCTAAGCAGGTGAGTGCTAGAAGACAGAAGCAGCAGCAAAGATGACAAAAACAAGCTAGCGTGCTTTAAGAAAAAAAATCCCTTGATTAAAATACACCACAGGCAAATTTTATCTCCTGTGACACAATGATTACATAGGTAGAATTTATGACAGCTCCTAACAGAAAGCTTGTCCAATTTAGATAAATCTGATGTACACATTTTAAATCACTGTCAATTAGTTAAGAAATATTTATAGAGTACCTACTAGGTACAAAAAAATCTGTTCTAGGAGGAACATAACACACTTATAAAACATGGTGAAGAATCATCTCTTTATTTCTGGTAAAAAGAACATTCTTGACTCACTGTAAACGAACAGCCTTCATCACTCCAAGAGATTCCAGTGGTTGGATGATTCAAACCCCAAAACACACACTATCAATCTCAAAGCCCTATTTTGATATGTAAATTAGTTTGTTTCCAAGAGTGAAAAATGAACAAGATTGGGTACAGAACACCTTGAGATCTATTCTGTTATCCCACTATGTGCTGCTGACAAAACATCAAATCTCCTTGAATACAAGTTCATTGCTTATAAACCAGAAAGAAGAGTATCTGTTATAACATACAGCTGGGTTGAGCACTCCATAGAATAATGTAGGGAAAAGTGCATAGTAAAGTTTATCAAGGTATTCACTTACATCCTCATTTGGAAAATTCGACTTAGTGAGCATCTAGCATAAGTCCAGCAATGTATTAAAGACCATCAAAAGAGTATTCTTTTCTTTGAAAAGCTCATTATCTGGGAAGAAAAACATCCTTGAGTAATAGGAGATCTGGACCAAACTTTCTTCCTCTAGAAACAGCATTGCCTTCTTCTCCCTCACCATAAAGGTAAGAGCTAAGCGCCTTTTCCATATGTTCTTGTATTTAATCCTATTACAGTGATTTCAAATGTTCTCTCTCCATTGCTCTGGATGGATGAATGGATGAATGAATACACAGGTACTTCTGAGTTCTAGCAGGACCCTGAGAAGCAGCAATGGAAGGAAGAGGCTCAGGGATTTCACCAAGGGGATTGGTTCACCAAACTAGTTTGCCAGATGAGAAGAGCAATTCTACAAAGGAGAAGAGCAGTATCTCCCAAGAGAATGCATTTCTAGCAAATAAACAGTAAAACCATCAAATATTTGGTTTTCCTACTCTTTTAACATGTTCATTGCATTGAAAAAAAAATAAAGAAAAAAAGAAAACATTTGCCTCCATTTCAATTCCCAAAGGATTTCTGAAACAGTCAGTTACTAAAAGAAGACAAGTCATTCTATCTACACTGGCAGAAAAACACAGTTATGTAAGGCATACTCATCATTATCCCTCAAACTCAGCTTACCAGGCATTCTTTTGGGACCCAGCCACTTGCATTTCCCAGCTCTCTACTGCAATTAGAAGTGGGGTTGACCATGTGCCTGAGTTATAGACAATGGAAGAAAAGAAGGTGATAGTTATGATTTCCAGGCTCCGGCCCATAAAATGTCTTATATGCATTTTCTCCTCCTCTATCACCTCTGTAATTTGGACACTGACATCCAAGGTGACTGGATGATGATTGAGCTTCCCTCATCCTGGGTCTTTCAATTACCATTTATTCAGAACCACACTGCACTATCCAATACCAATGAAAAATATATGTATAGAGTGTTAAGCCACAGAAATTAGAAGCCTTATTTATTACAGCAGCTAGTATAACTGAGACAATGATGTGGTGCCCAAATGATTTAAATGAAGAGGGGAGAATTCTGTGTGGAATTAGAGCTGTTACAGCTGCATGGCAGAAGGGAGCCTGAGCCAGGTTCTTAAGCAGGTGATTGGGTTATCAGAGCCTCAACTCAATCAGTGAATTAATCCCCTGATAGGGATTAACTGGGTGGTCACTGAAGGCAAACAGGGTATAGAGAAAGGAGGTCGGTCGTTGGGGGCATGCCTTTGGGATATATATTTTGTATTTGGCGAATGGAGTTTCTCTCTGCTTTCTGACCATCATGTAAGCCACTTACCTCAACCACATTCTTCCGCCTCTTCCGCCATATTGTTTTGCTTCACCTCAAGCCCCAAGGAATGAAACTGGTCTTCTATGAATTGAGACCTTTAAAACTATGAGCCCCCCAAATAAGCTTTTCCTCCTTAAGATTGTTCTTGTCAGGTCGTTTAGTCACAGCAGCGAAAAAGCTGACTAAAACAGTGGGTGTGTATACTACTTCACAAAGTAAATGACTATACCAGATATTGTCCTAGGTACTGCAATCCAAATGTCCAATGTACCACTTGACATTTATAGTGGCACAATATACTTGTTCAGCAAATGATCGAGTACAGGAATGAATGGAAGGGATTTTGAGAAGTTAAAATAAAAAAAAACCTGAAAAAGATACAGACACCACCCCCTTTCTCATCTTCCTCCCCCCAATTCAACATCCTATTCAACATACACAACCAGAAGCTGATAAAACAGTGAGATTTTGGAACTAAAAATATACCTTAAATAAATCACAAGAGGAAAAATGATACTTGGAGAAAAATAGGCCTGTAATGAAGAAGAGTTCTGAGCATGTTTGAAGCACTGGGCCAGGGTGACACAAAGTGTGACTTTCTTTAAAATCTCATCAGCAACCATACATTTCTTCAATGGTGCAACTCTAGCATAATGAGGAGATAATTGCTGGATGCTAAACCCATAGCCAGCTCATCTTTTTCAGTTAAGGATTGACCCTGATATCAAGTATGAAGAAAATACTGCAATAAAATGAGCCAGAGATGCAGCACACTCTGGTATGACTCAATCACATAACTTTCTTAATAAGATACTGATTCAAGTATTATCTTCAATTCACAAATATTTAGTCAAGATCTATACAGACCAGATTTCAAAACAGGAATTAGAAATAACAGATGAATCTGAAGCCAGGGCGATGGTACATATAATGCCAGCTACATGGGAGGTTGAGGCAGAAAAATTGCAAGGTCAAGGCCAGTCTCAGCAACATAGTGATCCTGACTCAAATTCAAAAAGGGATGGGGTTGTACCTCAAGAGTAGAGCACTCCTGCATTCAATCTTCAGTAAAACAAGAACAAAAAGAAAAACAAAGATGAATATGATTTCTACCTTTTCTGTAGAAAACAGATCTAAATTAAACTCCATATTCTCTGTATGTCTTACCTACTTTGATCCTATTTGCAAATGCCAGAATTTTAAAGAAAGTAAAACTGTGAAGGCAATAATATTAAAAACCTCAATATATCAAAGTAAAAATATTAAATTAGATTCACAAAGAAATAGTAACTCAAGGTTTCAACATGACCTTTATTTTAAGGATTTTACCAAAAGGTAAAATGAAGACATTTGAAAAGAACTGTGCAATGTTATTTAAAATAAAATATAAAACACAATGAAAATTACTCTTGCTGCCACCTTTTTCATTAGGACACCAGTAGCAAAGGCTCACTTCCAGATTTGTTACCTCTTAATATTCTGGTCTTAAGTGAGAAACAATTTATAATATGTAAAAACAATTTTAAAGCATTTTAAAATTAATGTTATGTGCCACAGTAGAAAATGTGAATCGATTGGAAGTAAAAGGCGAAGATAGCCATGGAGTGATTTATTAAAAAAACTAGGGCTTGTTGCTCAACATTAAATACCAGAATATTAAGTTCCCACCTCAACCCAAATATAAACCTCTTTATTTCTGTCTTCCCCATTGTTTAAAAAAATGCTCTAGGAAAGAAAAGTCCCTCATAATATGCTCCTAGCTAAAGAACAGGAGTGAGGCAAACTAAGGATAATAATAACATTTGTTTAAACACACAGAAAACTGTTTATAACTTCCTTAGAGAAAATAATTGATTCGAGATTTGCCTTAGTTTAGCAAAGTTGTTACAGAGTTACATCAGACTATTCCCTTTTTTGTTTGTTTTCAAAGCAAACAAACAAAAAGTGATTTTCCCTTCACAGATTAACTGTACACCCTGGGTGAATAAATTCTTTGCATGAACCAACTAATGTGGAACTAGAAAAATGTTTGTTCTCTATTTCTAGGTAAGTTAACAAAATTGCATATAATAAATATCAGTTATACATCATACTATGAGTTTTTAAAAAAACACATCACAAAAGCAGAATGAAATAAACCTGACATTTCATTTCAGAGAGCTAAAATCTGGTTTCTGCAGTGACTCCCTTCAAAATGAGAAGTACCATAAATTACCCCTGTAATAGTGAATTGCCTGAGTCAGTAGACACCTTGAGAGTTTATCATATTCCTGATGTGATCACTACATTGCATTCCACCTACTCCCTGAACCTGTCCACAGAGAGGCTTCCAAGGCATCATCCTGCCTGGTTCCTCCCACCTCTCTTGAGGCTTTTAGGCTCCTCCTAAGTACCCTTTTTTCAAATCACATTTTTCTGTTGGCCAAATTAAGAGTTCTCTCCTTGGCCTACCATTTTCTCTACTAGTTCTCCAAGAGGCCTTCATCTAGCCTCAGGATAGACTTCCTCTGTCTCTCACACCTTCTAAAAGCACATTTCCAGCTCAAGTCTTCCCTCTGAGTTTCAGACTTCGGTGTTCGTAAGTCACCCTGTGGCCATCTGTGGGATGATTGCCAAAGCCATTTCCTCTCATTCCTGAGCCCATAGGTAGGCTTTTCAGACTTCTTAAAGTTAGAGTTGGTCATGTGACTTAATGTTGGCCAGTGGAAAGCAGAACAAAGTGATGGGTGAGACTTCCTGGACTGGACCATAAAACCTTGCAAGAACAATCCTCCATATTTTTCCATTTTCTAAACTACAAGCTGAAAATGGAGGAGCTTCCAAGGAGGGAGCGCAATCCCAAATTACCACACAGGAGAGGCCTGCTGCCTATATGGGATATTCATTTTAGTTCTAGGTGAGTAAAAAATAAAAATTGATTTAATGAATTAATATCTGCCTTGCTCAGTATGATCCAGACTAAATTAGCGATCTTTATCAAGGCTCACCTGTTAAACTTCCTGGTTCAATTAATGGCCAACCTCCGCCCCCAAGATCCACATTAGGACTCCCTTGTCTTTTGTCTCTCCCCCATATCCACAACCAGCCAGGCATTCAATTGCTAAGAACTCCAGTTTTCCCAATACTTCCTGAAACTGACCTTTCCCTGTCCTCACAATTTCTCCCTCACAAGCTGTAATACAGCTGAGGGTGTAGCTCAGTGGCATAGCACTTTCTTAACAAATGCAAGGCCCTGGGACAGATCCTCAGCACCGTGAAAGAAAACACAAAGTATAAAGATTGTGATAAGCTCCATGGGTCATCCCAAGTTTACCCTTATTCCTCTTGAACCTGTCCAGTTCATAGCTATGAAAATGAAATGATTTCTCAACAAGGATCATCTGATTGTGTTGATGTACTGCTTTAAGACTTGTAGTGGTTCCTCAACACACTTCAGGGTCACTGCCCAGCACCTCTGCCTAGCGGACAAGGCCTCTGATTACTTGCTCCCATCCCTATTTCCTTACATCCCACTTCCATTCCAGGACCTGTGAATGGATTGTACGTAGCATATGGCTTCACACTATGTCTTAAGATCCCACTCTCTTCCCATCTGGTGAACACCACGTTATCCTTTATGTATCAAATCATTACTCTTCCAAGAAGTGTCCACAGACCTCTGTCCCACCTCATCAGTAAGATGGGATAAGGGAACTCTCTTGGGTGTTCTCATGGCATGCTCACAAATCCCTCTTTTTTATCACATTACCTTCATTAAAATAAGGGCTGTTGGCCCACTGGCAGGTAGTGGCACAGCCTTACAGGTATTTACCATTTAAATGATTTCTTATGACAGTGACCTTTTCCCCTCTCTAGCCATCCCCACATTATCCAGCAATTTAAATCACAATAGGGGGCCTTGGAGACCACATCCAGCTACCAGTACATCTGTTCTTATTCTTCAGCATTTGTGTCTCAACATCCCTGACTGAGTTCACTTGTCACAGTGTAAGGCATTGCCTTATCATTAGAATGTAAGTCTCCCATTCTGCTGTTCAACTCTAGCCCCACCATGCAGTGACTGACACATGACAGGTCTTTTTACTGTTTGCTTAGGTAAACTAATTTTCAGCTTCAATCAAAGCTTTATTTGCAAAAATATAAGAGGAGAAATGAAGAACTAAGTTGGACAAATGAGGCTGATGAAAACTTGGGGCTTTATGAGCTGGAGCTGGGCTCAGCAATAGAGTGTTCACCGAGCACATGCAAGGTGCTGGGTTCAATCCTCAGAACCACATAAAAATAAATAAATAAAATAAAGGTGTTGTGTCCAACTACAACAAAAAATGTTAAAAAAAAAAAACTTGGGGCTTTACCTACAAAAAGAAAAAGTTATAGAGTTTAAGCTATGACAGGAGGAAATAAGAAAGAGACAGAAACTAAGCTAGGCAGAAGAGGGGCCCAAGGTCAGGATACCCACCGCTGACCCTGGGTGTGAGCACTGGGTGGACCCTTTCTTCTCCCCGGTCTACTTTCCATTTCCAGAAGAAATCAGTTAACTTCAAATAAGAAAAACAAGTTCTGTTCTTAGCTATTAACCACACTGAGTTTCTCATTTCATAAAAGTGTAAAGACGATTCATGAAGCTATTCATAGTTCTCTTTTGAAACCTTAACGCTTCAAACAAAGAAAAAATACCAATATATATAAAACTTATTGCCATTAATTACACAAAGGACTTTAAGTCACCTTTTTACCTGAAATTAATAAGCATTCATTAAGTGAGTAGTTAGAATTATGAAGTTTATATCTTTTCCTAAGTTACAATGTGTGACAGTTTTATTGTTATAAATGGGGAATGTTGCATAGGCTAACATCTTTGTTACAAGGTCAGACGGATGAGCTTCCTGATCTATTTGCTGGATTAATAAAGTGAACAGAAGAGAAAACTGTGTTATTTCTAGCTCTGTTTTGAAGTTGTGGTTTCAGTTTTCACAAAGTCTATTCGTAATGCTGCAGAGATGAAAACAAACATCAAGCAAACGGCTGAATTCACCTTGTTTTCTTAGGCCTCCTACAAAAATGCTTCTAAGTAAAGTACTGAAGCAAGTGTTTCAGGGTAGACATAAGGGGATTTGTTTTCATTTAAAATGATTATTACACTGTAATAAGTAAGTTATTTGATTGAATTTATTAAATATGGCTTAGCACTGCAGCTTCTGGCCTTGTATGTTACAGAAAAAGAATAATTACTGTATTTAAAAACCCAAGGATTATTTTTCCCTTCCATTGGATCAGAGAGAGAAATGTAATAAAATCATAAGAAATTGCCCACATATGACCACGCATGATGTACAAACACAGGAATTCCACATACTTGGTTCTACCTAATCTCATAAAAGCAGATAGTGGGGAATGGTGGGGGTAATAATAGACCCCATTTACTAACACAGAATTGTTTGAAATTGTTATTTTTAGGAGATCCCTGTATAATCATTACAAAATGACAGCTAAAATACTGATGGAAAGGTAACAATCATTTTTATGATCCTGCAGGTACTTAAATACATCAATCCCAACTCATTCACATGGAATGTAAAATTATTACTATGTCTTTTGCAATCAGAAAATAGCCATTCTCAGAAATTTTATTTTCTGATTTCTCAAAGAAGGCATGGGTTTTTGATTCCTCAAAGAGGGTGTGAGAACTAGTACCATGGGCAGAAGCAAATTTGCTCCATCACCTCCTCCCACTGTCTGCAAAGCTCTAAAGAGCACAATTATGGAATTACTGTAATTACACTGCCATCTCTGACAGCTGGATGGAACTTTCACAGAGAGAGACACAGTGACTGAAAGAACATTAAGAAATACATCAAAATCATTACCAGTGTTTCTAGGCGCTGTAGAAAGGATCAAAAAATAATATAGAAGATAATTTAAAATTAAAAAAAAACACTAAGGGCAATTGTGAAACAGCATGCTATATATACTAAATCTTGGTGCCCTAATAAGCAAGTATTAAAGGTTTGAGTGGAAGAACACACCACCATTTTGATTTTATATGAAATTAATAATACCTACTCAGGTGTCCTCTGGATTCAGTTGATGGTCCAGTTTAATGGCCACTAAGACCCTACTGGAGGTCAACAGCTATAAACATTCCTGGCAATTTTACACCTTTTTGGTCATTGTTCAAGAGTCCTCTGGAAGTTAGGTCTAATCTCTGGTTGCTGAGAAAGCCCCACTTTCAGGACTAGGGGAACCTAGAAAACATCTTTCCACCCAGGCCAATGGAAGCCTAAGTGCCCAAAGGGAAGCGATCATCAGAAAAAGGAAGCACAGAGGAGGCTAAAGAGCCTGAACCCTGGGGAAGGGACCGAAGACCACAGGCAGTGCCCAGTGTTAGAAATTTAAATTAGTGCTCCTAGAAGATAAAAATGGCTTCCTCTCAAGCTGGGGAGGATAAGGTGAGAAGAAACAACTTTTTCAAACAGTAGAAGACAGGTTAATAGAATTACTTTGAGCTATTTGCCAAAAAGTTAATATTTCTGAAAGATGTAGAACAATGTAAATAGAATATTAGTTTCTACCTTCTTATCTTTTCAAGCCAAATGTGCCAGAGGTAGGAGGAAAATGTGAATTATTTTCAGAGACAGTAACAGTAAAACACATAAACTTTTTGGTGAATATCTCAGTGATGAGAAATAGAAATACTGAAAGCAGAATTGAACCATGAGAAAAATATCAGAGAACCCAAATGAGGGACACTTTACCAAATGTCTGATTAGGACTCCTCAAAACTGTCAAGGTCACCAAAAACCAGGAAAGATACCAAAGAGGAGATTTAACAACTAAATGTAATGTGGCATTCAGGATGAGATCCTAGAACAGAAAGCAAGCACTAGGTATAGAGTTCAAAATAATGCACTATATACTTAAAAAGTAAGAAGGTAGTCCTTTTAAGTTAAATATTCTTACCATATGCAGGGTAGAGGGGAAAAAAAGAGAACTGGAAGAAGGTGATGGCTAAGTTTATAGTATTGTTTATCATGATGGATTAGCAGGTATATACTTATAGACACACTGATCAAAACATACACATCAAGTATGAACCCCTTTTTGTATACCAACATTACTTTAAAATTTTCAAAAGGATTTAAGGAAAAACTAATAAAAGTCAAGTAAATTATGAAGTTTCATCAGTAAAAGAACACCGAGACAAGAATAAAAATATAGAAATTTTTTTCCAAAATGAAATACAAAGATGGTCAGAAGACACAAGAATATTTCAAGACATAAACCTCAACTCAGTTTTTGATATGTCAGTGTTTCAACTCCCTGAACTTCACAGATAAACTTTTAAGTTTTAATCTTGATGGTTTCATTAATTTTCTCTCTTCACTGTTTATAGTACCAGAAATGGATGTAAAACACATGACTAAACAGTAATAAAAGCCAAGTACTGTGTAGGTGAAAACCTGATACTTCAATTTCATTTTATGGTCCAAAGAAGAACATTTTGAATTCAGGACACTCTTAGATGAGAAGCAGGGTTTTAGCAAACAAGATTTTACTACTTTAATGCCTCAGCATGGCTGATATGATCTTATAGCGCTTAAGCATAACAAATATTTAAAGGTTGGGCATATTTAACTTTAAAAAATCAATATTTTCATTCCAAAGTGCCATTTGCTAGCCCTACTACTAAGAAATTGAAGACACAATCCATTAATACCATCTTGAAATATAGTTAATCAGGAAGAAGTTTTTTTTCCCCTCTACCTTCAGTGAGCAGGTCTAAAGGTGGAAAGTTTTTTATTGTTGTTATTCAAAACTATTAGTATGGAGACATCCATTACAGATCTGTTCACTGAGAATACTTAGAAGCAATGGTACCCCACAGTAATAAGCACACCTAGCATCAAGGTCTTAGTATCTAAATACCATTCTCCAGTAAAAGAAAAGACATATCTTTGAAGAAATAGCTGATTGTATGATTGTAGGGGGTGAAATATAGATAGATATAGATATATAGATATGTGAATATATAGAAATATAAATATAGGTATATATATAGATATGTGAATGATGAGTATCTTGTAGTGCTTAAGAAAATATATGAATAAAAAGAATGGAAGCATGCCAAAGAGGTATAAGAGTCAAACTGAAGGAGCTCCCAAGGACCATCACTAGAACATCTGAGCATGAAAATAAATAACATGGTGTTTCATTACAACTAAAAGTACCAAATACACATGAGTATATATTGATGCAAATAAACGACTAAGTCAATAAATAAATGAGAGAATAAATCTCTTTAGAGGAAATGCAAAAAAATACATACTACCTCCTCAACTGTATACTCCTAATACTTCTGATAGCAAATGTATGGGGGTTTTTTTCATGCCAATGAATTCTTCAAATCACCTGACACAAGCTGGGTGTCAATCAATTCAATTAACTTCTGACCCTAACTGCCTGGTGTAACTGCAGCACCTAAAGACTAAGGATTCTGATTACTTAGATATGTTTAGGCTATAACTACAATTCAGAATAGGCAAAACAGACTAGTAGCTAAAACATAAGGAGTTTGTGTCAGGCTTTATGGAAAAAAAAATTGCTCTTTTATGCACAACTGTAACAAAACTGGGAATCTGATACTATATACAAAGTTATATTTAGAAATTAGTACTTACATGGGAAAATTTGGATAATCCAAAAACATATAAAGGATCTTATTCTTTACTAATTCTCTTTAAATATAGTTATTACTACAAATACTTCAAAGACCTACTGAAGTTATTACTTTAATACAACACTGAGTTGACTGGATACAACCAAGTTAAACTATCTTCATTTTACTTAGGGAAATTCGAGGGAGAAGAAGGGTGAGAGAAAGATAAATGTAAAATGGTAATGATTTTGCCTGGCATTGTATTTGGATGGTAAAGGTCTAAATGGGAGGTGGAAAACCCATGTTCACTCAATCCTGACCTCATATCCTCTCATATGTAATGTGAACTTGTTATGTGTTGGACGTGAAATGTCCGACAAATGTTCATGTGTGAGACAATGAAAGAAGGGTTAGAGGTGAAATGATTGGGTTGTGGCAGTCTTAACACAGTCATTGAATTAATTGGGACAGGGATTAACTGAGTAGTAACTGAAGGTATGTAGGATATGGGCTGTGCCTTTAGGGTATATATTTTGTATCTGGTGAGTGGAGTCTCTCTGTCTCTCTGCTTCCTAGTACCATGTTCCCAGCTTCTTTCCTCTGCCATACAGTTCCATGATGTTCTGCCTCATGCCAGGCCCTGAAGAATGGAGTCGGCTATCTATGAACTGATACCTCTGAAACTGAGCCCCAAAATAAATCTTTCCTCCTCAAAATTGTTCTTGTCAGGTCTTTTGGTGAGAGCAATGAAAAAGCTGATCAAAAGAGAACTCATTAGAAAAACTCTAGGGTTTAAAAATATTCATCATCATTTCATATGGTTCTGAATTGGAAGCCAACTGCTCTACTTGACCGTTAACAACAATAACTACAATCTGATCTGGCATTGTTCCTGAGGGTCTTACTGATACACATCGAGTGCTAACATGACCCCGCACTGGACGTCCTACAATCTACCATGGGCATCACACTGGTAAGGTATGCAAGCAAGCAGGAAACCAACAATGCACTATTTCTGCAAATAATTAAATCATTTAAGACTCTCCATTTTTAGAGAATAATTTTAGTTATAATTCACAAGTTTTGATATAAATTTCTCATTTTCATTAATTTCTAAGTAATTTGTAATTTGGAATTTCAGATTTGATTTCTTTTTTTTTTTTTTGTTCTACAGCCCCCTGAGGAAAGAATATGTGATAGATTTCATGGGTTTACCCCACATTTGATGAAGAAGTAAAGCATACTCATAAGCATAATGTGATTTTTACCTTAGGGTTGACTTTTAGAAGCTAACCCTCAATAAATAACTCCACATTTCAAAGCTTTTAGATTATCATAGCTTCAATTCTGAAATATAGATGATTTCTAGGTCTCAAAAATGGTACAAGCTTGAAAGAGGTGGAAAAATTTTGGACTTTTACCAACTATTCATATTTTCCATTTTGTCACAGTATTTTATGAAGGTATAAAACCACAGCTTGAAAGTTAAGATTTTAGAATTGGGTTCCCTTAGGATTTTTGGTGCCCAACTTTAATTTCACAGATTAAATCTGAACTATCCGATCAGTTAGTCTAGTCATATGTGGCTATAAATCTGAATTAAGAAAAATAAAAACTCAGTTCTTCACTCACACTAGCCATATTTTTAGGGCTCAATGGCTAGTGGCTACCATATCTTACAAAGCACCTCTGGAGTATTTTCACTATCACAACAAAATTTTTTGGACAGTTCTATATTATACCAAAGGAGAGAAAATAGCTTGCATAAAATTACAGTTCACTAGTAACAAAGCTAAAGCTAGATTTTAGGTCTTTTAATTCCCACTGTTATTTGCTTTTTATGAAACCATAGCCTCTAAGAACTAATAAAGTAAAGGATCTGGGTACAACAAAACTCAATGCTAAGCTTAATCGAATATAAAATTGCCATACACTCATATAAAAAAGAAGTTTAGAAAAAATCAAATATGTATTTGGTCACTGAAAAAATATATTCCAAAAAGAAGTACAAGGAATTACTGCCCAAACCTTTGAAATTGGGGGGGGGACTCTTGTAAAAAATTCCTGAATCAAAACTGAAATGATGAATTACCTAGAAAATAAGAATCTTATATTTAAGTTTGTGGAAAGCAATTAGAATTATACTCAGGAAAACATGGAGATCCTTAAATGTTTCTAAATTACAATTACAAGACTGTAAAAATAAGTCAAATATTCAGTTTATGAGTCTAGAACTAGCATCACATAAACCAAAGGATAGAATTAATAAAAAAGAAATTAATAAATCAGATATTTTTTAAAGTAATAATTAATTTAAAAACAGTAATTTTTGCAAGCCTAAGAGAGAAAATGAACATCTATAGTATAGGGAATGAAAATTTCATAATGAACATCTATAGTATAGAAAATGAAAATTTCATTATAATAAGTTTATAAGAAAATTAAAGAAATTATATAAGAATATTATATGATGTTTTAGACTGGTCAATTAAAGAGTCCAAAAGACATGAACATTTTCTTGAAAAACGCAGATTAACAAAATTACTACAGGAAAGATGACAAAATGTGAGAAGATCATAATAAACAACAAAAAAATACATTACAGATTAAAAACTGAATTTATTAAAAGAATAACAATGGCCTGGGGGTTGTAGCTCAGTGGTAGAGTTCTCGCCTATCATGCATGAGACACTGGGTTTGATCCTCAGCGCCACATAAAAATAAAATAGAGATATTGTGTCCACCTAAAACTAAAAAAAAATAATTTTTTAAAAAAGAGTAACAATGATTTTTACATCTATCAGTTTAAATGATGACATTAACAAATTGAAAGTGGAGAACTTTTGATCAATAGATGAAAATACACTTAATAAAATTCAACTTCCATCAGTTTAACAACTAGAAGCAAGGATTGATGTCCCACAGTGTTGCCAAAAAAGAAGAGCCTATCTGGTACACACACCAGATCTGTGGTTCCTGGAACCAGAGGTGACTCTGATAAAAGACTTCCTTTTGGTTACTCATTGGTTAAATAACAGGCCTAAAAGAAGAGTGTAACACCTTGTTACAGAAATGCTGAATATTTACTTAAATGAGAGTAGGTATGGATACATTAAGAAACTGATTATAAGGAATTTTGCAATACAAATATTCTATCTACAATAACAAAAAGTCAATGAGTAGCCAAAAAATTTTTGCACAACCAAGACATATAACCAGAAATACAACCATATTTGAATACTTATATTTACTCTCAGACATCCCTGTTGTATCATGCACTACTATTTTAATGGTCCAGTAAGAAAGAAAAAAAAAGTAATGACTTAATTGCCTTTAATTGTATTATTGATCTATTATGTCCCAATTTTTAATCCTGCAACTATTTCAACAAAATTGATGCAAAGGAATTAAAATAAGTTGAAAATCATAAATAGGAGTTTATATATTATTATATTAATTAATTTTATTACAATTATAGTAAAATTGCATTATCATGATATAATTATATTACATATAATATAATTATAGTATTTAATTTTCTATAGGTGTTTCACACCTGGAACATTAAGACAAAATGGGTTAAGAAATTGTACTTGACCTGGGCAAGGTTGAACATGCCTTTTTTCCCAGTGCTTTGGGAGGCTGAGGCAGGAGAATGATAAGTTAAAAGCCAGCCTCAGCAATTTAGGAGGCCCTAAAGTAGCTTAGCAAGACCCTGCCTCAAAGTTTGAAAAATAAAAAATAAAAAGAGCTTGGGATGTGGCTCAGCCCCTGAGTTCATGTCCTGATACCCCGCCTCTCCCCCGCCACATACACACACAAATTATATTTAATAGTTTTTGAAAAAGTCCTTTATGAATTACTTAAAAAGAAATATTTTCTATATTTATATTGATAATGTATTCTTAGAAACATCTTTACAGTCAAAACTGATTCTCTTAAAACCATTTTATATTTCAGAGTTCTTGGTTTCTAAATTTATTTTCCACACAATATGGAACTACATTATCAAGAATATTAGTGCTGTAATGTATCTAGAAAAGAATATTCTTCTGTTGTCTGGAATTTTCCCAAGTCAATAAAATTTCCTTCTACAAATTTTAGTTATCCTGAATATAACAAAAGAAAGTCCACGGAAAATTTTCGAAAAACAGTGAAGACATATGTCTTCTTCAAGTTGTCTTTTAAATCATTTGTTCACTGAAATGTCTGCTGTCTGAGTTAGAAATGATGTCTCCAGCAATAACAATAATGTCATCATCTGTAAAGCATTCTTATTTTGAAGCTGTTAAAATATGAAAACAAAATGTGCATGTTACAGTTAGAACAGTATATTAGAGAACTGGTGACAAAACTACTGCCACGCTTAAAAGAAGTTGATTCTGATCACCAGAAACAGTGAGTGTGGAGAATGACTTGAAATAGATTTCTTAGAAAGCATCTCTCTTGTTTAAGTGACATAATCAAAGAGGGGTCTGAGGAGAAGGGAGTTGGGGAAACCTAAACAGAGCAGAGGAAGACATTTAAACCAGTTTCACCTTGATTCTAGAGAATTCTAAAACAAGCTGTAGCAGAACACGTCTTCTCTTGAG